>NC_064809.1:104240296-104295624 GCF_023721935.1 Panthera uncia | reverse complement strand
ACATATATCTCCCCACTATCAAACTCCTGTTACAGAGAGATACATTTGTTAAAACCAATAAACCTACAGTGACACATCATCACCCAAAGTCCATTATTTATGTGGGGTTCTCCCTTGGTGGTGAACTTTTTATTTTATTTTTTTTTAATTTTTTTTTAAGTATATTTACTTTGAGAAAGACAGAGAGTGAGCGGTGGAGGGGCAGAGAGAGAGGGGGACATAGGATCCAATGCAGGCTCTGTGCTTGCTGACAGCAGAGAGCCCAATGGAGGGCCTGAACTCGTGGCTGGGGGATCATGACCTGAGTCAGAGTCAGAAACTCAAATGACTGAGCTGCTCAGATGTCGCTCTTGGTAATGAACTTTCAATGGGTTGTGACAAATGTATCATGGCATGTATCCACCAGTATAGTACCATACAGAAGTTTCATTGCCCTAAAAATCCTGTGTTCTGTTATTTCATCTTTCTTTCCTTCCCCCTCCCGGGGAAACCACTGCTTTTTTAACTCTCTCCATCATGTTGCCTTTTCCAAAATGTCACGTAGTCAAAATTATATAGCATGTAGCCTTTCAGATTGGCTTCTTTCATTTAGTATGCATTTAAGGTTCCTGCCTCTTTTTTTTTTTTTTTATAGCTTCATAGCTCATTTCTTTTTTAGTGTTCAATAATATTCTACTATCTACATAGTAAACTACCACAGTTTATCCATTCACCTACTGAAGGACATCATGGTTGTTTCCAAGTTTTTGTAATTGTGAAAAAGCTGCTATCCAATATCCATGTGCAGGCTTTTGTGTGGACATAAGTTTTCAAATCATTTGGAACCACAACTGTTGGATCATGTCATAAGTGTATGTTTAGTTTAAGAAACTGTCACATTGTTTTCCAAAGTGGTGTACCATTTTTCATTCCCATAAGGAATGAATGAGAGTTCCTGTTGCTGTACATCCTCACCAGTATTTGATATTGGCAGTATTTAAGATTTCAGCTATTCTAATAGGTGTGTGAAGTTATCTCATTGTCTTAATTTGCAATTCCCTAATGACATATGATGTATAGAATCTTTTCATATGCTTATCTCTCATTAGCATATCTTCGCTATTTTTAAATTGACTGTTTTATTACTGTTAAGTTTTAAGTTGTGTTCTTTTTTTATTTTGGAATACAATACTTTATCAGGTATGTCTTTTGCAAATAATTTCTTTCAATCTGTGGTTAGTTTTCTCATTCTCTTAACAATGTCTTTCACAGAAGTTTTTTATATTTTGATGAAGTCTAACATATCAATTATTTCTTTCATGGATCATGACTTTGGTGTTGTATCTAAAGTCATTGCCAAACCGAAGATTCTTTTTTATGCCTTTGCATTTGGATGTCAAGTTGTTCCAGCATCAGTTGTTGAAAAGACTATCTTCGTTCCTTTGTCAAAGCTCAGTTGACTATTTCTGGGCTCTATTTCTGTTCGATTGATCTCTGCGTCTTTCTTTCATCAATACCACATTGCCTTGATTCCTACATCTTTGCAGTAAGTCTTAAAGTCAAGTAATGTCAATCTTTTAACTTGGTTCTTCTTCAATATTTTATTGACTATTCTGCATCTCTGGCCTCATCATATAAGATTTAGAATCAATTTTTCAATATCTACAAATTACTTGCTGGGATTTAGATTTGAAGTGCATTAAATCTATAGATCAAGTTGGGAATAACTAACATCATGACAATGCTGAGTTTTCTTAACCATGAACATGGAATAGATTTCCATTTCTTTAGTTCTTTGGTTTGTTTCTCAGGGTTTAATAGTTTTCCTCACCGAGATCTTATATATATTTTGCTAGATTTAAGCCTATGTATTTAACATTGTGGGTACTAATGTAAATGGTATTGTGCTTTTAATTTCAAATACCAACTGTTCATTGCTGGTAATAGAGGCAGAGTTGAGTTTGTATATCAACCTTATATTTTGCAACTTTGCTATAATTTCTTAAGAGTTATGGGTGATATGGTGACTTATTTTTATATTTCAGAATGAAGTTTAAAGACATTGAAACAAGAAACACCTCACATGCAGGCAAGTAAACACTAACAACCAAGGGGAGAAGGACTGCATAGGGTTGCATTCATTTTGCTAACAAAAAACATGTCATATGTACTATTCCATGGCTCCTCATACTCAGTTCTTTCAATATTGTATCTCTCCTTAGCTACTTCATGATACCTTGAGCTGTGCAATCTCTGAGTCAGTGAGAAAAATATGGATGACCTTGTAAACTATGAACAGACCTCCTAATTGAAACTTATTATTCTAGCTCTAGCAATGGTTGACAAGTCAACAAAGTAGAAAGTGTCCAAGTGTCTGCAGATGTGTCTTGAGTACAATTATAGGCAACTACAGACTACTGCCTTCTGACTTTTGTCCCTACTATATTATTGTTTTTAATGAAAGGTTTAGTTTTTTTGCTTTCATGTTTTCCTTTTGCCAGTGTTTGTATAACATCCTGGCAAGTATCACCACTTGTGAGAACTCAGTGAAAATGGCAGCCTACTAACCTACAAATTCATTTTCATGAACCAGTGATATAAAGATAAAGCCCTTGCTATGACAGGAATGCATAGCATATTCCTTGCATTCCTGTGCTTTTTGCAAAAGCCACATATTTCCTATCAAATCTATAGTATAACATCCATGCTACTTACTGAATATCCTGAAATCAAGTTTATATCACAATTTTGACTTAACTCAGTAATTTACCTTCTTATTTTGTACTTGTCCTGCCAGTCATTGATGGGAAAAAGTCATATAGCCATGCAAATCGTTTTCAGGACAAATTCATAGGCTTCAACATAATACAGGCTTCTAATGATGACAAGAAACACTTCCAATGTTCAGCTTTGTCACTGGTTGATTTCTACAGAAAGTAGATTCCAAGACTGAGGTTTGCATGCAGAAGTAATATTAGGGAATACTCCTAAAGACTGTAACTCTGAGGGGTTTTCAGCTCTGGAGCTACAGGGCGCTTAGTGAGACCTTCATGTTTTCCATTGATACAATATCGTTTCCTCTGCCATTCCCTACTGAGAAACTTACATTCTTCTTATAACTTTCCAAAACCCAACTGTGCAATGACAAGGTAAGGCACTGGCATCAGACACTACTCCTAACTCTACCATTAGCTAGCCATATGATATATAAAATCACTTTATGTCTCTTGGGTTGAATTTTGTTATCTTTAAAATTAAGGTGTGTAAATAATGATTTGATGGGAACTAAAATGTGCTGAGTGTGTCTAAATAATTACAGATGAAATGAAATAATGATATGACTCTTGTTAATATAATATTTAGGATCAGAAAGTGATTAGGTATATAAATAAGATTTAAGGGAGGTGATTGATACCTGGTAGTTCATTGTTAAATTCCCTCTATCTTGTTCATGTTCACAACATGCCCTAATAAAATATACATGAAATGATGTGATTCTAAAAGTGTAATTTCTACAGGGCACCCAGGTGGCTCATTTGGTTGAATGTCTGATTTTGGCTCAGGACATGATCTCACAGTTCGTGGGTTTGAGCTCTGTGTTGCGCTCTGTGCTGACAGCTCAGAGCCTGGAGCCTGCTTAGGATTCTGTGTCTCCTGCTCTCTCTGCCCCTCCCCCACTCACATTCTTTCTTTCCCTCCCTCCCTTCCTCTCCCCCCCTCTCAAAAATAAACACTAAAAAAATAAAAAATGCAACTTCTACATTTTGTTTATAAGGATCAACGGATAATATAAAACTAAAAGATAAATGGTCATTTTCTCAGTCTACGTTATAATCCATATTTTCTGTCATAAGGTCATGCGCACATACACACAAACATATCCCCAAATATATAACAAACATCCAGATAATTTCAAATTTTCCTACTACTGAAAGTTTAGGATTGCTTTTTCTAATTATTAAAAAGTATGACTGCCACTTTGTCATCTCTTGAAAAATAACACAAGGCTTCATACTCACAAGTGAGAAGACTCTCTCCAGGCCATTTAACTTGTATTGACTTCTATGTCTATTCCAGTTATTTATGATTACCTTAAACCCAAGCTTTATCCTTGTAAATGTGGTGCTATATTTAAATGCAAATGGAAATAATAAATCGCACGTTCATTTTGGTACTCTTTTTAAAGACATCCCGATAATCTTTTACTCCAGTACCTGTTGCATAAAATCCCTTATCTTCATTATGTAATTACGGCAGGATACTGTATAAAAGCTGTGAATCATTAATAGAAAAATTATTACTACCAATTTCCTCTACTATACTTTGAATTTGTTGAGAACTCAAATTTTTATGTATCTTTTTAATTAGTTATATTTTTAGCAACTAACACAGCATTTGGGATAGGACAGGTACAACATGAGTTCTTATTAAAAGTGAAGTTGATTCTATTTTGCTTCTCCTTTTCTTTTTTTTCTTCTCCTACCTTTTCCTCTGGCCACTTATTCTTCTTATAAAAGAACTAGTGTTGTGCTATTCTGTCAGCTCCTAAAAAATTGTACACCATGGCTCTGTAAAACACAGATTTGAACACTCTTTCCAGGACATTAAGCTTTTATTGACTTCTAGGTCTAAATTAGTAAATTATGATGTCCTTAAACCACTATCTTTCTCCTGTGCTCATCCTCATTTTTGATCCACTTTCGGTTTTTCTTTTCTTTTTCAAGGTGGTCTTTTATCATTACCTGACAGCAAAGTTCAATACATAACAGAGAACAATTTCTTTAATACCTGGAGAATGGAAGTTTAATGATTACTATAAAAGAAAAGAATAATGCCTTTTAACATGTAAAACAAGCTAGTGAAGTATGAAATAAAAATAAACATATCTTCAATGGGTATCATTTTATAAAAATATTATCTAATGTATTAAAAAAGAAAATTGAATATCTCTTGCTCATACGTGTTTTGAATAGACTTTCAAGTCTTCCCAGTGACTTTTCCAGACTCTTGATTAATGTATCAAAATTATGGCTAGATTGTTGTGGAGTTCAACAAGAACATTAAAAAATAATATATTTTTACTTTAGTAATAAATTATTATTTGAATTTGTTATGCAGGGAAATAATGGCTACCAGAAAAATAGAAAAGTGTCTACAAAGTGAGAAGGGATAATAGAAATAGGAATAAATGATTCTTGTAGCATAATGAACAGCATGGTATCACGTTTGTGATTCTTAAATGTATTTAATTGTTTTAGTCTGTTTGGGCTGCTGGAATACCATAGATTGGGTGGCTTATAAACAATAGAAATTTATTTCTCATGGTTCTGAAGGCTAGAACGTCTATGATCAATTGCTTCCTGGTTCATAGAAGGCTATCTTCTTGCTGTGTCCTCACATGGCAGAAGCGCAAGAGAACTCTCTGGGGTTTCTTCTAGAAGAACACTACTCCCCTTCATTAGAACACTACCCTCATGACCTAATCACATCCTAAAGGTCCCACCTCCAGCACCATCACCTTAGGGGGTAGGATTTCAACATATGAACAGGGAAAGCATAAACATGAGTCCATAGCACTTACTTATAAAGCAGATGGACAGAAAGCTGCTTGTGTTCTTTTCCTCTCGTTCCTTAAGAAAGCGTTAAGGTAACTGAGATGTGAATGCAATTAGGGCAGGATACTGTATAAAAAGTTGTGAATGTTTAACACTGATGATACATCTAGCTCTCATCCAGACAGGCTCTTTTTCTCCTACTACTTATCTATCTATCTGTCTATCTACCATCTATCTATCTACCTATCTATCCAAGTTTTTTGTCAAATGTTCATTACACTGTAATATTCATGAGTGAAATACCTTGTGTTTTCTAAACCTCATAATACGGCAAATGACTATAAATCAGAGAAAAAACTTTATATTAAATTCTCATATGTATCTTTTCAGGTAGAGAGGAAAACACAACCTGCTAGATATTTGTCTCATGACACTTCAAATGTATATAAATCTTCTAAAGTGGAAGACCTTTTGAACATCATGATATCTACACAGGAAAGTGACCTTATAATGAGTGAGGGTAGAGGGTTGATGGCTTAAGATTTGAACATAAGAACAAACCTACTAAGAATAGTAATCTAAACCACAGTTAGGGTTTTGTTTTTTGGTTTTTTTTTTACCCAACAATGTTATATTACAATATTGTTGACTATATTCCTTATGCTATACTTTTCATCCCCTTGATTTATTTATTTTATAACGGGAAGTTTGTACCTCTTACTCTCCTTTATCTATTTCACCCATCCCCCCTCACCCACCTTTCTGGCAACCACAAGTTTGTTCTCTGTATTTAAAACTCTGCTTTTTTGTTGTCTCTTTGTTTGCTTTTTTCTTTTTTTTTTTTTAATTCTACGAATGTAAGGGAAATCATCTGGCATTTGTCTTTCTGGCTGACTTATTTCACTTAACATCATACCCTCTAGATCCATCCATGTTGTTGTAAGTGGCAAGATCTCATTCTTTTTTATGAGTAATATATCCATTCTAGCTGTGTGTATACATTATACACATACCACATTTTCTTACCCATTCATCTATTGATGGACACTTGGATTGCTTCCACTATCTTGGCTGTTGTAAATAACGCCGCAATAAACATAGGGGTGCATGTATCTTTTTGAGTTAGTGTTTTCATTTTCTTTGGGTAAATGCCTGGTAATGGAATTACTGGATCATATGGTAGTTCTGTTTTTACTTTTTTTGAGGATACTCCACGCTGTTTTACACAGTGATTGCACCAATTTACATTCCCACTGAAAGTGTATGAGTTCTTTTTTCTCTTCATCTTTGCAAACACTTGCTTATTTCTTGTGTTTTTGATTCTAGACATTCTGACAAGTGTAAGGTGATATTTCATTGCAGTTTTGATTTGCATTTCTCTGATGATTAGTGATGTTGAGCATCTTTTCATGTGTCTGTTGGCCATCTGTATGTTTTCTTTGGAAAAAAATGCCTATTCAGGTACTCTGCCCATTTTTAAATTGAATTATTTGGGGTTTTCTGGTAATGAGGGAGTTATTTTTTTAACAGGAAATTGTCTTGTACATTTGTATTTAAGAATTATCAGTGATGTTTTGTGAGAAATTAACACATTCCTTCACTGAAGGTCACTGCCATCTCTCAGGGGAACGGAAATCTTACTGGGACTTTCTCATTTAACCTCATTTTTTATAGATACCTCATTGTGACAGAGAGCTAAATACCAATTACTTTAGGTGGCACATACA
The DNA here is from genome assembly GCF_023721935.1 of Panthera uncia. Taxonomy (NCBI): domain Eukaryota; kingdom Metazoa; phylum Chordata; class Mammalia; order Carnivora; family Felidae; genus Panthera; species Panthera uncia. Next base: position 104,288,363 of record NC_064809.1, on the reverse strand, counting down.
TAATATGTTGAAGCACTATGCTGTGTGAAGGACATGTAAATATTTACAAAAAATGAATTTTCTCTGTCCTTGAAGAATGTAAAACCTGAAGAGAAGAGCAGACATGGCCAGTGCAGTAAGAAAGGATACAAAATAACATATGGCAGGATACAACTATTGCCCTAATGTGTTATGGAGACTGAGAAGAGGACTAGATTAATTCTGGCTGAAGGAAAGTTTTCATGGCAGCAGAGAAATCTGAGTTGGGATTTCCATATTAGAAAATATGGATTTAAGGATGGTTAATATTCTTGGAAAAAGGGATTGTATAAGCCCAAAACATTAAATCAGGATTATGAAAGGTGAATGTGGGGGATTTTGCTCAGTTTGATTAAAACTAAAATTCAGTGAGAAGAATGACAGCTACAGTGGAGCAGATCTTTGGAGGGATTTTAACAGGCAAGCTAAAAATTTCCAGTTTAAGCATTGAGATAGGAAGTGCTATTGTTTATAAAGATAAATAACTACAGTTAAATAGATACAACTCTGATGTATAAAGATAGAAAAACAGATTTTGCTTGTAACAAATGTTTACAAAGATTTTAAAATTCTGACTTTATATATCTAATGTTAATTTTTTTACTGTCACTCTACATGAAAATTCACTTGATTTATTTGCTGCAGGTTTGAGTCTCTTGGTAAAGTTGCTAAAAATATTTGACAAATTATTGTATTGTATTGGACCTGACCACTTTGTTGGCATTCAAAACAAACCTCAAGTACTTAAGGGCACTGAGATGGTTTTGGCTACAGGAGGCCCCTTGGAACTTCTCTGCTGGACCATTTGAATGTCAATTGCAATGAATGTCTTCAGGATATGGTTTAGGAGATACTATGATAAATTGCTATAAAAATTAACTGCCAGTATACTTCAGAAAAGGATTAGTGGGGTTATTGAAAAAGAAACACAAGAGTATAACTATAGCAATTGTTCTGGTATAATCTCGCTGAAAAGTAATTTCACTGGATTCATCCTAGTTACCCTCTGAGTCATGTCTCTTTGTTGTTACAAATTTCTTCTAGAAGGATCTTTCTAAAAATTCTGCTTAAGAATCTTGCTTTTCAGCTTTTTCTAGGACTTTGCAGCAGCGACCTCAGAAAGAGAATTCAAATATTTTATTCCTAAGAAAAAATAGGTATTTTTAATATATTCTAATGTATATATATGTGTGTGTGTGTGTGTGTGTGTGTGTGTGTGTGTGTGTGTATACACATACATACATTTAAAAGTTTATTCATTTTACAGAGATAGACAAAGAGTGAGCAGGGGAGGGGCAGAGAGAGAGGGAAACACAGAATCTGAAACAGGCTCCAGGCTCTGAGCTGTCTGCACAGAGCTCAAAGTGGGGCTCAAACTCACAGACTGCGAGATCATGACCTGAGCCAAGGGATGCTTCACCGACTGAGCCACCCAGGCACCCAGTTCTAAAAATATGTTAATCCAAAATATTATTTCTCATGACCTTGATAAAGTGTATCCCTATATCTGTTAATTTTGAGGATGCCAGAAACAGAGAATTTCATTAAAAGTTTCAAGAGAAGCAATGCAAACATTTCAAAGTTCTATGCCCACTGCATTTACTTTCAGGGAAAACGTGACAACATTTTTTTTTAAGTTTGTAATATGTTCTTTAGCATTTAAAAAAGCATTTTTAAAAAGCATGCATCAATGCATAATAAAGTATGAGGAATAATATCATTTAGTATAGATTTATTTGAAAAATCACTGGAAGAATATTCTACTATAGATATTAGTTTTAAAACATTAGATAATTAATAGTATGCAGGAAGATATAATATTGTCACTACTCACTAAACTTCCCTCTTATTAATGAGCATTCTCTTGAAATAAGGTAATTCACAACTTCAGCTGTCACTCCTATTTCTCACACCTTCCCCCCTACATACTTACTTTTTAAGAAGAAAATGACAAATACATATATATATATATATATATATATATATATATATATATATAAAGACAGACTAAAGAGAGAATTATAATTATTTATTTTTATTTTATCTGGAGAACAGAACATATTTATATTACCGAATCAAACATTTTATTTTTTTTTCCTTTTTATTTTGTGTTATGGACCTGAGTGCAAAAAAAAAAAAAAAAAAAAGGGGGGGGGGGGTTAAGAATAAAGTGGCATTATGATTATTTTTACTAGATAGAATCTTAGTGACATTGGAATTTTGCTTTGAAATACATCCTACCTGAAATAGGAAAAAATAACTTTAAAATAAAAATCCCATTTAGAGAAAAGATTGAAACAGGTTGAAAAAAATATGGGATGAAATAATCAAAATCTATATCAACTTATTATCTTCATAATAGGTGAGGAATAAACAAATACTGAAACATTATTTTATTGTTAAGTGTTAATTTATTTCTTTAGTATATTTATCATTATATTCAAATTTAGGATTTATGTTTGACAAATGAATAAAATTTCAACATAATCAATTGAAGAGTAAATTGTTCAACCAGTAGTTTATAGGAAAACTAGCATGCAAAAATATTTCAACAGAGAATAAATTGTAGTTTAGGACCTCAGCTTTATATAGACACATACACAATTATAGAAGAAGCCAAAAATAGTAAGTAAAGAAGGAGAGGGAGAAGGAGAAAAGGAATGGATGAGCACTTTTGTTTTGACTGACTTAATCTTTGGTTAATTTTTTTTTTTTAATGTTTATTTATTTTTGAGACAGAGCATGAACGGGGGAGGGTCAGAGAGAGAGAGAGGGAGACACAGAATCTGAAACAGGCTCCAGGCTCTGAGCTGTCAGCACAGAGCCTGATGGGGGGCTTGAACTCACGAACCGCGAGATCATGACCTGAGCCTAAGTTGACGCTTAACCGACTGAGCCACCCAGGTGCCCCTTAATCTTTGGTTAAAAACTTAATTAAGAAAAAAGCCAAAGCCTATGACATAAGCATGGGCTTTTGTTAAAAAATTAGATCTCTCTTATTGTTGTTGTTATAATTACCTTAATACCATTGACCTGTCCTCTGGCATATTCTTGGGACCACTCTCAAGCTCTGAACTAATGTAATATAAAGACCTCCTAAAATATTTTATTAACTATATTTCTTGTTTTTAAATTTTTTTAATATTTTATTTTATTTTATTTTATTTTATTTTATTTTATTTTATTTTATTTTATTTTATTTTTGAGATAAAGAGAGACAGAGCACGAGCAGGAGGGGCAGAGAGGGAGGGAGACACAGAATCCAAAGCAGGCTCCAGGCTCTGAGCTCTCAGCACAGAGCCCACCTGGGGCTTGAACTCACAAATGATGTGATAATGACCTGAGCCGAAGTTGGATGCTCAACCAACTGAGCCACCCAGGCACCCCTTGTGAATTATATTCTATACAATGAAATTTGTTTCTTAAGTTTTGTTAAAATATTTTTTTCAGTCCAATGGGACAAAAGTTATTTAAATAAATTCTTTCAAAATCGTTGTAATAATCCGTAACTACATGGCAGCTATCAGTTTAATCATGTGATTCTTTGGAGACTCATTGGCTTTTATTTTTTCTTGATAGGCACTGTACAATTAATAGAAGTGGTTTATTGTCAATACTCTATGGGGATTATTCACAAACATTCAATTAGTTTACTCATACAAAGGCATGAAATTAAATTTGATAATTATCTTGTTTTGCTAATTGTTTTCTAGACTCCCAGAATGCATTTTGATAAGCCTTTTCAGCCCATCAACTTTTCTGAGCAACTACAGTTTGTGTGAAGAGAAAGCTACTTAGGTTCTGATAGAAAAGAATAATTTTCAGTACAAAATTCTTTAAACATGTTGAACAGAAGGCAGGCAAATAGAGCTGTGAAGAACTCCCTCAGGTGTTATAAAGCAAATGTCCATAATGACCTCTTGAAATTTAAGGCAGGGGAAAAAAAATCAGGGGCATCAAAATAAACCTATGGGAGTTGTCAGTGGTTTTGCAGAGATTAGCAATTGAAGGTATAAGATGTAATGGTATTTGTTGACTAAATATTAAATAAAGAGAAAATGGTAACTTTATTTGGAAAACAAAAACAGGAATCTATTGATTTGAATTAAAAATTTTACAATATTTTTTGTGAAGTCCAATATATAGAGCTATATATAATAACTCTAACCTGTAAGTGGCATTATTAACTGACATTTAGGGAATTTTTCCTGAATGTGTCCACAGGTCTCGCCTTTCTAAAACTGTATGACTTTCTAAAACTGTATGCATATTAACTATAGGTCTAATTACTAGAACAATAGTCAGATTATCTTACCAATTGGTATAGATAGGCATAGTACACTCAGCAATTTCTTACTAGGAAAGATATTCCAGCAAAGAAGTTTAAGGGCCAATTTAATTAAAGGCTGTGATATCCCTATTTAGGCTGAAGTGACATTGACTCTCACAATACATAATTAAATTTTCTCTATGGTGATCTTGCACCCCAGAATTGTTGTAGCTCTCTGTAAATGATGCATTTAAATTGTGCTTTAAAAATAAACAAAGCTTCAAAGCTGCTTAGAGAGACAGAAGGTCACTGCAGTCACCTATTTAAAATAAAATAATTCCCACAGAAATACACTTCAAAGTACTTGCAGTAGTTCTAACAGCAGCTATATTGACAAATACTTTAATTCATATTAAATTATTCTACTTAAAAAACATTCCTCATCAGTTGCAGAAGTCCCACAGAGATACAAAAAAAAAAAAAAAAAAAAGATTGTTTTTTGGGAGCCTTCATTGTTTTTATTTATTTTATTTTATTATTTTTAAAAAATTTTACTTCCAGTATAATATACAGTGCTAAATTAGTTTCAGTTGAACAATAAAATGATTCAACAATTCTATAGATTACTCAGTCCTCATCATGATATGTGTACTCTTAATCCCCTTCATCGATTTCAACCATTCCCCCACTTCTGGTAACCACCAGTTTGTTCTTTTTAATTAGAGTATTTTTTTTTTTTTTTGGTTTGCCAAAACAATGAATTCTTAATGAATGGATTAAACTTAAAGAGAAACAAAATGAATGCAACAGTGCATTCATAAGCAAGAATCCAAAAGCAGAATTCAACAAAGATTTACTTTTGTTATTCTTTGTGTTCTGATTTTTTAATGGTTCTTGACTGGGCTCAAAACACCAAGTAATAGGAAATGGGAAGTTCCACTATTCTAACTGCAAATACAAATGGCTAATGTCCCCAAAGTCCCACTGCCTTTTGCTTCAGATTTTTTTCTTTTCTTTTAATGAAGAGGGGGCCAAGATTTCCCCTCTGAATCATTTGACTGATTTTGCAACCTCCTATTTTAAGAAAGGAGGATAACAGGGCTATTTCCCATGAGTGACTCCATCACTTCACTCATGACTAAACTATTTTTATAGCTTGGCCACAATCCAGAAGCCTAAGAGCAAGAACACTGACAAAACTCATGGTGCATTCAGAACTGCCTGGCTGTACTGAAACCTGTAAAATTCACCAAAGGGTGGGTTGATATGTGAAAAAAGAAAAAAAAAAAAAACAGTGGTGTTTGGGTCATTGGGTCCCTCAATGTTTCATATGCTCTGGTTTCAATAAGGTCTCAAAGAGTTCCCCAACCTTTGAAGCGTTATTTTAAGAAGTGCGCACACACACACACACACACACACACACACACACACACACAAAGTAACATGAATTTCTGAATCATCAACATGGAAAGTAATAACATATACGGTTTTTCAGCAATATGCAGGGACAGACATTTGAAATTGCTTTAAAAATGGCCACAGCAGCTAACTATATAGTTTACAACCTGCAAGGGGCATGCTAGGTGAGTATGTGTATTCTCTCAGGAAATGCTCCCATTGCCTTGTGAGGTATGTTAGAAATTATTGGACTATAATTTTACAATATAGAAATGGGATTAATAATAATATAGAAATTATATCATTTTAAATGTACATCACAAATAAATAACACAGACAAAACTATTTAAGTAATCCAGGGTCAAAGACATGGAGAAAGAGCAGTTATATGAACTCAGGCAGTCCAATGCCAGAAACTATACTTTTAGCAACTATATAAATCAGCCTCCTTTTTCTAATCCATGAAGTCATTTTGTTAACAAAATATTTTATATATTTTAAGAAAAATCACAAATGTCAATAATTCTGATGTCTGATTACGATAACTCACAGATACTTATTCCATTTACTTTCCAAACTATTCTGTGTCCTTAGGAAAGAGCTATATGGCCTAGCTACAGATGTATAATTATTCTCCTATGCATTCTAAGGAAAATTGTTTACTTTTTTACAGAAAGAAGTATTGTTTATTTAAATGTTCAAACTCGTTAAAATGTTTGCATCAATGAGTTTTGTAATTCAATAAACTTCATGAAGCTTATTGAGTTTTCAAAATGTAATGTTATGATTAATTTCCTAAACTGTGCTACTCTCATGAGTAAATGGAAGATCTTTTTCCAATAAAGACTACATTTAACTTAGAGGGCCTATACATCTTATATTAATTTTATTAAGCTAGTTTTAACTTAGAAAATTAGCAGAGGAATGCAGGCCCAGTTCAAAGTGTTTTATCTGTAATGTAAACACATTGTGGTTTATCATTTGTCATTATATGCATGTCTCTAGTAGGATTATTTTATATACCTTTGTTTTATATCTACTGCTCAAGAGATTTGATTTGTGTTGTTTTTAAATCTGAGCTATACTTTCTTATCATTGTGTGACTAGAGCTATTGCTCTTACATATCTGATATCTGTTGTCACCTTGTGGTAGTAAACTCTGAAAGCTTAAGTTAAAATATGGCAGGTTGTAAAAGTCTTACTGTAATTACAATAGAATTAAATTCAATTAACATAATAATAAAAGTATATTCTTAAAAAGGGTATTAAAATTACAGTGGCCTACTTCTGGAAGATGAAAAAGAAATAACCCACGTCCTACAAATAGAAGTTTTCAGAAATAGTAAGTTAAGTCACTTTCACAAAGAAATTGGTTATGGGTTACAAAGAATATGTCAACTTCTATAAGACTGATACAGAAGTAATGTCTAGAGGGGTGCCCGAGTGGCTCAGTCCCTTAAGTGTTCGAATTTGGCTCACGTCATAATTTCGGGTTCATGGGTTCAAGCCTCATGTTGGACTCTGTGCTGACAGCTCAGAGCCTGGAGCCTGCTTCAGATTCTGTGTTTCCCTCTCTCTCAGCCCCTCCCCTCCTCACACTCTGTCTCACTCTGTGTCTCAAAAATAAAAATTTTAAAATTTTTTTTAAAAAAGAAGTAACGTCTAGAATTATATAACAGCATCAAATTTTATCTACTGACAGTGACTCAAAAACTGTTGTTCTCTTTTGAACAACTCTACTTATACACCAGTGTGTGAATAGTTGTGTATTAACTGTGTATTTTTGTAGAATCCTTACGATTACTTGGAGTCAAGTCAGAAGTTATTGATCATATTCTAATTTTGATTCTGTATGTATCATTTTGGGCAAGTTAATGAATTTTTAATGTTATTTTTTATCTGTCAAATTAGAGAAATAGCATTATGTCTCAACATTAAAATCTTCCATGAGATCGAAATATTCAAAAAGGAGAGAATTGACAAAGTAGATTTTTTTAAAAAATGACCCAAATTTAGGTTTCACTGTTGGTGCTATACATTCTATAGGTTTGAACAAATGCATAATCACATATATCCATCATTATATTACAGACAGTGGTTTTGCTGCTCTAATATAATTGTTTTGTTTTTTTTTTTATAGTCTTCATTTCTTTTGAAGATATTCCCCATCTGCTCATTCATGATTTCCATCTTTCCTTCTGGGTCATGATCAGCTAATTCCAATTTCAATATCTAGGTCATATATGATTTTTCATTCATTTGTTTATGAGTTCCATTTGTTTGCTTTTTTACTTATTTTTTAAGTTTATAAATTTAACATAAATTATGAATAGATTAACAGTGGAAAGTAATACATACCATTATTTTACTTTTTTCTTCATTTTCCTTTTGCCTAAAAATCCTGTTCCTTCTTACGTCTCCTGACTGAATTTAGGAGATGATCATTCACATTTTCCCAAGTGCAAATTGATCTGGGAGTGGGCCCCCAGTATTGATAATAGAGCACATTTGCTTGACTGTGGGGACTAAGCTTAGGAATTCCCTGAACTTGCACTGATGGGTTAACAAGGCAAAAAGAATTACAAAACCATAGGATGCTCACACCCAAGTTTAGGTAAACAAGATTAGGTAAATAGGTGTAGAGAGGGCTGGGCTGAGGCCTCAGGATAGAGAGCTGTGGGGCAAAGGCCCCAATACAAAGAATATATGAGGTAACCAGAATTAGGTATTCAGGGTAGATAACGCCTGCCAATTTAGTACTACAGCAGAAAGCTTCTTTCACAGGAAGGAAGGAACAAATGGGGCAAACAGGTAAATAGGACTATAGACTGCAGCAGGGTGAAGTTGCCCAGAGCGGAGCTAATTAACGAAAGAAAGGTGCCTTGTTGACCCTGAGGTTACAAGCTCTGTCTTTCTGGTCCTGAGACCAGTTTAGTAAAGAGGTGGTGCCTCCTATCTGCTGTAAACAACCTTCCTTCGGGTGCCAGGATTTTGCTTTGTATTAACCCAAACCCCTAACACCGCATATCTTCAAAACCCCCTTTCCCTCACATCCATGAGTTAATGTTCACAATTTCATTTTCTCTTTGTGCACATCCATTACCATGTTTGTAAGCCTTCTGATCCTAATAAAAATGGAGCAAGGACCCTTAATCAGGGCTCTTGTGGGCTCTTCTCCCGGACTTCAGCCATCTCTCGAGTTTTAATCCTGCGTCCTGCTTTCTCGCTAGACAAGAAAGAACTCTAGGCCCAGAGTCTGCAACACTTGATGTTGCTACAGCTGCCAGATCCAGTGTATTTGTCCTGATCAATGGTGAGTCCAGGGTTGGGCTATGATTTGCCTGTAGATTCATTGGTAATAACCTCTAGTTTCAGAGACTGTTGCAACATCACAAATACTACGATAATCCTTTCTGACTTTGAGTCTCAACTTCATTGAACTAACCAAAAAAGTGGAAAAATGGAAAACAATTTTTAAAAATAAAAGTTATCGTTAACTATAACAAAATCTCTACGTAAAAAGTCATTTTTTTTCTGTTTTAAGAATAGCAGTTACCAAGGCAAAGTGGTACTTTGCAATTGAAATTATAGTTAGATTAATATGAATTACAGATATTCCTCTAATATAACAAAATGCTATAGGGTAAAATTGTGTCTCCACAAAAGTTCTTGGTTTTATAAGGCACAGTAACTTTTTACATTCCACCTAGAAAATCATAATTTATATTTTTAATTATAAGAGGAAAATCTTTGCCATTTTTTTTTTTGCTTGATTTTTTTCCTCTAGTAAGAACTTGCAAGATGTTATCTGAAATCCAGCTCAGTCATGGTACTTTGTTTCTGCCAGTAAACTTGTCCTGTTTTGTTTTTCACCCTGAACGATGTTTAGTTTCTTACATAAAATAAATAAACCTTAAGATTCATGAACCCTGAAATTCTGTTTAAAGAAAAAAGTTATTTGGAAAACTAATAATGCCAGGTCATGTGGTTAATATTATTCACTTGATTCTATCAATTATTAATTATTTTATATTTTCCAAAAAGTTATTTTTACATATTTTCTTATTATTACTATTTACCCAACTACATATTGAAGAATTCTGTGAGCCGCAAAGTTGATAGAACTGTTTGATTATAATAATATAGACATAATATGTATATATACATGTATATCTTCAGTTAAGGACAGAAATAGCACTAATGAAAAAGTCTTCAGGGTGCCTGAGTGGCTCAGTCGGTTAAGCGTCCGACTTCGGTTCAGGTCATGATCTCACTGTTTGTGAGTCTGAGGCACTCATCGGGCTCTGTGCTGACAGCTCAGACAGGGCCTGGAGCCTGCTTTGAATTCTGTGTCTCCCGCCCTCTCTGCCCCTCCCCTGCTCACACTGTCTTTCTCTGTCTCTCAAAAATGAATAAACGTTAAAAAAATTTTTTTAAAGAAAAAAAAGAAAAAGTCTTCATATTTCCATCCCTATTTCTACAATTAAAAAAATGACATAAATGTGTATATATATGTATATATAAACTGTATATTCCAGTATGTGCAAGATACTGTGGTTTTAAAAATTTTATCAAGCTTTCATGTTACTGATATATTTTATGTAACCATACTTTACTAATACATAATGAAATATATCTAGTATTTTGGAAAGAACCTTTAACTTATAGTTTAAGGAAGTTAAATTTGAAATCCAGCTCTACACTAGCATGTGATAACTTGTCCTCTTCAAAATATGGAAAATAGGGGCACGTGGGTAGCTCAATTGGTTGAGCATCTGAATCTTGATTTTGGCTCAGGTTATGATCTCATAGTTTGTGAGCCTAAGCCCCACATTGGTCTCTGTGCTGACAGCATGGAGGCTGCTTGGCATTCTCTGTCTCCCTCTCTTTCTGTCCCTCCCCTGCTCTCTCTCTCAAAAATAAACAGTAAAAAATAAAATAAAATATGAATAAGAACAGTTTTTAGTATTCTTAGGAAAAATACAGGAGATATAGTTGCAATATTCCCAGAGTATTAATTACCTTATTAATATAAATAATTGTATTGGAAAAATCAGGGGACTATTCTGAACACATTCAGGGATACAAAACATTAAAGGTGCAATTTTTACTCTGGCATTGATTTTCTGTCTGCCTCTCAGCTTCTCCATGACAACTCTGGAAATATTTAACCATCCCACAGAGTTTTCATGTGGATTAACCAGTCATAGGTGGCTTTATGCTACTCTATTAAGTGTATTCAGGTGGTGAGTCCCCTATCTTACTAAGAAAATGATGTGATGTTCATTTAAGAAGATGCATCACCCATAGTCACCACAGGCATTTTGAACTGCCCACCTATAATAGTAATTTATTTATTCAGCACCATCCACACACCTGATGCCTCTTGTACCCGGCAACACTCGTATCTGGGAATAAATTTTCAACAAGTGACTACAGAACATAAAACAGAGAAAAGAGCTTTCAGCTTTTCCTATGAGTAAGCTGTTTGAAAGCTTCCCTTGTTCTAAAATTTAAAAAGGGGTTTCCTTTCATTAATCCAGTTTATAGCATGTGCACATGTTTTATTGAAACAGAGTGCACTACTCATGAAAATGTCTATTAGACAAACAAATTCTTTTTGTTTTTGTTCTTTTTGCTCTGTGGAAAATTGAGGAAAAATAAGAATTCATTATAGAAGGTCCTATGGAATGGCCTCTGAAATTAGAAGACATGAGGCTGCTTACAAGGTAGTTTCATGGAAAAATATAAATCAGCTTTTAAAAATTAATCAAAAGAATAATTAATATATCCTGATGTTGCAAAATCAGAAATGGCGATACCTGTGATTTGTATGCTATCCTATTTGTTCACAATAAAATTTAAAAAAAATTAAAAGTTACATGTTTCTTTGCTGCCATTTTGTCATGCATTTTCAAAGACTCCTGTCTTCAATACCTGGGTCAATGGCAATAAGCACCTATAATTTGTGGTTGTTTCCACCGAGGAAAACTTAGTCTAGTTTTTCCAAACCATCCCTTTTATCACATCTTGGAGAATTCATCTTGCTTGAGTATTTCTTAGTGGGCAGCTCATTAATTTTCACAACATTTTTCATTGCTGAATAGCTCTCATTTAAAACACAATAAAACAGAACCATCAATTAATTTTTTTTCCAAAACATATTTCCTTGTTAATTTTTTTCTAAATCTATCATCTATCTATCTATCTATCTATCTATCTATCATCTATAGCTTTAAGTATGTATATCCATATCTGTGTTTATATATCTATATCTATATATTTGTATTTATAGCTACATCTAATATAACTGTGAAGCTGCCAGATTACTTACAGGACATTTACACACCAAAGAGGAAGGCAAAATCTTATGTCCATAAATGAATATTCAACTAAATGTGTGATGCTTGAGACAGTTGATGAATTAGATTTTGACAGGTTTATGGAAACTACTTGATAAGTTTCCCATTGTTTAACTGTGGTGGGTCATGGGACTTGCTGAAAATAATACTGGCAAGAAAACGAGTACTCATATGATCTTAAAATCTCTAAGAACATAATAGTAAAATCAATGATTTCTGTTAAGTAGAAACGTTCTGTGTGTGGTATGGTCTCTGAGACTCTGAGCTGATTCTACCTGTTAACAGAGTCTATGTTTCCATATATTGTCTGGGTGTCTTCCAGGTTAAATTGGCTGAGCCTGGACCATATTAGTGGTTCTATAGTAGCAAAATTGCATCTGGAGACCATACGCACACTTTCTTTCTTACCAATTTTCACTTGGTTCTATTTATTGAACTTATAGAAGTGCTGAGTGAGTCATGGCAAGCTGCCTGTCAAGTGAAAGGTGCCATCCAGCCTGGCTGAAGTCAGCAAAGGGACTCAACATCTTTGTAGTAAGTGGCTGGTAGGCAACAGCTTTGCAATTTCACAATTGCATATGTAAGCAATAAAATCACTTTTATTAGATGTACAAAATTTTAGTTGTAAGGGATTTGGTGTCATTTTATTTAATATGGGAATGCTTTTCATCCAACCTTCCATTTGAGATGTCCACTCACACTCTCTGAATGTTTCCTATACAAAGGCTATATTAGTCGAACAATTCCATTGTTTAGCTGTTCAAGTTGTTGGATGTTTCTTAAATTTTTAGTTCTAGATTTGGGAAAAAAGAAAAGGTAGGGGAAAACTAGCCTATCTCCCAAAGTTAGAAAGAGGAATTTGATAAATAACATATGTGGGTTCTAGGTACAGGGGACCTTTTTATTATTATTATTATTATTATTATTATTATTATTATTATTTTAATCAAATTAGAAGTTGTATGGAATAGGGACAGCTGGGTGGCTCAGGCTCAGCTGATTAAGCATTTGATTCTTGATCTTGGCTCAGGTCATGATCTCACGATCGGTGAGTTCGAACCCTGGACTGGGCTCAGCACTGGTGGTGCAGAGCCTGCTTGGATTCTCTCTCCTTCTCTCTGACCCTCCCCCACTTGTATTCTCTCTCTCAAAATAAATAAATTTTAAAAAATTAAAATAAAAAGAAAATACGTTGCATGGAATAAAAACCTATAGCAACTTTCAACTGTGATCCTGTCATTCTAAAACACTGAATGTTTCTGGAAAATGGCATTTCCAATCTTTTTACCTAATGTCTATCTCTTGCATTTACCAAGCATTTAACTCAGTTCTTCACTCTAAACCAATTAATCTCAATGGGGGGCATTTTGCTGCTCAGGGGACATTTGGCAATGCCTAGAGATATTTTTCATTGACATAACTAAGGATGAGTGCTACCAGCATCTAGTGGGTAGAGGCCAGGGATGCTGATAAACATCTTACAATACACAGGATGGCCCTACAACAATTTCCTGACCCAAACTGTCAATTCTTCCAAAGGTGAGAAACAGTGATCTAAGACAACACAGGATTAATACAATCATTTTAACATATATACTTTTAAATAGAAGTCATATTATTTTCTACATTTATTACAATATATTAAGCAACTGAGGAAAGTGACTTGAGCAGTGTCACAGGGCTAGAAAATATCCCCCAGTTGAACCCAGGTTTACCTGGATTCATAGCCAATGCTTTATCTGCTTTATTCACTGGTATGGAAGGACAATGCTTACTTCTCATGCCAAAGCTATATCGTGAATTCAGGAGTAAATCATGACTGCTTGTTGGTAACTGGTTCCAAAGTAGTTAATCAAGCAGAATAATTGTGGAAAGCCCTTTACCATGTTTTTACCTCTCTAGCTGTAGCATATTCACCTAAGTGTTCTACCTATAATAATTATTGCCAAAATAAATTCAATATTTTCTTTCCTTTCTCCATTATAGGATGTCTGCTAATGACTTCTGCATATCTTCCCTCTCTACTGGGTGGGAGGAGGGAAACGAAGAGTGGAAATTATGAGTGTCCTATAGTTTACTTAAGGATGTGTCTAGCAAATGTTAATTCCTTATTTTAAGTATCAATGCACCATTCCCTCACACATGTATTTAATAGATCATTTGTTACATATTTGCACAAAAGTATGGCATAATTCTACAGGTCTATGGTCAATTTATACTCATAACTTAATTTTTTTAACTCAAAAAAATGATCTTTTTTTTTTTTTAATAACTCAGCAAACTAACAGTTGGAGCAGAGTATCTAGGCCCAGTTAAATGTCACTGACATTATCTGTTATAGTAAAGAAACACTGGAGGCAAAAGAGGGCACATGTCAACCTCAATTTGTGGAGGGTATGGAAATTTCTGTAAGACAAAGCTGTGAGAGGAACTCAAAATCAGAAACACAAATTGTGAAACATAAGCCTCCACTCCATTTTGGTTTGCAGTGGTAATGTAAACACTAGATTTTTTTTTATCAAAAGAAAATCAATTGGGGCACCTGGGTGGCTTAGTCAGGTAAGCATCTGGCTTCTGCTCAGGTCATGATCTCACAGTATGTGGGTTCAAGCCCACATCGGGCTCTGGGCTGACAGCTCAGAGCCTGGAGCCTGCTTTGGATTCTGTATCTCCCTCTCTCTCTCTCTCTCTTCTCCTTGCCCACTTGCACTCTGTCTCTGTCTCTCAAAAATAAATAAACGCTAAAAAAAAAGAAAAAAAAAGAAAAAAGAAAAACAATCCATGAGAAGTTAGGTAGAGTCAACTCATTGTGACTCTTTCAACATACCTTCTCCACTAGGTCTGTGTTCTATTTGCACACACATTTGCCAAAGTTTTAAAATTATTTTAAATATATTTCTTACTCTTTAATATTTAACATTTTATTCATGGAGACTGAAAGTTGTATTAAAATATTTCTAGATTTTTGGGGCACCTGGGTGGCTCAGTTGGTTAAGCGTCTGACTTCGGCTCAGATCATGATCTCACGGTCTGTGACTTGAAGCCCCATGTCAGGCTCTGTGCTGGCAGCTTGGATTCTATGTCTCTCTCTCTCTCTCTCTCTCTCTCTCTCTCTGCCCCTCCCACACTCATGCTCTGTCTCTCAAAAAATGAATAAATGTTAATTTTAAATTGTTTTTGAATATTTCTAGATTTTTAAAAATATTGTCTGAAATGTCTTATAAAATATCTTTTTTGTTTAATAAAAATTACATTTTGAAGATAAATGTAACTCTTCAGGTATTTCTAACTAGTCAGTATTCTCCTCACTCTCACTCACTCCCCCCACCTGCCCTCTAAACCCTTCTCCCTGATTCAGCTCAGCTACAGTCATGTCCAGGAAGTTTTTTATTTATTTTTTTATCTCGGCAACAAAAGTGAGAACAAAAAGCGGCTGAGATGGAGGCAATTTGGCATCAAGTACAAGAAGCGTAATGTGCTTTTAGGAAAGCACAAGGACCTCACCACAAGAAAGACAGCCACTCTGAAGCAGGGAGCAATAGCAATTAGCCAGAAGAGGGTTTGGGCACAGAGTCACATCTCTTGAATTTGCTGGACAGAGACTAGTCCCTCCAGGCTGGTGATTGAGAAAACTGAATTCCTTTCTGTTAGCATTATGAATGGTACCTTGGTAGCAACGCTAGAAGACGATGCCCAAAGGCAAATATTACTTGGCAATATAATCCAACATTTAGCAAGCGGCCATTTTCCCAACTCTCTTATATCTCCCTAGGTGGAAAAAAAAATCCTTGATTTAAAAAAAAAAAATTAAATTTAATCTCTGATGATTTTTTAAATCTCTATTTCTGCACATTTTTCAAAGTGCATTGTACTAATTTTTCAAAATATTTACTCTATTGTTCTAACAACTACATTGGTGTTATTTGATCATACATTTTCTTCTGCTTGTAACAGGGTATGATCTAAATTTATTCAAAATACTCTAATATACATTGATAATCTTTAGTTTGGTTTTATCTGCATATGATTTTTTTTAATTTTGAAAAAAAATTAACATGTTCCTTTCCCAAGTTATTTTAAATTCAGATCTAATCCTGCAGTGGTTTACGAAAAAAACAAATACTCATGCTACAACAAACACACGGTGAGAATCTACATACCACCCTACATTTGCTTTAATCACATGATCAAATAATGCTTATTTGAGCATCCACAAAATTGCCTGTGGGTGTGGTAAGAAAAACAGAAGATGAATAGACAAACAGTGCAATATGTCTGCCCTAGAGAGGTTATACTCTTGTATGAAACAACAAAAGCAACTACAACACAATGCTTATACAGAACATACATATGTATAAAATATCCTGTGAGCACAATAAAGGAGTATATTTCATTTTGGCTGGATGGGAAAGAAAAGACACTACAAGTACAGAATAAACTCTCTTGTTTTCCTAGAAAAATCTCAAACCATCCTAAAATCTTAACAAATCTACAGTCTTGTTTTTTGGTTTAATAACAACTTTGATATTATTAAATAGACTGTTCAACTAAAATTATACAATCTTAGGTAGGTAAAGTACTATTCCTTTGTACTGGTGTTCAGAAAACAAATTAAAAACACCGGCTAAATAAAAAAAGCTGGTGTTTTCAATAATTTTCATATCAGATTCAATGAAAGATACATCAATATAACCAGAATCTTTTCTTGTTTGTATGTGTGGTTATTTTATCAGAAGCCTATAATATGAGTATAGAATTCATTATCGCTCACTTTTCTGAACAGACTATTATCTCTCAAAACAACTTATTTTATGTTGAGATAGCTGTAAATTATAGCCCAGAAGCTTTTGCAATTTTATTAAATTGCAATATGATGGGTCCAAATAGAGTTGCACTTTAATTATTTTTAAATAATTTCAATAGATCCAGAGGCGCCTGGGTGGCTCAGTTTGTTAAGCATTCAACTCTTGGTTTCAGCTCAGGTCATGATCTCATGATTTGTGGGTTGGACCCTTGCACAGGGCTTCCTGCTGACAGTGCAGAACCTGCTTTGGATTCTATTTCTCCCTCACTCTCTGCACCTCCCCCACTTGTGCACACTCTCTCTCTCAAAATAAATAAACTTTAACAAAATTAAATAATTTCAATAAATCCAAAACCAAGTTTAAAATGGTATTTTTTCTATGGTCTTTTATACAATGGCTTATTCATACTTGTATCCATTCAATTGAATTCAGTATCTAGCCAAAGTCAGGCAGTAGGTATACGGTTATTTAGACATACATATTTTCTGAAAAATGAGAAATTGAGCATTTCAAGGAATTTGCAATTTACAATGGAAAAAGTTAGACTTGAGGGTTATATTCATGCATATAATTGAATTTAGTTGAAAATACACAAGAAACGACAGTTCTCATTTGAAGTTTATAAAGACAAATCCACAGCAAGGTTCAGGTACACAATCTTCAGGAGCACTAGATAATTTTCTCAACCTTTTTTTTTTTTCCAATTTCTTCTCAGATTAAACAGACTTCCTTTGTATCTATTACATCAATCCTTGTATCTATTGTACCACTGGCCATCCAGACTAATCAGAAGTTTACTTTACCAATTTACTAATTTACCTCACTAATCAGTTATTACTTGAAATTAGCAGATTCTCTTGTCTTGAATAATCTGGAGTTAATTTGGTGATAATATAAACAGTAAAGGGAATCTGAAATATTTGAACAAAATTCAAAATAAAAGGTCTATTTCAGTTACCCTCATTGTCACAATTGACTCAATTATCTTGACCTCTTAAGTCATTATTTCAAATGAAAGGAAGAGAAAAATTTGTACTTCAAATGAATGAAAGTCAAAATGATGAAATTCTTTTGATAAAGGTTTTGATAAAGGCTTTTAGAATCTATTAATACTTGATGCTCTCAAATACTACTCAAATGCTCTCAAATACTCAAATACATAATACTAACATATCTAACTCAAATTACTTTTTACTTATTATATATACATATGCATATGTATTGTTTTTATTTAAGGGCCTGGGTTTTAAGAATACTTTATTAAATTGTTGTTGACAACAATGTTTTGTTCAATTTCTTCTAGTCTCTTCTTACATAATCCTTTTATTTGGAATTTGGTTGTCGTGGATTGTTTAAATACCTAAGTTGCTAAACTAAATTCTCTATTTTTTTGCGGGGGTTGGGGGGGAAATGGGTTGTGTTTTTTGGTTTCCCTCTTTAATTTGTGTTTTCTTAAATTCCCTGAATATTATATTATTCCTCAAGGGACAATTTTTGTTTTGTTAAGAATTATTTGATTATATTAATAATGAAGCAAAAAAGAGTACATATTATGTGTTCTTCATTCCTGAGTGAAGCTTGCCAACTGATACTCCTTATTCTAGGATGAGCTGGTGAACAGTCTTCCGTTTTACTGAGCATTCCCAAATGCCAAAGTGCAAATGATTTATTCTGGGTTACTATTGCTGCTGTTCTTGTCCTTCTCAATCACATAATTACATTTTTTTTATACGTATTTACCTAGTGTTCAGGAAGAGGGGAAGGGGTCCTGTCAAATGTTCTGTATTATATACATCAGGGTACCCTCTATCTCAGTCCAGAGACCTTCTCAGGTTTAGAACTGGCAAATCAGCTCTCTCCTCTTTCCTCAGCTTTTATTGAGTATGTCATTTACTATGGCTTCCATTGCCTTGCTTTAAGAGTCAACACACTTCTGTTCTTCTTCTATTGTTTTATTTTAATGAGGTTCCAGGAGGGCAAGTAGATAAACTGAGCTCAGAGTCTTAAACCAGAATCCCCAATTACCTATTTAAAAATTTTTTTTTAACGTTTATTTATTATTAAGAGAGCGTGAACAGGGTAGGGGTAGAGAGAGAGGGAGACACAGAATCGGAAGCAGGCTCCAGGCTCTGAGCTGTCAGCACAGAGCCCGACGCGGGTCTTGAACTCACAAACCACAAGATCATGGCCTGAGCTGAAGTTAGATGCTTAACCGACTGAGCCACCCAGGCGCCCCTCCAATTACCTGTTAATGCTTGTTTTGATTTGTCTGAACCCTTGGCAAGAGGATCTTACTCATCTTTTCTTTCTTAGTACTTGGCATAGTGTCCGACTGAGTTGGCATTCAATGATATTAATTTAAGGAATTAATGTTTACCTGCAAAATGCTCCTTTTTCAACACTTAACTGTTCTTAAGACCATAAAAAAGAGTCTCTATCTATAGGTGTATATATGAATTCCTGTTATTCTATAATTTCCTAAAAGGGCATTTAAGAAAATGCCACCAAATTTCCTCTAATTCATCCCAATTTTGGTAAAACATACATTGCATCATGGATTTTGGAATGGGACTAAATTATGAACACTGAAATGAAAGCATTTTTAATGTGATTGAATTATTGAACATTCCCAAATCAATTATGTAAATGATCAAGAAATCTATTGATTTAGAATTCTAAACAATTTGAAAGAGGTTTAAAAAGATTTAGGTAATTGTGGGTGAAAATGAACATATCAAGATTAACTTTAAGGCAAAAATCATCATTAGTTCAACTTATATATATGGTAAAGGTATATTAGTGTGTTTTTCCTTAATTTATCCTAAACTCCAAAACACACACAAACACACACACACACACACACACACACACCTGTGTATATGTATGTGTGTATATATACATATGTTTATATGTACACATGTATATATATGTACACATGTATATATATATGTGTGTATATATATATATATGAAGTAACATTTTTTGTAATGTATTTTTGAAGACAAAATTCTAATTAATGTCATTTATGGTGATTAAATGGGTCAGAAGGAGGCTTGAATTTGTATTCATATTGTAAAAGAATTAAAGCTGTATCAGAGACAACAGAGAATCTGCCACCATAAAAGGTAATTCTTACAAATTTAAAATGGTCATAGAAACATGCATTCATGAGCTTGACTAAGATTAAGCCAAACTTCCAAACTGCAAAGTTACAAAGTTCCAAAATACCCTGAATTATCCTTAGAAATTCTTAAAAGTAAACCTGATAAGCAAATTCAAAATAAAGTGAATCTTAAGAACAACAGCTTAACACCAGTTTTCTACCATAGAAGTGACTATTTTGCTTTTATCTCCAAATAATATATTTTTTTAGTAATATATTTGCTGGCCATTTAGTTATGGCTATTTAGTATTTAGTTATACCTGTCTTAAAATTTGCTGCTTACTGCACTATTCTCTCTTACTGTAAGGATTAACATTTCCTCTATTAAATTTCTTCCATTTTGATAGAAAGCCAAGACTATACATCTGTGTTCCTTGGGCAGGATCAACTATCTCAATCCCCTTCAGCAGAATCAGGAGTTTGTGCACCAACTGAGCAATAGCATTTAACATGAGATGTTCAATGGTGAACATCCAGTGAATATCCAGGCGTAGTTTAAAATAAACGTTTCCATTATTTTTCTTGCAATTATATTGAGTTACATTAAACCTTATTGGATAACAGAAGGAATATAGTTTATGGAAGCAGACTGTCCTGGATTTTAACCCTGGCTCCACAATTTCTGTTATCCTGGAAAATTTGCTTAACACACTTGAGATTCGGTTTCTATTTTGTGAAGCACTTACGTGATGATTGAATGATAGTAAGTATTTAGCACAGTAATTGGCATACTAGGCTCATAATACATGTTATTTCTCTCCAAAATACCTAAAGGCAGAATTAAAAAAAATAAAAGCCCTATGTGAATAGTAATTATCTCAGCACATGTAGGAAGCATTTCCTGTCAAAAGGTCATTTTGTAATGCAAACAACCAACAACCCATAAATTTGCCACTGAAAAATTTTTCACTTCATTTACCATAACAGGTAAGTTAGGCTTCTAGGTATAAGCTGAGCTCTAACTAGTTTAAAACTGGGATAATAATCCTAAATTCAAGGAAATCAGGAAGTATCTTGGTTTTAGAATTAGCTCCTGATAAAGCTTGTCATTAAAACTTATGAAAGGACTTGCTTTAAACTAATTACATAATCAAAGATATTTGAGAAAGGATATTTGCTCCACTGTAGAGAGACCTGTTTCTCTAACTGAAGAAACTGAGCAAGTTCCTTAACATTTCTAATGCAAGACTATAGGGGAAATACATATACACAATCTCTCTAAACATATTTATGTATAAATATGTATATTATATATATCATGTATATAATCTCTCTACATATACATATATATACATATATACACATGTATATTTACAGAGGGGTAGGGAAGGAGGAAATGTCAATGCCTATCAGTATCATTATATTGCACTCATAATTGATAAAGGATAAAAAAACCATAGCAGATGAAGTCCTAGAAGCAGGTAAACCACAAAATGTCAGAACAAACAGCAGTTTGATGTTTTGGAAGATTCACCCATTGAGAATGAAGATACATAATAATTCTGTGAGTTATTGAATCTATGTCCCCGGTTTCTGTTTCTCAAGAAACTCAAACTGTACATTGGGAAATATTGTCAGAAACATAGTTTCATTGATTGAATTAATAAAGCCATGGAACAAGTCTGTAATCCAGCATACAATAATGTTGCTTGGACTATTTCCCAAAAACTCTCATCCTAAGGGTATGACCCTGTGATTCGCTTAAGAACTGGGTAGGGTGCCTGAGTGGCTCCGTCAGTTAAGCATCTGACTTAACTCAGGTCAGGATCTCACGGCTCATGATTTCAAGCCCCGTGTCAGGCTCTGTGCTGACAGCTCAGAGTCTGGAGCCTCCTTTGTATTCTGTGTCTCCCTCTCTCTCTGCTCCTCCCCCACTCGTGATCTGTCTCTCTGTCTCTCAAAAATTAATAAACATTAAAAATAATTTTAAAATATCATAAATACTATCCTTCAAAAAAAAAAAGAACTGGGTAAAGCTAGATGTATGATGAAGCAACTCACAGGTGAGGTAGGCAAAGTAGGAACTGATACTAAGTCATTTTCAGTAAAACAGTAAAATTGTTGTGCTATTTAAAAATGCATTTTCTATTACTGAATCCAAACAGAATACTAGTAAATTGGAAATTAAAGTAAGTAAACAAAGTTGAATTTTAATGTAATGGTGTTGTTTTTATTTACAAAAGCTATGTATTCGATTTTTGGGGCAGTTTTAGATTTACAGAATAATTGAGAGGAAGGTACTGAGATTTCCCATATACCTCCTGCCTCCACACATATACAGTCACTCCCATTATTAGCATCCCCTACCAGAGTGGTACATTACTTACAGTTGATGAAAACCTGTATTTTTATTGCTGAAAATTTTAAAGTATAAAATCTTGAACATTAGAGCAAAAGAGTACTAAGAAGAAACTAAAAATCATCTATAAGGCCATGTTGCTAAAAAAAGATATTAAAACATCAGTATTTTCAATGCATGAATTTACATATATTTATTCTCTGAAGTAACTTATTACATTATATTCTTTTATAAAATTGAGAAAATATATAACTTCTAATCTGCTTTCTCACTTTAAATATGTATTATGAACATTATCTTAGTTAAAGTCTCTTCTAGGACACCATTTTTTAAACGTTTATTTATTTATTTTGAGCGGGTAGGAAGGGGCAGAATGTGAGGAAGAGAGACAGAATCCCAAGCAGGTTCCATGCTCAGCACGGAGCCGAGTTCAGGGCTTGATTCCATGAACCAGGAGATTATGACCTGACCCAAACAAAATCAAGAGTTGGTCGCTTCACTGACTGAGGCCACCAAGGCACCCCTAGAATACCATTTTTAATGATTGTATAGTATTTAATCATATCTATACAAAATAATTTATCTAACTTATATATTTGTCTTCACTTCTCTTTTGAGGGCAATTGTTATCAATTAGATTATGATTGTCAAATCCTTGCTATCTTCTTGTAATAGATTAGTCATAAAAGCTCATTGGCATGAGACTTTGCAGTGACTTTCAGTAAAGAAAATTGAATATAACCCCCCTTCCCCTTCCTTCCATTAATTTTGGCTACAGCTTTGTGACTTCTTTTAAACAACGGAATATAGACGAAGTGTGATAATGCTTCCATTTCCAGAAAGTACTTTGTGGTGTCTAGTTTTAAGCTCACTTCATTTAAGCTCTCTGTCATTGATATTGGAGTTTCTTCATACTGAAATCAGATGAGAGGACACGAATCCAAAAGAGCCTGGCAGAGGCAGAGCTGGCCTGCAGCCTCATGTGTATTATATAAATGCTTGTTTTTATAACTGAGATTTTGAGTTTTTTATTACCAAACCAAATTTGATCAATGCAATTATTATATAAAAGGTTGTAGTGACAATCTTTACAGATTTATCTTTCTGTGTATTTCTTGTTTGGTTGCTAAGGTTGCATTCCAACAATTTAAACTGAAGCTTTGAAAGATACTAATATTTTTAAGGTCTTTAATTTGAATCACTAAATTTTATTCAGAAACAAATAACCATCCTACCTCATCAAATGTATGAGAGTACTCATTCTGCTGCATCACACAAAAGGGGTGGGAGGAGGATTAAAACACGTGCATATAATATGATCTATCTACTGATGATGAAATCTTTAACAAAAGTTAAAATATATCACCTGCAGGGGTGCCTGAATGGCTCCTCCGGTTAAGTGTCCAACTTTGGCTCTGCTCATGATCTCTCAGTTCATGGGTTTGAGCCTTGAGTCAGGCTCTTTGTTGTCAGCACAAAGCTCGCTTTGGAAACTCTGTCCCCCTCTCTCTCTGCCCCGCCCCTGCTTACACTCTCTCTCTCTCAAAAATAAATAAACATTTAAATATATATATATATATATATACATATGTATATATATTTCACCTGCAATATTTTACAAAAAAACTTTCATTTTATCCTTAACTAGGCATTTAAATATTTCTACTGAAAGCACACTATAATATATATTTCAGAATACTCCTTGGGAAAAAATTATATTTGACACAGATGAGCAGATTTTATTGTCCCAATGCTGATTCATTCCCAGATTGATGGACCCGAAAACTTCAGGAAATATCAAAATATCTTTCTTATCCTTGCACGAAATAACTTAAACATGACTCTTATTCTTAGCAGGAAGGCATGTAATTGCATACTCTGCATTAGAGGACCCATCATTTGCTAAAGATCCCAGAACATCATTAGACAGTTAATTAAGAGCATTAGGAGTATTATACCACTAGAAAAATGTCATTAATTCTTCACCTGTGCCAGTTTCAAAATTAGGCCACTCTCTTTTAAATATACCTTAAGTACTGTGTACAGGGTAAACGGAGTAAGAAGTTATGCAATCATAGAACCATAACAAAGCTGTTAAACCAGGTATAAGTGGTCTTATTCTTGGCTTCGATCCAAATTATTAAGGTACAGCATAGAAAACAATGAAAGAAATATTGGTTAACCATTATTTGTCAGCTACTGTGCCAGGTGTTTTACAAATATTGACATAGCTGTTAATTCTCTCCCTGTAAAGATTCTCCTTTAGATAGAATGTTCTCCTTCCTTGCCAAAGGTATGACTAGATCTACTAATAACATCTCTTACAGCTAGATGTGGCCATTTAGTCAATAGCATCTGTGCTTATGCAATGTTCACAATTTCTAGATCATGTTTTTGTATAAGAAAATCACTTGCCTTACACATCTTTCATTCTTTCTATGTGCTGAAATGAAGTCATGGTGTTGTGAACAGCAATAACCATGCAGGTGACGACAATAGAGGCTAACAAAGAGAAAGAATGGAAGGAAATTGAATCCTGAATAACTGTAGAAAATAGTTCCCCTTTCAACCACTTGCTCATCTATGAATACCTATTACACAACAAAAATAAACTAATCTGGGTTAAAACACTTTATTTTGAATTTCCTTTCTCATTAGTATGGTTTATATACTAATTATTCAAAAATCTGACTAATCTCTTGCCAAACGTTTTTCTGTTTTGTTTTGTTTTGTTTTTAAATCTGAAATATGTAGTAGTGGCTTAGAACTTGGGAGGGCAGGCAGTGTTGCAGGCCAAAAAGGTGGTAATTCTCATTATGTCATAGCAAATGTTTGGTTACATTGCTGTTGTTTGTTAACCTTGAGGGCAGACCCCATGCCCACCAAGACTACAGCTATAAAGGAAATTAATGAAAATCCAATAACTTGAAGTCTCTCATAGGTTGGGAAAAGCTATTCAAATGTAATTAGCAGGAGATATTACTTTTGTTCAGGTATTTTCTCTGAGACCTCTAATTAAGAATTTCAGCCACATATTGTGAGTTAGACCCATGGCAAAGATTACTCTAAGGGAGGCATTTCAGATGGCTTATTGCTTCACATGGCCTCATTAAATCCAGGGCAGACAGATGATCTAAGCACATAACTCAGTAAACAAAAGAAGAGAATTAGTAGGCTTAAATACGATGTCAAGAATAGAGTTTAAGTTTGGTTACTCACCAGAGGAAGTTGTTCTAAATAAATAGACTTAAAACTTGCTACATAATTTTACTTCCAAAGAAACAAGCCTGAATTACAAAATTATCTGTGATTGTTTCATTCCTACAAAAGCCGCCAGACTCACAAACTTGCCCTAGCAGGAAGTAAACTGTAAAAGCTCACCATCCCCCAGAAAAGACACACATTCCAATAGTCACTTAAATATGGCTATGCAGAAAAATGATGCATCAGTCAGTGTAAACTGAATTTTGCTACAAGATCAAAATCTCTACAGCATATGACTGAAAAAAAAGTTTTATTTCCTGAACTTAAAACGTTTGATGTGAAATTAGACATCTTTCCAGGGCACAAGGCCCACATGACAATACATGTTTCCACATCATAAAGATGTTTCCACATTATTTCACTGGCCCAAGAAAGTCATGTGGCCACATGTAACTTCAAGGAGGCATAAAAGAACAATATTCTCTCTGCCCATAAGTAGAGGTATACCCATTAGTACTGG
Source organism: Panthera uncia (assembly GCF_023721935.1). Classification (NCBI taxonomy): domain Eukaryota; kingdom Metazoa; phylum Chordata; class Mammalia; order Carnivora; family Felidae; genus Panthera; species Panthera uncia. The sequence goes on along the minus strand of NC_064809.1, from coordinate 104,262,324 downwards.
ATATTAATAATATCTACCCTAAATAAATAAGAAAATACCTCTCCTGGAGTAAAAGCAAGAGACTTACAGAACAAGATATGAAGACTTGCAGAGAGGAGAATCTCCAGCTAGATGTGCTAACAGAATTTACTCTATTAATATGACAGGATTCTCCTTGATTCCTGCCATTCAGCAATTAATAAATGAATGTGTTTCCATTCTTCCTTTTTCCCAGATCAGTTTCAGAATTATATGCAAAGTGATGGAAGAGATATCACATGTGCAGAGATCCTGGATTTTGAACTGGATGAAATAAATACATAGTAGGATTTTATATCTTCTTCATAGGAGAGAGAATAAATATACCTATGTATGGGAAAATTATATGAATAAATATTTAGTGGAACATACATGAAGATGTTTACAGAGAAACCTAAATGCCCTGGTATCCATTATAACCTTCCTCTTGGTGACTGAACCCCTAAGGTTTTAGTTGAGTACATGACCACCTACATTGTTATGGGTCCTCTGAGAGTCATATGATGGCGCACAGTCAGATGTGAAGGAGATATGACACCCAGGTAATTGGAAATGGGTTAAAAGCTGGCAAGGAGCACCTTCAGACTATAATATAGTGTGCCATCTGTGAATGAAATAATGTAAGGTAAGATGACTAGGTAATAAGAGTCTCAGAGTTGAGTACAACAGTGAGGAAGTATATGTCAAACCAATAAGGAGCCTCAGAAAAAAAATAACTGCCTACTAGAGAAGTTCCAAGTTAAGCAGAAATGGTCAAGCCCTACTAACCCAACAAGTGTCATCACTGACTTGCTACAGGCCAAAAAGTGCCTAACCCTGACTGGAATGCTACAGTGAACCCAAGGTACATCAACTTGGATGCTGTCAGCCAGTTACATTCCTCATGGCATCATCTCTTAAAAGGAGCTCGGAGTCATGTATTTCCATAACTGATACATTACTTACCTAGAAATTACTATTATCATCAGTCTCTCTTTAAGCTAGGATTGGCCATGACTGATTTTAGTCAATGGAATAAAATAAATGATTTTTGCAACTTAAGTACAATATTTTATAAGGCAATTTCTTGTTTCCCATGTCCTCATTTCCCTCATTACAAAGGTTAAAATTTGGACGCTATCATGTGAAATAAGACAAGACTTTAGGTGACCAAATATCAAAGGGATATAAGAAACCCGAGTCTCTTTATGACCTTCAGGTGAGCTATTGCCATACTAGTTTAACTGCCCATTCCTAAATCAACTGCCCATCCCTAGACTGTCACTTGAGAGATAACTGATTTTCTATCTTGTTTGGGGAATAGATCTTGGAGACCCTTCCTAGTAGCAATTAAACCTATCTAATATGAATACACATTATTCTAACGCCTCATAGAAATATTACCCCAGTATAAAAGCAGAGGTAACCAACATTCATAATTAATTCTCAAGTTTCCACCCCTAGTAATCAATAGCCCTAGTGCTCAAATTTGTAGAACAAGCCCCAACCAGAAATATGATTAGTACCTAAAAATCCTCCCTGATTCAGACAACTGGAGTTCAAATTTTGGCTACACTATTACTAGTTGTGTTATCTTTTTTTTTTTTTTTTAATTTTTTTTTTTTAACGTTTATTCATTCTTGAGACAGAGAGAGACAGAGCATGAACGGGGGAGGGTCAGAGAGAGAGAGGGAGACACAGAATCTGAAACAGGCTCCGGGCTCTGAGCTGTCAGCACAGAGCCCAACTCGGAGCTCGAACTCATGGACCACGAGATCATGACCTGAGCCGAAGTCGGCTGCCTAGCCCACTGAGCCACCCAGGCGCCCCTAGTTGTGTTATCTTTGAGAAGTCATTTAACCTTTCTAAACCTCAAGTTCTTATCTTTATTTTGAAAGGGTCATTATTATTGCATCTATTTCATAAGATTATGGAGATGAATTAAACAATAGGATAATATTCTGATAAATATAAAACTTAAATATTGATCATAATTGCTCAATGTTATTAGCATTCTTGCTCTACCCTTGCCATTACTCTCCTGTTCCCTAAGTGTTCTAACCCCATATTATTTGTAGAAATATGATTGCTAATATTTTTAAATAATCCTGGTATAATTCTAAATGGTATTATCCTCTATATATCATCTATCTACCTATATTTATTTGTATGAACTATGAGTGTATTTAGTAATTTAAAATGAATCAAGATCATTGTCTCAAATGAAAGAAAAGCTGATGGAGTATGGAAAGATGTCAGAAAAGAAAGCTTAAAGCATTTAGGGGACAATTAAAAATGAGACTAACAGGGGCGCCTGGGGGGCTCAGTCGGTTGAGCGTCCGACCTCGGCTCAGGTCATGACCTCACAGCGTGAGTTCGAGCCCCGCATCAGGCTCTGTGCTGACAGCTCAGAGCCTGGAGCCTGCTTCAGATTCTGTGTCTCCCTCTCTCTCTCTCTGCCCTTCCCCCCCTCATGCTCTGCTCTCTGTTAAAAATAAACATTAAAAATTTAAAAAAAATGGGACTAACAGTGAATGTGCTAACAATAACCATACAGGTATGTTAATAAAATATGATAAGTGACTCAGAAAAGAAACCATCAGGAAACAGAAAGTATGTCAAAGCTCTTTGCTGGTGTGGGAAAGGTATTGTGCATGAGGGGAAAACAAATTAGGTATGTTAGGAAAAGTAAGGGTTTTTGATTCAGTGATTATTCAACAGTATTTTTAGGAATATAGAAATGGAGAGGAATCATATATAATTCTATAGGAGACCAATTAAACAATCATATCTGTTAAAATCAACATGCTTTAAATATATTTATTTAGGTAAAAAAAACTGAGAATACTGATACAGGGAAAGGAGATAATCAAATGCATGTATAGTTTGTGGCAATGAGTTTTTGAAAGAACATCTTTAAAAGGCTAGTTTTTGGGGTACCTGGATGGCTCATTTAGTTGAGCACCCAACTTTGGGTCAGGCCATGATCTCATGTTCATCAGTTTGAGACCTGCATTAGGCTCTCTGTTGCCAGCACAGAGCCTGCTTTGGATCTTCTGTGTCCCCCTCTCTCTGCACCTCCCCTGTTCATGTCCTCTCTTTCAGAAGTAATTAAACATTTAAAAAATAGGGGCTCCTGGATAGTTCAGTTGGTTAAGCATCCAACTTTTGCTGAAGCCGTGATCTCATGGTTCGTGAGTTCAAACCCGGCATTGGGCTCTGTGCCAACAACTCAGAGACTGGAGCCTGCTTTGGATTCCGTGTCTCCTTCTCTCTCTGCCCCTTTCCCACTCGTACTGTCTCTCTGTCTCTCTCTCTCTCAAAAATAAATAAACATTAAAAAACAAAACAAAAACCTAATTTGATTGGCATTAAAAGTGCATTCGGCATCTTAAGAGGACTGAAATTGATTTGAGGTGTTTCTATTTAGAAAAATCATGTTCTGACACAGATTTGTACACAGCATCTGTGATTAGGCACACAAATACTTCTGATCTATGAAAGGTTAACTAGACTCTCTTGATCTACATGAGTTGCCCTTAAATTGCTGCTCTAAATGTTTTTAACTATCTGAACATCTAAGTTCATTCTTTTCTTTTTTCTTTTCTTATTTGTCTTCCACTGAAGATAAACCTTAAGATCTAAATAGGTTCTGGTTTCTACCAGAATGTGGCTATCATGATCAAAACCCTATATTATTTTCTTGTTTAGTTTTATGAGGTGTTGGAAAATAGATTAAATGGACTCAACATCATTGCCTGTTTTTCTTGAGTAAAAATAGAAATATTCTTCCCATGGTAAGAATAACCCCACCATCTCTACATAGTATCCTATCACTTCCTCCCTATGCTTCATACTAAGTCTTTCTTATGATTATTTAATCATACCCTAAATTTTGAAGGGGAAAAAAAATCTCCCTTAAATCCACATGCCTGTTGGATATACACAGAATCCTTGACTGATGGTTGGTTCTATTTTTGATGGTTCAACTTAAGATTTTTCAACTTTATAATGGTGCAAAAGCAATATTTATTCAGTTGAAAGTAGACTTCAAATTTTGAAATTTTGATCTTTTCCCAGGCTAGTGATATGTGGTACAGGTACTCCCTCATGATGCTGGGCAGAGGCAGTGAGCCGTAGCTCCCAGTCAGTCACCTGATCACAACTGATACACCTACAACCACTCTGTATCCATACAACCATTCTGTTTTTCACTTTCAGTACAGAATTCAATAATTACATGAGATAACACTATATTACAAAACAGGTTTTGTGTTAGATGAGTTTGCCCAGCTGAAGCTTAATGTGAGTATTCTAAACTGTTTAAGGCAGGCTAGCCTAAGCTATGATGTTCCGAAGCTTACGTGTATTAAATGCAGTTTCAATTTGTGATGGGTTTACCGGGACATAAATCCCAAAGTAAGTCAAAGAAGATCTGTAAGTCTCTTTCATTCCCACTAAATCTTGTTTCCAAATATTTATCAATACATTTCTCTTGCAACGCGGTGTCCATACTCAAGTCTTTACTGAAACAAGTCTGCTTAAAGTTGTGAATGACTTATTATTTTTCTTGGTTTCTCTTTAATTTGACACTGTCCATCACTTTCTTTCTTCACATGCTTTTTTGCCTTGAAATTTGGAATAACACTTTCCCACAATTCCCGCTACGTGCACAGTAACTACTTGTCTTTTTTATGGCTTTTTTTCTTCTGCTCCATTCCTATCTGTTGGTGTTATCCAGTTTTCAACACCCACCATAATGTCTTCTACTGACATTCTTTTTGATAAAAACATCCATTTCCTTGACTTCACTCAGCAACTATTTGCTCATGAGTGTCATTTTTTTTGTAACTCTCTAGAGTTCTAGCCTGAGATCATTTTTGTGTATTGAAATCTATAATATAAATTCTGATTTGGACATCCTATAAGAAACCCTTAACTCAATGTGTTCTCAAATCAATTACTACCTCTCACCACAGAATCTCTTCCTTTTCTGGTGTTAATGATGAAGGGCACTGTGTATTAGCCAGTGTCTAATGCCAGAAATCTAGGTTCAGTTGTGATTATCCCTTCACTTTCATCTCTGCATCCAACGAGGTAAGTCCTCTCTAATTTCCTTGAATCCCTTGGTGCTCATTTTACATGACAGTCACTTCTCACCAGATTAATTCCAAAGCCTCCAACTATTCTTTTTGTTGTTGTTGTTTTTTGTATATATTCCTTTTCTCTATTCTGCATTCTATACATTGTTGTACCAATGTTCTTTCTACCAATATGATCATATCGTTCTCTTTCATAGTTCTTTGTTGATAAGAAAATCAATAATAACATGAAATAAACAAGAAAGCTTTAGGAAGAGCACATTACCATAGATATTAATTAACCATGTTAAATTAATAGTACAAGTTTTTTATATGAAAACAAGGCAAGTAGATAGAAATAAAATTTCCTATATGATCTTAGAATATATTTGGGATCACAAAAACCATTTCTATCAAAACTGTAGACGGGGCACCTAGATGGCTCAGTTGGTTAATGTCCAACTCTTGATTTTGGCTCAGGTCATGATCTCATGGTTCGTGAGTTCAAGTCCCAGGTCAGGCTCTGAGCTGATAGCATAAAGCCTGCTTGGCTTGGGATTCTCTCTCTCCCTCTCTCTCTGCCCAACCTTATTTCTCTCTCTCTCTCTCTCTCTCAAGATAAATAAATAAATTTCAAAACATTGTAGACAGACAGTGTTGGGGTACCTGGGGGGCTCAGTCACTAAAGCATCCAACTCTTGATTTTGCTTTAGTTCTTGATCTCATGGTTTATGGTATTGAGCTCTACGTTGGGCTCTGTGCTAACAGCATGAAGCCTGCTTGAGATTCTCTCTCTCTCTCTCTCTCTCTCTCTCTCTGTCTCTCTCTCTCTCTCAAAATAAATAAATACTTTAAAAAATAGTTTTAATGTAATGCAATGGGAATGGAGTTGGAGGTATAAAGAATCCAGTGAAAGCTGTAATCATGTTCCTGTTTGAAAGCATTGCTATAAAGATAGAATATAACAAGATAAAAGCATCTTGCATTCTATATGTACATAGTTTCAAATATATATGTCATTTTTATTCATCACTTTTCTCTACCTTCTTACACTAACTCATTATAGTTATGATTCCTGTATGTTTCTTCTATCCCTACTTTTTGCTGTAATTAAAACCTGATTCTCTTCCTAAATCTTTAAATAATCTCTTTAAATATCACTGCTTAGGATTATTTAAGATTTCCTAGAATATAAAAACAGCTGTTTCACATTTTCTCCATGTCAATCCCCTGCTATCGTGTTAGCAACTTGACAACACATTATTTTAACCGTTCAGAATCCAGGGCCATGGAGTCATGTAATGCCTATGTAGACCTCTTCTTTGTTGAACTTTATGAACTAATATTGTACTTCAAACACATAAAAAAGGATCTTTAATTCATGTATAACACCTGCTTCTCTCAAGTCATCATTCATATTACGTTTGCTCAGATCCAATTTCTACTCTAGAATGATTCAACTATAGTATGATACCAAATATGTGTTTATTGAACGACTGAAGTCAAACAAAGAAATGCATTGAGCCCCAGTTATATGCTCTGCTGGTGGTGTGTGTTGCAACTAAAATAGAGATAACTGAGTGGAGACTATGGAGAAGTTAACATAACAATAAAGAGAATATGTATAATTTAAGGAAATTAGAGTAACATGGGTTGGATGTAAGATTAGAAAGGAGAATGGTTGTAGGAGAAATGGAAATACGATTATATTCCACACAATATAAGAAAGACCAAGAATAAATGAATTTTTTTTTTATTTTGCTCATTGTTCTTTTGTGTGATTTTTTTTAAAGAATACATAGCACGTAATGGACACTGATTTTTTTTTAATTGTTTTTCCTAGAAAAGGAAGACAAGTCTTCAAAGAGGATATGAAATCTGGAAGAAAAAAAAAACCCTAAAATTTCAATGATCAGATATGGAAAATAAGAAAATTCTAGGTTCGTAGCAAGGCCCTCTCCTACCAACCTCTTATTCCCTTGCAGAAAAAAAGCAACAGAAGCAAGGGAAAATCGTAATGATTTTTGAAGTAAAGTAAGATCATGGGTTGAATTGCATTTTCCCAGGGCAATTATGTGAGGAGTCTGCAGGCTTGAGGGGGAAGTGTGTAGGGAAAGAGACCATTAGTGAAACACATCAAAATGAAATTATTTCTGAGAGATAGTTTAGAATAAAAAGGTCAAGACTAAACTATACATCCAAATACCCCCACATGCTAAATAAATTGCCAGACCACCTATACAGAATATGCTTAGCGAGTATGGAATGGTTCTACTAGCATTAGTCTTCGATCCTCCACCAGGCAATACAGGAAAGGCAAAAAATTCATGGAGCATGTGATGAAAATAGAGACTGAAGCTTCTGCACAAAAGAGCTGTTGGTGTATTACAGAATATGTGGATTATTTCCATCAACTCCAGGCCAGTGAAAACATGTTAAGAGAACAAATTTGGAGACCTTTTTCATAATGCTTGATCAATATAGTTGAAGCTATGTTTGTAATTCCTCAGCAGTCTCTCATTCTTCTTTCCTCTTTGGAGCTAAATATTATTGCATCTATGTTTTTATTATTTATTGCTTACACATATGTCCATGTGTCACATATCTATGTACATACATGCACATGCATGTATCCATAGTGATAAAGGATTGTTTTGTTTATATAATCAACCCAACTTGCTGTCATAATATATGCTTTCAACTTTTTTTTTTTTTTACACAAAATTGCTTTTAAGATTTATCCATTTTGGTAAATATAAATCAAGTATATTCACTTTGCTGATGTATGATGTTCCAGTGTATGAATTTTTCATACCTGATTTATAGTTTCCAATCTTAAATTCTATTTCATTTGTTTTCTTTTCTATCACAAATAAATCTCTAATGAATAACACTGTACGCCTTTCATTACACAAGTATAATGAAGTTTTTGTAGGATATGTTGGTATCAAGGATTTTTCTGGGTCTTAGGATATAAGGATCTTCTAAGACTTTCTTGATATTATTTAATTATAATGATACTTGTGTCATACACACATTTCCCAAAATGTTTAAGCTCTGCTTCTGAACTTTCTATTTTGCTGTATTAATCTCTTTACCTACTCCTGATCCAACACCAAAAGTCTTGAATTTTACAGATTTGTGTCTTAAACTTTTATAGTCATATATTTCCTCCTTAGGCTCTATGTTATATTGTCTGGGCTATCCCTTGGCCTTTAAAATTTCCCATAAACTTAAAGAAGGGCCTTAAATTTTAATGAAAATAGGAAACAACTTTGGGTTTTTGAGTTCATTGCTTTGAATTTATATTATATAAAGCGTTGATATCTTTTGAACATTGAGCATCCCCATTCATGAATACATATTTCTGTGTAATTATATCATTTTAAAACATTCATTAACACATTATATATACATACCCATACATATCCTGCCTTTTTTTTTTTTTTGGCTTATTCTTATGTAAAATGTTATTACTATAGTAAGTGAGTTATTTCTATTTTTTTAAAGTTTATTTTGTTTATTCTGAGAGAAGAGAAAGGGAGGGGCAGAGAGGAGGGTGAGAGAGAGAATCCCAAGCAGGAACCATACTGTCAGTGCAAAGCCAGATGTGGGGCTCAAAATCACAAAGGGTCAGGTCATGACCCGAGCTGAAAACAAAAGTCAGACGCTAACCAACTGAGCCACCCAGGCACCCCATGAGTGAGATACCTTTAAATTACTTTCTAATTTGTTGTTGCTAGCATGTATAACACATTTATGCAAGTGTATATCCACGAACTTGCTGTGCTCAGGTACTATTTAATAAGTGATGAAAAATTTGTTAGATTTTCTATCAGAAATAAGTATACTATCTCACAGGAAGAAAATTAATAATTTCTAATATGTGTATCTTTATTATTGTTGCTATTACTACTACTACTTTGTCTAGGACTGCCCATGTAATAACTAAAGAAGTAAAAGCATTGGTATTTTTATTTTTATTGATACTAAAGGAAATATTTCTAATACCGCTCTTATTTACTAAAATGTGTACTGGCAGGGCGCCTGGGTGTCTCAGTCGGTTAAGCATCCGACTTCGGCTCAGGTCATGATCTCACGGTCCGTGAGTTCGAGCCCCGCATCGTGCTCTGTGCTGACAACTCAGAGCCTGGAGCCTGCTTCAGATTCTGTGTCTCCCTCTCTCTCTGCCCCTCCCCACTCATGCTTTCTCTCACTCTCAAAAATAAGTAAACATTAAAAATAAGATAAGATAAGATAAGATAAGATAAGATAAGATAAAATTAAATTAAATTAAATTAAATTAAATTAAATTAAATTAAAATGTGTACTGGCTGGCCCAGTCAGAAGACTATGCAACTCTTGATTTCAGAGTCATGAGTTTGAGCCCCATGCTGGATGTAAAGATCACTTAAATAAAAATTTAAAAACTTAATAAATAAATATATAAATAAATTAAGTTTTTCATTTTGTTTTGCAAACCTAATTAGGAAATTTGTTTCTAGTCCCTCTTTGTAAAAATTATGAATCTAATAGTAAGTATGCAATATTTATCAAATGATTTTTTCATGTGCTTAAAAATTATAAAATTTGTATATTTTAATTTGATAGTAAGGTAAATTTTACTACTAGAATAAATATTCTAGTGTTAAACATTCATCCCTTGTCTAGTTCCCTAAAATAGATGCACCTTCTTTGTGTGTGAGTCTACTTTATTCTCATTCATACTTCTGAGTTTGTATCACTGCATGGAATTTATTTTTTCCCTCCTCTAAGAACTTCGAAGACTGTATCACCTCACCTCAATTCTAAAATTTCTTCTCAGACCTTTAGAAGCCATACCAATGCCAGGTTTTCTTAATTTATGCTGTCTTTATAGTCATTACAACATGTAACTTTTTGACTTAGATAGCCACTCTTCTTTAAGTTTATTATAAGCTGCTTGAAGGAACAATTCTTGCATTAGATCCCTTGTGCATCTCTTTCCTTTGTAGCCTACTGTGGTGTAAGACAGATAATTAACATTACATTGGATTGATTCAAAGAGAACAGAAATAGTGATAGAATATATAAGTGGGGAGAGGCACACACACAGAAAGTTATATATTTGAGAGAAACGAATGAAAAGTAGGAATAAAATGTTAAAAAAAAAAAAACAGCTTAAGATATTGACCAAGACAGAAAGGTAAAGAGTAGAAGAATATTTTAGTGGATACTGGATATTGTTTGGAAGTGACTATTTTGGGAAAATTTGACTTTCTATTAACGTATCATTGCCATTTGTCCATTAAAAAAAAAAAGAGTTCACAACTCAACAGCTCGTCTCTGAACGTGGTATCAATATGGGGCAGTGAAGAGGGTATTGAATAAATAAAAAGATGTATATTTCAAACAAATTCCTGTCATTAATTATTTGATTGACTCTGAGCAAAACACCAAATAGATTTTCTCTTGGTCTTTTCTTCCATTGGCATGATACAATTTTCCTATAACAACATTTCTTGAAGTGTTTTCTTTAGAACAATAGTCCTATAAAATATTCCTAAAAAAAATGTATATATATGCAGATAGATGGGCAGATTTTACATATATATATATATATATATATATATGCACAAAAAATACACATACTCACATTTTTTTGTTTCTGGAATCGCTGCCTACCATATCATCCCTTACAGATTTATAATGCACCTGAACATGTTCTATAAGGTCTGAGAATTCCTACTGTAAAGAAATTTGACCATTTGTTCCAACATTTTGAAAAAGTACTTGTAAACCACTGAACAATGATATTTTCAAGGTCACCAATAGGTCATCATTGTTCTTATATAAGTCTACTCCAAGCAACCTATTTTGAGGGAGAATAATTATTAAACTGCAGAAACAATTCCCCACTTAATAATCTCATTGACTGCAATTACCCTGACACATATTTTTCCAGGCGAAGAGTTCCTAATGTCTAAGATACACAACCAAATTGAACACTAGAACATCTTAAGTTGTCATGGTTGAAATAATATGAAAATCGTTGGCATGATTATCACATTAAGAAAGAATCAAGGGCTCATTCATGTGCATATCTCAAAAAATAACAAAAGAAATATTCAATACATACATATTGTGTTCACTGATGTTAATGCATTGGATATTTGGAAACAAACAGACATTTTTGTATTTGCAATGAAATCTTTTATTATTAGGATATTCTAGAAAGCTGTTTCTTTTAAACATAATATAGTTAAAACTTTATGTATCTATATATTACTCTTACAATAAATGTAATTCAGCAAAAGTAGAAAAAAGCTAAATGGAATGATTTTTTAAAAATATGCTGAGCACTGATGTTTCAGATTAAGCGAAAAATGAATATAGAATGAAAACATGATTTTGGATTCCTTAAGGGATCTTCTGGACATTTTCAAAATTATTGGAAATATTACCTTTATTTTTATCACTTCACATAATTAGTGATTTTTTTAATTTTGTAGATTAAGCATTAGTGATAACAGGTAAGTTACGAAAACTCCAGTCTTATGAAGATGGATTGAAAGAAGGAAATGCAATCAGGAAAAAGAAACTTACAAAAACAGAAATCAGAGAGATTTCATTGTTTTACCAAGCTAAAGATATATATAAAATAAACAATGAAGGAGCAACAAAAAATGAAAGGTTAAAGATAATAGGTATGATTTCTTTAGGTTAATGATCCATGTCACAAATGATGCTAAGCAAAGGGAATTTAGAGGCTTGGAGACCTTTCAATGACCATTATAGAAAAGACTGAAGAGTACTGCAATCTAATTTTATATCATGTGATTATCAGGCTTTTATCTCAGATTGTAAGGTTTGTGAGGGTAAAAATGAGTACAAATGGTTTTCTATGTTAGTCAGCATAGGTAATAATGAGTCTAGAGAATGTCGTTACCACTCAGGAAGGTAAACAGCAAGGCAATAAGAGACTGCCTTGCCAGGAAGAACAAACAGTGACAGTCTGAATTTTCGTATCTCTGGGATGTCCTCTGAAGTTTCTGTCTCTTTGTATCCACCCAGTGTTTGAATTATCTAATGAACCAAATGAGTTATATTATACCATGGTGATATCGCATTTATTCTTAGTTATGAAAATATACATTTCAAATTGAAATGGATACAAGGCAAATAATGGTTCTGAAAAATATTTGAAAAACAACTGTTGGAAGCTGAGTTTGCTATTCTGAAGATGAAGTAACTCAAAATGGGAGGGGTGGTAGGATACCATGACTGCTTTCAAATAGTTGAAAAGCAGGGGCACCTGGGTGGCATGGCCAGTTAAGCATCGACTTTGGCTCAGGTCATAATTTCAAGGCTTGTGAGGTTGTGCCCCACATTGGGCTATGTGCTGACAGCTCAGAGCCTGGAGCCTGCTTTGGATTCTGTGTCTCCTTCTCTCTCTGTCCCTCCCCCACTCCTGCTCTGTCTCTCTCTCTCTCAAAAATAAATAAACATTAAAAAAATAGTTGAAAAGCAGACTAATATGAAGGGGATCAGACACAATGGTCGCTACAGATATAACTGGACCTCTCAAGCTAGAGGGTTATTGATTTCCAAGTAAGACAAGGATGTATATTCTAGTTGTCTGCCTCAGAAAGTAGTGAACTTCTGTCATAGGTGCTCTTAAAGCACAGACATTTGCAGAGGAATTAAACATTGGAAAATTAACATTTTTTTAGGATCTCATCTAACCCTGTTATACTATACACTTTAATTTGCGGTTAACCTCTGCAAATTATGTCTAGACATCTAAAAGCAAGTTATATTCTCACTGTATAAATGTTCTACTCATTCACTGCTGTCAAATTATGGAATCAGCTTGTTTCTTCCTTTGCATTACTTGCAAATAAAATTTCTTTAGGGTAACGTCATTAATCTTTTCAGCTTTGTTGTAAATCTGTCATCTCAGAAGGATTCTTTTATTTTGGTAGAATTTGTATTTCATATAGAACACTGAAAAATGAATGCTCTATCACATGGTGAAATCTGCAGTTTAATAATTCATCAAATGTGAGCCAACCAATGGATCTTTTGAACCCTCCCTTTTGCCTTCACTGGAATTCTTTCGGCCTTTGTTCTGTATCATAAAAAGGGTCTTAACATGTGGAAGAAATCATCAGAAACTTGAACAAGATTTTATTCTTAGACATGTAAATTTGAACAACTTCTTGACAATGACAGGACTATCAAAGGAATATGGCATGCATCTGGGCAGGTTCTCCCGGATAGCCCCCCAGCTGACTGATCTTTGGGTACGTTAATGGACGCCAACGTAAGTAAGCAGTGTCTAACCAGTCACTTTCCATAGTGCAGTCAGCCAAAGACCCAGATGTTGCTTCTGCTGCAGTTAATTCTTGCTCAAAAAAAAAAAAAAAAAAAAAAAATGTGTGTCAACCCAGTAACTGGGACCTGCAGCCATACTATTCCCTACACATCCATTGTACTTTTCATTTTATTTCTACAGAAAACTTGGAATAAAAAAGTATATAACTATACGTCGTGTTGAAAATATTGGGAATTAAAAAATGCACTGACTTGCCAATTACATTTCTAGCTTAAAACAATACATTGATCCCTTGCTAGTGTTCAGTGTATTTGACTAGTGTGCATGATATTCTTTCATTGTTGTGGAGGTCGTGTTTCTTCTACTGTGGCCTTCATAACATCATCCAACTTCATACTTAACAATATGCAAAGACATGTCTAATACATCTGGCTACATCAAAACAATAAATCTTGCTGTACGTGATGTTAACACACTCAAGTTTCAATCCTCTTAGGTATGAGTGAATAAAGTAATTTATTATAGGTGTTTAGTAGAACTTGTTGTACCTATTGTGAGCTGCTTAAAAAACTCTGGTGATAAGCTTTTAAATTGTTAATATTAAACAGACACAAAATTTTCCCTAGAGATCTATTCCAGAGTTCTTTTCTGCTAAATCACATCCAAGAATACGAATTAATTCTGCTGTATGTTTTAATAAAGATGGTTAATTTATATTGTTTTTGGAAAAATAGGTTGAAAACTAAATAAATTTTCAAGTTTTATATGTAAATGTAGATTTACATGCATATAAAATGTACATGACACCCTATAAGCATTCTAAGCCCACATAAATTTAATTTTACTATTCTTTAATAAATGGTTTTATTATGAAAATTATTCTTAATTTAAATTATATTCAATTATGTTTATCTATATTTTAATAGTTTTATAAATATTTTAAGAAGCAATTAGTTAGAAGATGTTTCATAGAAAATCAATAAAATATGCCAATACAATTTTTTTAAGTCATTTTAAACTATACTTGGCAAGCCTGTATTAGCAGCATTCACAATGAATATCTGCTATATAGAGAAAAAAAAGAGCATTTTTCTTCATAAAAAGCTGACATCTAACTTTATTAAATACATTTTTATTTAAGTGTATTTATTTGTTTTTTTTTTTAATTTCAAACAAGGACTCTCTGCTTGTTCCCTAATGGTTATTAATTTCTCCAAAAATGAAGCCCAAAGCCCTTTGAAGAATCTTGCTCAATATACAAAAGGATTATTTTATATAACCAGTCCCATTTTGTGTACTCTTTCCTTTTTAATTCATTTTCTACCTGGGACTTCCCAAGCAGGTGTCCTGGGCAAGATATATTTAGTTTTAAAAAAAATGAAGGAACCTCCTCATATACTGATGCATTTTTATAAAATTTAAAAGACGAATAAACTATCATATATAATTTTTCTTAGGCTTACTTGGCCACAGACAACTTTCATTGCTGAGCATTTCTCTGGAATAACACTTTAAGAAACACATTCTGCAAAATGTGTTAACTGCATTTATGGGTTTTATTTTTAACACCATGTACTATCATGTCTCTTTACATGTTGCATGGAAAACCTTGACCTTTCTCTTGCTAGCAAAACCTTCATGGCTCAGTTCCCTTGACTTCCCTTTACTTCTGCAAACTATGCTAATTCACTACTCTCTATTATATCACCATTGATGTATTTCATCAAATCTAAGGCATCTTTGGGTGTATCTTGTATTAAGATTTTCAGCTCTTTAAGAAATAAAAACTCAGTGCCTGGGTGGCCCAGTCAGTTAAGCTTCTGACTCTTGGTTTTGGCTCAGTCAAAATCTCATGGTTCTTGGGATCGAGCCCCACATTGGGCTCTGTGCTGACAGCATGGAGCCTGCTTAGGATTCTCTCTCTCTCTTTCTCTCAAAATAAATAAACATTTAAAAATAAATAAAAACTCACTGTTGATATAATTAATATATAGTTAATATACCATGTTTCATTCTACTTAGAATTATCTTCTACTAGTACACATAGTTCTTTTTGACTTATTTAGTAACGTATACTATCATGTGACATTCTCAGACATAACTAAGAAGAAAAATATAAGTGAGATAGAGTTAAGTATTTCTGAAACTATCACAAATTCCAATTTCAACTTTTGCTAAATTGCTTTCTTTACTCAGGATTGTCAATATTTACTAGACAGTATCATTCCCTATCATCAAGAGCATTGGTAATTTCTTAAGAGAGAGCTCTAAGACTGACTCTGGGATATTCTTCCAGGCCATAGCTTCCCCTTCTGTATTATTTGATGTTGGCATTTTCTTCATCATACAACACAGTTTCATGCATGTGAAGACAATGACAAACTATATTACAACATCAGCTTGACAAACTAAAAGTATTATTGGCTACTGATTGTAAAACACATCCTAATTTTAGAGATAGTGCAAAGTGAAAAACATTTACCTTAGAATTGATGAATTGTGGTATTTTTCCACTTCACCAGTAAACAATGTAACAATGTATCTCTTGAGAGCAGGACCTTATCATCTTTAGAAACATTCACTGGCATTCTCCATTCTCACCTACAGACATGCACACCACACACACATACTTTTGACAGTTTGCAAATAAATATGATTTTGTTGACTATTTTTGTATAAACATCCTCTGTTGAGTACTGTGACATAAATTTTAAAGTTTAGTTATGTATTTTTTGAGAGAGAGAGAGGAAGAAAGAGTGCACATAAGCAGGAGGGGCAGAGATAGAGAGAGAGAAAGAGGATTCCAGTCAGGCTCCGCGCTGTCAGCACAGAGCCCGATGTGGTGCTCAAATTCACAAACTGTGAGATCATGACCTGAGCTGAAAGACATATATTTATTATATACATTAAAATTTTTTTTTAATGTTTCCTCATTTTTTGAGAGAGAGATGGAGACAGAGCACGAGTTGGGGGAGGGCAGAGAGAGGAGACACAGAATCCAAAGCAGGGTCCAGGATCTGAGCTGTCAGCACAGAGCCCATTCAGGGTTCCAGTGCACAAACCATGAAATCTTGACCTGAGCCAAAGTTGGTCACTTAATGGACTGAGTCACCCAGGTGCCCCTATTACATACTTTTGATGTTATAATCCCCTAAGCTGAATGATGAATAGATGAATAGGTGCACATGTGTTTGGAATAGTTGAACAACTGCTCATTGAGTCTTCAAGATTTACTCCTCCTCAGAGGTAAGTTTACAAATATTGAACCAATTTGCTTTTTAAAATTGAAGGGGTCTTGCCATCTAGTTGAGTCCAAGAAGAAAAGGAGATACTGTTATCCAATAATTATATCTATAGTAAACAAACAATATCATAATTACTTCCTGATAATTTCCAAACACACTGACAGAAGTCGTTTTTTGTTTTTTTTGTTTTTTTGTTTTTTTTGCATGACTTAGGAAAGAGCTCCATCTACCAACTTATGGGACGATTCTTCCCATATACATTTTAAAACAAATAGGATTTTCCTCCTGATGAGTAAGGCTGCAGACAGATGGAATGTTGACTAAAGTAGCTGAGCAGTTGTAAATACTAACAGAAACTGTTGACTAAAATGTTGACTAAAAAACATTTTTAAATTTCACTTTGCTCACACAATTCAGCAATCTCTTAATTTGTATTTAATGATAATTTAACATGCTGCTAAAATATGCCTGGGGTTATTTCCAAATTCAAACACAAAGTAAAGTAAATACCCCTAAATAGATGTTTTTATTGTGAAGGAATTGTTACTTTCTAGAAAGCCACAAGGGCTACTATGGGTCAAAGTATCACAATCCACACACGCGGAATTTTTTTAATTGGCCACAAACACCATAGTAATTGTTTTTTGTTGTGGAATATTTAAAATACATTTTAAGTGTTAACAGAATATTTAAAATAAGTTAGGAAACATTCAGTTTGAGACAAGAAAAAAACATTTTAAAGGCACTACCTTGTCTCATAGCCTTAACACTCAATGTTGCTGAACAAGTGTGTCTTTTTTTTTTAATTTTTTTTAACGTTTATTTATTTTTGAGACAGAGAGAGACAGAGCATGAACGGGGGAGGGTCAGAGAGAGGGAGACACAGAATCCGAAACAGGCTCCAGGCTCTGAGCTGTCAGCACAGAGCCCGACGCGGGGCTCGAACTCATGGACTGCGAGATCATGACCTGAGCCGAAGTCGGTCGCTTAACCGACTGAGCCACCCAGGCGCCCCTGGACACGTGTGTCTTATGATTTGTTTACTGAATTTAACATGAACAAAATATGGCTGGGTGCCAAAATGTCACACAGGGGTTAAAATAAGCCAGTTATATCTATAAAGGCACATGAGTAAAGATGAACAACTTTTGTCTCTTTAAGAAATAGTACCTCTTACAAATAATGAGAAATTAAAAAAAGATAGAAATGGAAACAACAGGTGAAATACTGTAGTCTAGAGGCACCTGGGTGGCTCAGTTGGTTAAACATCTGATCTCGGCTCAGGTCATGATCTCACAGTTTGTGGGTTTGAGCCCCATATTGGGTCCCGTGTTGGGCTGTGTGGAGACTGCTTAGGATTCTCTCTCTCCCTCTCACTCTGCCCCTTCCCTGCTCATGCAGTCTCATCTCTCTCTCTCTCTCTCTCTCTCAAAATAAATAAATACACTGAAAAAAAATAAAAAGATTGTAGTCTAGTGAGCTATGTAAAATGCTTCCATCAAAAAGAATTACATGTATAAATGCAACAATGAAAGCAAGGCTCAGAATCTAAATAGAGAATAGTTTTGATAAAGGTTTTCACATGGTGGTATCTTTTTTCAGTCTTGTCTCCAAAGGAGAACTATATAGTATTGGTTTGCTGTAGACTTGTCAGGGTCATGATAACCAGTGTGTGTATATGTGTGTGTATGTGTGTGTGCATATGTGTTTGTGTGTGAGCAAACATACCAAACTGACTAAAACCAAAAAGATCACTGTCCCTAAATACTTTGTATATAAAAAATAGAGCGGTCTAAGCTAATGTCAGGATGTCCAAAACATACAATATACATCTTAGTCTAAATAGTGAATGTTTATTACTTAACAATTTTGCAATGCTCCTTTTTTTACTTGTAAGAAAACTATTTGATTGTATCATTTCTGATATTGACTGGGTAGGACAGTAATACACAGTGCATGAACAGCTGAGTGTGTGAGTGTGTGTGTACCCTAAA
The DNA here is from genome assembly GCF_023721935.1 of Panthera uncia. Taxonomy (NCBI): domain Eukaryota; kingdom Metazoa; phylum Chordata; class Mammalia; order Carnivora; family Felidae; genus Panthera; species Panthera uncia. Next base: position 104,243,690 of record NC_064809.1, on the reverse strand, counting down.
TACTGAAACATAATTAATCCTAATATCAACATTATTCTTAGAAGCTAAGAAGGTTCAACAACTAAGTCCAATGTTTTAAACATGGAGAATTTACACCTTAAAAAGACCAGAATTTTATCCTGTAAATACATCCCTATATTCTATACTACAAAATAATTTAATTATTTAAATTATAATTTAAATATAATTAAATTTAAATATTTGATTAATTTAAGTAAAATATTTGAATCACATAGAAATATCATGACGTTCAAAGAGAATATAAATCTTTATCATTTTCTGTATTTCTATCATTATGTTTTTTAAGCATGTAACAAATCTGAAGGTCCAGTGCTTATATGATTTTAATTGCAGAAATAATTATTTTTTTAATTGACCACAGGTTTTACAATGCACAAATCCAAGACTACCATTTGAAGGAGTCATCCTGTGGAGACTGGTTTATTCATTGCTCATTGCAATCTCTTTACAGACATTTCAGAGCTAAAAACAAAAACAAAACAAAACAAAAAAAAAACACCACCACCAACAATAACAAATCTAAAGCCACAAAAACCAAACCAATAAATCAACCAAACAACAGCAAGAAATTCATCCAGCAACAATCACACAAACAGAAAAATAAAAATCTACACATATCTGAACCGAATTAAATAGGGGAGACAAGCATGGTAAAAGGCATCCATTTATTGATACACAGTGCAGCAAGCTTTCTGAGGTGGCAGCTTCCTGAGGACTCATTAGCAGTTTGGTCAATAGCAAGAAGCTTCGCCTGGAACCTGCCACTCTTGGCATCCCAATGATTTGTAAGCCACATAGGACCAGGGTATAGTCATTCCTACAAAAGCATTTCCTCTTGTCTGCAGCTGAACCGTAAGTATTATCCAATTCCTACCAGGAATAGTTATGTATATCATTCTCACACAAAATGTGTCTTTCAGAATGGTAGTCTGATACTTTTTCAGATATAAATGTAGTTGACACTCATCTAGTATTAAAAGATGAGACATGGTCTGATTTACATTTAAAAAAACTTAATGTTTATTCATTTTTGAGAGAGAGAGAGAGACAGAGTACAAGCAGTGGAGGGCCAGAAAGAGAGGGAGAGAATCTGAAGCAGACTCCAGGCTCCAAGCTGTCAGCACAGAGCCCCACATGGGGCTCAAACTCACAAACTGTAGATCATGACCTGAGCTGAAGAAGGATGCTCAACTGACTGAACCACCCAACCACCCCTGGTCTTATTTTCATTTTTAAATGGATCTCTATGGCTGCTGAGTAAAAGGCAAGAGAGTCTCAAGAGAGGCAGAGAGACAAGTTAAAAAGCAACTCAAAAAGAGAGAATACTTTAATTCCATGAGGCAAATATTACTCTAGTACTAAAAACAAAGAAATTACGATAACAGTAAACTACAGAACCATATTCTCATGACCATAGTTACAAAAACTATTAATACAGTTTTAGCAAATCTAATCCAATATATAAAAAGGATACTACATCATGACTAACTTGAGTTTATCCCAGTTTGCAAGTTGGACTTAAAGTTTGAAAAGTCAAAGTGTAATATGTATATGTAAAGTAGACTTTTGAAAAATGTCACTATTAACAAATTAGGAAAAAAATTTAAAAAGATTATCTCAATAGATGCAGAAAATCCATTTGTCAAAATTCAACAACAATGTATATTAAACATATTATACTTAAAAAAAAAACTTTCATGGGGTGCCTGGGTAGCTCAGTTGGATAAGCATCCAGCTTTTGGTTTTGGCTCAGGTCATGATCTCACAGATAATGGGTTTGAACCCCACTGTCAGTGCACAGCCTGCTTGGATTCTCTCTCTTTCTGCTTCCACTCCCTTCATGCGGTCTCTTTCTCTCTCAAAATAAATAAACTAAAAAAAAAAAAAAAGAGAGATACAGCTTCAATGTCAGCCACATGAAATCATGTGACTAGAGTGATTTGGTATACTATGGTACATACCAAAAATACTATATGAAATGAAAAGAGAAGCTGTAGGGACAATCTTCTGTTAAGTTCAAAATCAGGCAGATTAAAGTAAACAGTGCAAAGGAATTATATAATGACCTTGTATTTTTGTCATTAATACAAAGAGTTATTAAACACACCCTTAGGGTGTGTTAAACCTTAACAAAAATCTTAAGACAAAAAGTGGGATGAAATAAAGTATATGTCAATTTGGCTATTAGCAGTCTTTGGAAAAAATAATTTGAGTAAAATTACAGAGGTGGAACTAGATTGTAGGAGATTGGTCGAAGTGAGAAATTGAGACAATAAATATTGACTACTCTATTAGCATTAAGAATTTGGGGCGGGGGAGTCAACATGGCAGAGTAGTAAGGGAACCCAAAGTACCTTCGTCCCTCAAACACAAGAGTATTTAGGCCAGAAGACTTCGAATTCCAGGAATCCAGGCTACAGAGAGACAGAAACATCTTCCATGGCCAACAGGGAGACCTTGGTGGGCCATGGGTGCATGACTATAAGTTGGGAGAGGGAAAATGGGCAGCATAGACTCAGAGAGGAGGGATCCCCTTTATGGAGAGAAAAAAGGAAGAGAAAGAGAGCTGTGGAAGTATAGGATTGTATCTGGACAACAGAAAAACCACAGAAAGGGGACAGAAAAAATGGATAAAGAACCAATTTCTACCACAATCCATGGTTGTGGGACTTCCTCCAGACTGGCACCTGCCACCCTGTACACACACCTGGGGAGGAGGGGGAGACAGACAGCCCCGGCTAGGTCCCTAGCTCAGAGGCACAGTCAGAGAGAGCAGTCCCCTACCTTGAGTGCTGTGGGAAGAGGTATATATCTGTTCCAAGGACAAAAGGCCATGCAGGTGCCCACCATCCAGAGGCCCTTTGTCTACTGGCTGGGTGGAGTGGCACTACTCCAAAACTGAGGTGTGTGAAGCAGGATCCTTTAAGACACTGGGTTTGAATCTCAGCCAAGCACCTGGGAAGCACAGGACACTGTGGAGCAGGACAGACTGGCCCACTCATGCCCACATGACCACATAAGCACAGCCTGAACAGAGTGGTCTGGGACACCCATTCCAGGGAGAAGAGACTGGGGTGTTGCCAATTTACTCCCCATCACCAACAAGGTGGGGCTTCAGGGAACAGGACAGCAGGCACACAGTGGAGGCAGGACCTGCCTACACCAAACCATGCCCCTCCATGCCTGGTAAGTGCAGGAGCAAGATTGACACTGACAGACCAGATGGCCCCTCCTCCAGACCAGTCAGCTACTGGTTCCGAGGTATCATCAAATACCAGTCCAGTGTTTTGCATTTTCTGATTTGATTCTTGGTCAATTCTTATTTTATATATATATATATATATATATATATATATATATATATATAGTATAT
>NC_064809.1:104122111-104240196 GCF_023721935.1 Panthera uncia | reverse complement strand
ATAATACATATACATACTATATAATTTATTATATATATTTATTATATATTATTATTTATTATTATTATATGTTATATATATCATATATATATAATTTTCTTCCTCTTACTTCCTCCCTTCTCTATTCTAGTTGTTGGTTTGTTTAAGCAGACATTTTTAATCTACTCTTTTTACACCTCTTCTGTATCTCCTTCTTTATTTTTCTCTCTCTCTCTCTCTTTCCCTGGATTAAGCCATATAGTTTCTCTGATTGAATTTTTTTTCTCTCCTTTTTCCCCACCCATCATTTCTCTCATTGTATGGGATAAGGCTTCTTCCACCACCACACCTTTTTAAATTTTTTCCAGGATTACTTCAATGAACAAATCAAAGCACACCTGGTGGAAGGTCCAAATCACCACTATTAGTAGGGAGATAAAGCAACCAGAGTCACAACAAAAGATAGCACACAACACACTCCAGAAACACCTCCTGAAGGGCCAGACCCTGGACATTATATGACTCCTTCTTAATATATTTGTGCTCGCAGGTGCAGGACACATAATAAGTTATTAAAACATGTAAAAAACAGAAAACTAGTTGAAATGATGAAACGGAAGAATTCTCCTCAAAAAAAAAAAATTCAGGAAGAAATGACAGCTAGAGAAATGCTCTATAAACAGTATATCTGAGCACGAATTTAGAATAATAGTCATAAGATTAATAGCTGGGCTTGAAAAAAGCATGGAAGACAGCAGAGAATCTATTGCTTCAGAGATCAGGGAACTAAGAAATAGAATGAATTAAGAAATGTTGTAAATGACGCACAAAATTAACTAGATGCAGCGATAGCAAGGGTGGAGGAGGCACAGGGGAGAATAAGTGAAATAGAAGATATAATTATGAAAAATGATAAAGCCAAGAAAAAGAGAGATAAAAACATACTAGACCACAAGGAGAGTATTAAAGAACTAAGTGGTTCAATGAAATGTAATAATATCCGTATCATAGGAGTTCCAGAAGAAGAGAGACAGAAAGGGGCAGAAGTCTTACTTGAACAAATTATAGCTGAGAACTTCCCTAATCGGGGGAAGGGAGTAGACGCCCAAATCCAGGAGGTAGAGAATTCCATCTTCACCACGGCACATCATAGTGAAACTGGTAAAATGGAAAGATAAAGATAATTCTGAAAGAAGCTAGGGACAAATGGGCCTTAACCTACAAGGGGAGACATATAAGGGTCGTGGCAGACCTGTTCACTGAAGCCTATAGGCCAGAGGGAGTGGCAGGAAATATTCAACGTGCTGAATAGGAAAAATATGCAGTCAAGAATCCTTTATCTGCAAGGCTATCATTCAGAATAGAAGGAGAGAAAGGCTTTCCCAGACAAATAAGAACTGAAGGAGTTCATGACCACTAAACCAGTTCTGCAAGAAATCCTAAGGGAGACTCTGTGTGTGAAATGCTACAAAGGCTACAAAGTACCACAGACATCACTACAAGCATGAAACCTACAAACATCATAATGACTCTAAACCTATATCTTTCTATAATAACACTGAATGTAAATGGACTAAATGCTCCAACCAAAAGACATAGGGTATCAGAATGGATAAAGAAACAAGATACATCTACACGCTGTCTACAAGAGGCTCATTTTATACCTGAGGACACCTTCAGATTGAAAGTGAGGGGATGGAGAACCATCTATCATGCTACTAGATATCAAAAAAAAAAAGTTGGGGTAGCCATACTTATATCAGACAAACTAGATTCTACACTAAAGGTTGTAACAAGAGCTGTAGAACGGCATTATATCATAATTACAGGGCTTATCCATCAAGAAGAGCTAACAATTGTAACTGTTTATACCCCCAACTTGATACACCCAAATATATAAATCAATTAATCACAAACATAAGCAACATTATGATAAAAATACAGTAATTGCAGGGACTTTAATATTCCACTTATAGTAATGGAAAGATCATCTAGGCAGAAAATCAATTAAAAAAACAACGGCCTTGAATGATACACCAGACAAGATAGAATTGACAGATATATTCAGAATTTCTCATCCCAAAGCATCAGAATACACAGTCTTCTTAACTACAAATGGAATGTTCTCCAAGATAGATCACATACTGGGTTCAAAGTAGCCCTCAATAAATATAAAAGAACTGAGATAATACCATAAATATTTTCAGATCACAACACTATAAAACATGAAATCAACCACAAGAAGAAATTTGGAAAACCTCCAAATGCATGGAGGTTAAAGGACATTCTCCTAAAGAATGAATGGGTCAACCAGGCAATTCAAGAAGAAATTAAAAAATATATGGAAGTAAATGAAAACATGACAGTCCAAACCTTTTGGGATGCAGCCAAGGAGTCCTAAGAGGAAAATACACTGCAGTGCAGGCCTATCTCAAGAAACAAGAAAAACCCCAAATACAAAACCTAGCCTTATATCTAAAGGAACTAGAGGCAGAGCAGCAAAGAAACCCTACAGCCAGAATAAGAAGATAAACAATAAAGATTAGAGCAGAAATAAGCAACACAGAATCAAAAAAAAAAAAAAAAAAAAAAAAAAAAAAAAAAAAAAAAAAAAAAAAGAACAGATCAATGAATCTAAGAGCTGGTTTTTAGAAAAAATAAACAAAATTGAATAAACTCATAGCCAGACATCTCAAAAAGAAAAAAGAGAGAACCCAAATATATAAAATCACCAATGAAAGAGAAGAGATCTCAACCAACACCACAGAAATACAAACAATTATAAGAGAATACTATAAAAAATTATACGCCAACAAACTGGGCAACCTGGAAGAAATGTACAAATTCCTAGACAACCACACACTACCAAAACTCAAATGGAAAGAAATAGAAAATTTGAACAGACCCATAACCAGTGAATAAATTAAATCAGTTACCAAAAATCTCAGCAAGTAAGGGTCCTGGGCCAGGGAGCCTCCCAGAGAATTCTACCAGACATTTAAAGCAGAGTTAATACCTATTCTTCTCAAGATGTTTCAAAACATAGAAACAGAAGGAAAGTTTCCAGACTCATTCTATGAAGCCAGCATTACCTTGATTCCCAAACAAGACAGAGACCCCACTAAAAAGGAGAATTATAGGCCAATATCCCTAATGAACATGGATGCAAAAATTCTCAACAAGATACTAGCAAATTGAATTCAACAGTATATTCAAAGAATTATTCACTGTGATTAAGTGCAATTCATTCCTGCCCTGCAGGGCTGGTTCAATATTCACAAATTAATCAATGCAATACATCACATTAATAGAAGAAAGAATAAGAACCATATAATCCTGTCAATAGATGAAAAAAAAGCATTTGACAAAATCAGCATCCTTTCTTAATAAAAAACCCTCAAGAAAGTTGGGATGGAAGGAATATACCTTACCATCATAAAAGCCATATATGAAAATCCCACAGTTAATATCATCCCCAATGAGGAAAAGCTGAGAGCTTTCCCCCTGAGATCAGGAACACAACAGGGATGTAGACTCTCACCACTGTTGTTTAACATAGTGTTGGAAGTCCTAGCCTCAGCAGTCAGACAACAAAATGAAATAAAAGGCATTCAAATTGGCAAAGAATAAGTCCAACTTTCACTTTCCTCAGACAACATGGTACTCTATAAAGAAAACCCAAAAGACTCTACCAAAAAGCTTCTAGAACTGATACATGAATTCAGCAAAGTTGCAGGATACAAAATCAATGTAAAGAAGTTGGTTGCCTTTCTATACATCAATAATGAAGCAACAGAAGGAGAAATCAAGAAATTGATCCTGTTTACTACTGCACCAAGAACCATAAAATACCTAGAAATAAACCTAATCAAAGATGTAAAAGATCTGTATGCTGAAAACTATAGAAAACTTGTGAAAGAAATTGAAGAAGGCACAAAGAAATGGCAAAACATTCCATGCTCATGGATTAGAAGAACAAATATTGTTAAAATGTCAACAGTACCCAAAGCAATCTACACATCTAATGCAATCCTAATCAAAATTGCACTGGCATTCTTCTCAGAGACAGAACAAACAATCCTAACATTTGTATGGCACCACAAAAGACCCCAAATAGCCAAAATAATGTTGAAAAAGAAAACCAAAGCCAGAAGCATCACAATCCTGGACTTTCGCCTCTATCCCAAAGCTGTAATCATCAAGACAGTATGGTACTGGCACAAAAACACATAGACCAATGGAATAGAATAGAGAACCCAGAATTGGTCCCACAAATATATGGTCAATGAATCTTTGATAAAGCAGGAAAGAGTATCCAATGGAAAAAAGACAGTCTCTTTAGCAAATGGTGCTGCGAAAACTAAACGGTACATGCAGAAGAATGAAACTGGACAACTTTCTTACACCATACTCAAAAATAAACTCAAAATGGATGAAAGACCTAAATGTAAGACAGGAAACCATCAAGACACTAAAGGAGAAAACAGGCAACAACCTTTTTGACCTCGGATGCAGCAACTTCTTACTTGACACATCTCCGAAGGCAAGGGGTATAAAAGCAAAAATGAACTATTCGGACCTCATGAAGATAAAAAACTTCTGCACAGCAAAGGAAACAATCAACAAAACTAAAAGACAACCAACAGAATGGGAGAAGTTATTTGCAAATGACATACTGGATACAGGGTTAGTATCCAAAATCTATAAAGAACACATGAAACTCAACACCCAGAAAACAAATAATCCAGTGAAAAAATAGGCAGAAGACATGAATAGACACTTTTACAAAAAGACATCCAGATGGCCAACAGATACATGAAAAGATGTTCTATATCACTCATTATCAGGGAAATACAAATCAAAACCACAATGAGATACCACCTCACACCAAAGTGACTAAAATTAACAACTCAGGAAACAACAGATGTTGGCAAGGATGTGAAGAAATGGGAACCCTCTTGCACTTTTGGTGGGAATACAAACTGATGCAGCTGCTTTGGAAAACAGTGTGGAGGTTCCTCAAAAAATTAAAAATATAATAACCCTATGACCCATAAATAGCACTATAGGGAATTTATCCAAAGGCGACAAGAGTGCTGACTCATAGGGGCACATGTACCCCAATGTTTATAGCAGTACTTTCAACAATAGCTAATCATGGAAAGAGCCCAGATGTCCATCAACTGATGAATGGATTAAGAAGATGTGATTTATATATACAATGGAATACTACTTGGTAATGAGAAAGAAGGAAATCCTGCCATGTGCAACAATGTGGATGGAACTGGAGGGTCTTATGCTAAGTGAAATAAGTCAGAGAAAGACAGATATCCTATGTTTTCACTCATATGTGGAATTTCAGAAACTTAACAGAAGACCATGGGGGAAGGGAAGGGGAAAAACAGTTTCAAATAGAGAGGGACGCACGCCCATAAGAGACTCTTAAATACAGAAAACAAACTGAGGGTTGTTGGGGTGGGGGGTGAGCAGGGGAGAGGGGAAAATCGGTAATGGGCATTGAGGAGATCACCTGGGATGAGCACTGCGTGTTGTATATAAGTAATGAACCATGGGAATCAACCACCAAATCCTAGAGTACACTGTATACACTGTATGTTAGCTAACTTGACAATAAGTTATATTAAAAAAGAATGGGGTAATAAATAATGGTAATAAATAATGAGTTCTATTATAGTAGAAAGTTTTCTTATCCATTTGAAACTCTTACTTAATGTAAGAATGACAGTCAAATGTTTATTTCCTGAGGAAAAAAAGTATCACTAGAAAAAGCTTTTAAATACACAAGAGAGAAAGTCTATGAAAAAAGCATCTTGAAACAGAAAGGATGGCAAAGGGGCAGAAATAGTTCTAGTGAAGATAAAGTTCTTTGTTTTTAAAAATATTAAATGACATAACTATATCTGTATTCTTTTAGCATGGTATCTAGAGAGTTGTAGGTTTTAAAACTACAGAAAATAGAGTAGAAAACTATATAGATAAATCACTGAACAGACAACAGTTTCTCTGTATCCTATAAACTTCAAATTAACAAACAAGAATTGAACATATCAAAACAATAGCTTAGAATAGATCCATTGTATTGGTAAAGACAATACTTTCTTGTTTTTTTGGTTTATTCTGTTTATCTCCCTGTAGTCTCTTTTTAGGTCACAGAGCACATCAATATTTGTGTTCTTTTAGTACCAAGAAAAGTGTTTTAGAATTACTGTAGAAATCACAGCGATAACTTTTCTCAAGGATACAAACACTAACTACTCTTCCATTTTACTCTACAATGTGCACCTAAAAAGCATCATTTTTTATGAATGTTAATATGCTAACCAGAGCTGGCCTTTCCTGGAAGAGCCTCAATTGAATTAGCATTGTGGATACTTAGGGAGTCATTTAAGAATAAAGAATATATTATGTGGCCTAAGTATATTAAATTTACTAAATGGGATTTTTGTTTAAAGCAACATTCTAAATCACTATTGTATTCCCTAGCACTTTAAATATTAATTCCCTTTGTATGGAGAAAGTTCCAGTAGGAATTTGACTTAAAAAGCAGAAGCTATTTAAAGAGAAAGATGATTTTCCTACTTATAGATTTTTCAGATCTGATATACTTTATTTTGCTAACAGCCTGAATGTCATTTTTCCATTCTGTATAATTATTTTTACTATTTTTACATGTATCTATTCAAAAGGAAATAAATAATTTGTTCTTTGTTCATTTCTTAAAGTCTAGTGGCAGTTTATACTCACAGCTACTTAATCATTTTAATTACAAACATTCCTATTGTATAAGTAACTCTGTAGTAAGACTAGCTCCAATTAAGATTTTTTAAAAATCTTTCAATGTGAAAAGACGCCATAATACCATGAGTTTAAGGAGAGATGCCATTCAAGATAACTTTATTTCTCCCAAATCACAGGCATATACACCTACACACATATGAATATATATATATATATATATATATATGCATATATATTTGATAAAAATCATATATATATATATATGCATGCTAAATATCATGAAATGTAAGAAAGTAGCACATTATACTACTTCCTACCTACCCTCTTTATGTTGGGTCTTTTTTCTGTTGCATGGAACAGAAAATCTGAATCAGAAAGAAGATATACTGAGCTTAGCAGTCTAGCTACTACTGGTAATGGGAGCTCAATTAATGTAATTAGGATCTTCTTTCTCAGTTTCAACTTCCTGATTTTATTAGGTTGATCTTTTCATATTTCCCAACTTTTTTATGGTTTCTAAAGTGGCTGCGGACACTTTGCAACTTACATATAATCTCATTTAAAAGAGTTTCTTTATTCCCACAGTTAAAAATAAATAAATAAAACTTAGCATCTCTTTTTGTCTTAATCAGTGGTTTTCAACCAGAGGAAATTTTGCACCCCGGGGAATATTTGGCAGTGTCTGGGTATATTTGTTTGTTACAACTGGGATGAGATGGATAGATGTTACTGGAATCTAATGAATAGAGGCTAGGCATGCTGGTGAAAATCCTACAGTGTGTAGGACAGCCCTCCACAACAAAGAATTATCAGGTTCAGAATGTCAATAGTGACAACATTAAGAAACCTTGGTCTAAAATGAATGGTGTGTTTTTATGTCAACCAATACTGCAAAGAGAGAGAAAGAATATGCTGATAGCTATAAATCTACCAGTGGTTACTCCTGAAGGTGAGAGCAGAATTAATTCTCCCATGGCATGAGAAAGAGGGAGATGTGACATTCAAAAAACACTGAGTGCAGTTTTGTCAGAAGTGATAAACTCAAATTCAGAAGACATCTATACCACAGTCTCTTCTACCTCCACTGTTGGGGTGGACATAATCATTGCATATTTTTATGGTGTAAAGTATTTACATTCTATTCTATAATAATAATTTATGGAGTTTTGGTTTTACACAGAATCAATACTTTCATTATCTTCCCCATTTATCACACATTAGTAATGTTTATCCTCAGATTACAATTATTGTAAAACATTTGTTTTGATCTGGATCTACCAAGTTTGCTGATATCAAAAGTTGGTTGACATAATTTTTTTTTAAATTTAGTTTTTACTATATGATTACTTATCAATAAATTAAGTGATCAATAGGCCTTTATATGATACTCAGGAAAAGATTCTGGTAGGAAGCCTAGAAAGAGAGTGTTCAACATTTGATGCTGATCACTGAATAGATAACAAAAGCTGACAAATTACATATTTTAGGTTGTTTTCCTATCTAAAATTCTATTCCCTTCTATCCCCCTATCACACTCTCCACTCATTTTCATAGTTTCTCTCAATTTTTGTGAGCATACATTTGATGTGTCTATGTGTATGTGTCTTCCTATCATGTTTATGTATCTTGAAATACTTCTATTTCTCCTTTTAGAGGCAAATTCTTGGTTTATCAAGGCAAAGAGATATAATATCTGAATAATGACATAAAAATTTTAAATATTACAGAGTAGAGAAACATAGATGTAAAAATAGATGTTCCAGAGAAAATAGAAGGTATTTTCTTTCCTAAATAATGGTAATGATAAGATAGGTACCAATTGGTCTATGATTGTTAGAGCCTTTTTGTGATTGTAGCTCAATTACACTGCATGATAGTGGTCTAACTCATTATTTTAGAAGGAGATTTTATATTTCCCAATAAATACAATTTTTAATTGTTTAAAAATGTTTGTTTATTTTTGAGACAGAGAGACAGAGACAGAGAACAAACCAGGGAGGGGCAGGGAGAGAGGGAGACACAGAACCCAAAACGGGCTCCAGGCTCTGAGGTGTCAGCACAGAGCCTGACTTGGGGCTCAAAATCACGGACCACAAGATCATGACCTGAGCTGAAGTCGGATGCTTAGCCGACTGAGCCACCAAGGCACCCCCCAATAAATACAATTTTAATGTTCATATTATAAATTCCCCATAAAAAAAACAACAACTGGGAATGCAGATGGCAATGTATAATCATTTTTTTATAGAAAACATTACATTTTGTTAGAAAGTAGTTGTGCTTCAAAATGTAAATAATAAAAATCATTCATATTAGATATTAAAATGTCTAATAATTTTGAAATGTTTCTCATATGCCATACACTGTTATGTTAATTTATATTATGTGTGTGCATGTGCATACTCATTTGACTCCTGAATTAAGACCTGCTTTCAGATGAGGAAACTGAGGCACAAAGATTAAATCACCAATGGTAAATGATGAACCTGGGATTCAAGCTCAGACTTGCCCAGAGCTTGGATTCTTAAAAGTAGTACCATCCTTCATCTCTGCTTCTATTAAATAATCACGAGGGTGCTGAAAATACATCATGTTCTAAGGATTAAATGGATTTTATAAATGGTTTGACTCAAAAATTTTCTTTACACTTCATTTCTTTTAAAAATTTTCTCCTTCAGTTCTGCACATTTGCACTTACTCATTGTTTTCTACAACCATGTTTTCCAAAAAGATATGGTTAGATTTTAGTGAAATAAAGAATTTTTCATAAAACTCATATGAAAATACACCTAAGTCTTGTGAATCAATATAAAAGTGCCATTTAATTTGTGTTTTCATTTCAGAATTACTGTGTATTATCAAACTTTCCTTCCATTAATATATGTCCACTGTATAGGATATATTTATTTATTATATTTTACAGTATATTAATATAATGCATAGTTTGTATTATAACATATTGTAATATATAATATTGTTAATGCTCCTGTATTTTAATCTATATCCATATTATTTATTCACTGATTAGTACAGTAATTATAATAGTCATTATAGTAGTTCACTATCTGGCTATCCTGGTTACATTCAACTTAAACCTTTGTAATTTATACTCTTAGTGGACACCAGATCCTTTTCAGACACATAACTCTTTCACATTTATTAAACAGCCCCTTGATTTTCATCTGGAGAGCCATCTTTTCTCTATTCACTCCATGTAACTGAGGTGCTGAGGACTTCACCTAAACTTGCACAGTTAGAAAGCATCATGTCTCCTGGGGCTTGAATAAATACACTGTGGCAGGACCCATCTCCAGCTAGTTGAGTATTAATTTGTTAACGAATAGGAAACTATATAACTCAATGTATAGTGAGCTGGATCCTACCAGGGATACAGGCAGCACAAAAGCAAACACAGCAAAGTAATGAAAAAAGGCTGGGCTTGATGATCCTGTTTTAGTCATGACTAAAGCCAGATGTTTGCATATCCGTTTCACATATCAAAGCCACAAATATGTCTTCATCTAATAAATATTAACATGCATATACACTATAATGAAATCCATAATTAGCATATAATTGTATATCATATGCATACATATTATAATTATATTATTATTATTATTTGTATAAAATAGAGTTGACTTTTTCTACTTGTCACAAATAAAAAAAAACCTAAATAATGAAACGCAACCCATTACTAATATGATACTAATTTCCCATTAATTCAGTGATCTTTTTAACTCCATTTTGCTAAAGCTTCAAGCATTTGTTTTTAAATGCCTTTATGTTTTTTCTCTCCCTCTTTAAAATTCTCTTTCTCATTTTCCTTATTTCAATTATACAAATGATGTGTTCATCTTGGGCAAAATATAAAAATATAAAAATGATAAAATACACCATCTTAATTCCAAAATTTATAAATAGACACCACTAAATCTTGAGTCCATATGTCTACATTTTCAATTATACACATTATTTTTACAAAACAGGTATATATTCCACATGAACATGTATGATCTGTCGAGTTTTTTGACTAACACCATAAATATAATTCTATATTGACAAATACACACTTCAAACATTGTCTAATGGGTATAATATGCCTTCATTAGAGAGACCAGTTCGTTTACTAATTTCCCTGTGCTACATATCTGGGTTGTTGCCAGGGGCGCACTATTATAATTAATGCTACATTATATATTGACATCAAAATATATTTCTCTGCTTCTTGTTTTTGGGAGGCAAAGTTTTAGAAGGTGAATCACTAAAGCTAAATTTATACACATTTCAAGGGAGCCTGGGTGGCTCAGTAGGTTGGGCGTCTGACTTCAGATCAGGTCATGATCTCACAGCTTGTGAGTTCGAGCCCCACTGGGCTCTGTGCTGACAGCTCAGAGCCTGGAGCCTGCTTCAGATTCTGTGTCTCCCTCTCTCTCTGCCCCTCCCCTGCTTATTCTCTCTCTCTCTCTCTCACGGTCTCTCTCAAAAATAAATAATCATTTAGGGGCGCCTGGGTGGCTCAGTCGGTTGAGTGTCCGATTTTGGCTCAGGTCATGATCTTGCGGTGAGTTCGAGCCCCGCGTTGGGCTCTGTGCTGACAGCTCAGAGCCTGGAGCCTACTTCAGATTCTGTGTCTCCCTCTCTCTCTGCCCCTCCCCTGCTCATGCTCTGTCTCTCTTTCTCCCAAAAATAAATAAACATTAAAAAAAATTAAATAAATCATTTAAAAACTTAAAAAAAATCATACACATTTCAGAATCCTTTCTCTGTCAGCAAGTACTGATGGCCCAGAGCCCAACCATTCTCTCTCCTAACTCTTGCATTTTTTTCCCCCTTGGAACTGAGTTGAGACTGTTTTCTGGTCCCTATCCCTTATCAGAATAGCCTTGAATAAAGTCTTTTTTGCCTATACAACTTTGTACAGTGCAATTTTTGTTTGATAATTCCTATCTGCATGGAAAATAGATTCTAGAAGAGAAGACAAGAGAACATATATTTTAAAATATCAAAGCATGGGGCGCCTAAGTGGCTCAGTCAGTTAAGTGTCCAACTTCGGCTCAGGTCATGAACTCACGGTGAGTTCGAGCCCCAAATCAGGCCTAGTGCTGACAGCTTAGAGCTTGGAGCTTGCTTAGGATTCTGTGTCTCCCTGTCTCTCTGCTCCTCCCCCATTTGCTTGCTCTCTCTCTCTTTCAAAAATAAATAAACAATAAAATATATACATAAAATATCCAAGCATGAAGAATTCCATTTACTGAGCAGCATAAGAACATTCACGGTACTTCAACTTTCCTTCTTGTAAAACAGAAATCATAATATAGTATGGGATCTATTTCAAGATATAAATAGAATATCAGTTGTGAAACTAATTGGCCATATTCATTATTCAATATAGCCTTTGTTTTCAATATGCATCATTGAGGATGCTATGGGAATGTCATCTCAGAAATTTACACATTAACTAGTTCTTCATCTTTCTGACTTTAAAATAAGGTCCAACTTGAATCCAAACTGACTACACATGTAGACTATTTATAGTGCTACCCTTTAGTTGATCCTTCATAACACTTTCTTTAAAGTTTAGATTGTCTGGGGCACCTGAGTGGCTCAGTCTGTTGAGCATCCAACTCTTGATTTTGGCTCAGGTCATGATTTCATGGTCATGGGATGCGGACCCATGTAAGGCTCCATGATGAGCATTGAGCCTGCTTAATATTCTCTCTCTCTCTCACTTTGCCCCTCCCCCTTCACTTGTGCATGCACTTTCTCTCTTTCTCTTTCTCACTCTAAAATAAAAAGAAAACAAGTTTAAAGTTCAGATTGTTAAATCAAACAAGCATCATGACTTTTATATTCCTGACTTTCTGAATATTTGTTCATTTATTGATAGTTTTCTTGTGTGGAAATATGAAAGGCTAACTCTGGTTACCCTTCTTCCTCAAACCTCCATACCAAGGAATTATTCCCCAGACTCACACATTTTCTCCAATGCTCTTAACACAAAATCCTGAAACTAAATATAGATTGCTGTTAAAAAAAAAAAAAAAAGACATGCCACTGAAGCCACCAACTAAATCCAGATGTGCAAAAACCTAAGGTGTGGTGAAGTCATTCCATGGTTGTGTATGCCATAATAATTTGGGTGCATGGACACAGAATCATGAGTATTCAACAATTCCCCAAATGATCTCTTTTTTTTTCTTTCTTTTTTGTTTATTTGTTTTTTTTTAACAGATAACTTTGAAGAGCACCTATTGATTCTACTTTCAAGGTTTATTCTCCCCACTGTAATTATGGGTTTCTTTTTAATAGAATTATGTTTAGTAGATTTTTATTTCACCCTTAATGTAAGAACATTTAATAATATGACATGAGGGGCGCCTGGGTGGCTCAGTCGGTTGAGCGTCCGACTTCAGCCCAGGTCATGATCTCACAGTCCATGGGTTCGAGCCCCGCATCGGGCTCTGTGCTGACAGCTCGGAGCCCGGAGCCTGTTTCAGATTCTGTGTCTCCCTCTCTCTCTGACCCTCCCCTGTTCATGCTCTGTCCCTCTCTGTCTCAAAAATAAACATTAAAAAAAAAATTAAAAAAAAAAATAATAATATGACATGAGACAATAAAGAGTATAATATGTGTACATATTTCCCTATTATTCTTTACTATCTAGTTTAAGCTTGTTATATAAGCCATTACTGAAATGTGGAGGAATCCAACAGGGACAATTTAACATGTCATTATTATTTCTGTTTACTAGTGGTTTCCTTGAGCATAATGTAAGGTACAGTAGAGTAATAGCTTTTAAAAGAACAAGAAAGAATCCCCAAGTGAATCTGAACATTTTCAGAAAATCTTTCATTACAAACTCTTCTGCTTTTCTCAATTTGATTTTTCTCTTGAAGTTTAGAAAACCCATGCTTATGTATGTGACATTAGTATCTGGCTTACCTGAAGTAAATAATAAAATGAATTTGATTTATTTTCTTCTAATATGTAACCAGCTTTTATTCATGATGATAAAATTAAGCATATTATTATTTGCTAACAACTAAAAGAATTAAAATTATATCAGTATGGATACCTGAATTATATGCTTCCATTTTTGCTGCCAAAACCCCTCCAATGAATTCTTCATACTGCTACTTGAGTGATGGTTCCAAAACAGGGGTCTAATATTTTATTTTATTATTATAAATACTAAATCCCCCTCGTAAATAGGACGGCATTGTAATTTTTTTGTGTTGTGTACAGATGCCTTCAGGACCTGCTGGTTTCTGCTTATCTTTCCTTCCTAATGCAGGAGGCGTATATGAATCAATGTGGCTGGCATGGAATAAGAGACACATACATCTAAATTCCCTTCCATTGTAGAAGTGAGCCAATCTACAGCCTGGGGATGGGTGGAGGAGGGGTACTGGAAGGACTGCAGAGACCTTGAGGCTAAGCCAATGTATTCAGATGGATCTGTTCTTTTGGAGCCATAGGATTCTTCATTGGCATACTATATTCCTTCCTCAACGTCTCCTCCCATCCATAACCATCTATATTGCCAGTTTATTTTCTAGAGTTCTTCCATTTTGAACAGCAATGTGAACATATCAAATTCTTTAATGAAATTTCTTCCACTCAAAATAACCCTTCTTTGAATTCCTTTGCAAATTTCCTCTTCAATCTTCACAATTTCCCTCTAGTTTCACCATGTTTCTGAAGCCTTCCTTCACATCTTTTTTTGCACATTAGGATCACTCTGCCACTCACTGTACCTTGAACTTTATTCAATCACTTGTTTCAGATTATCCCATTATTGAACTATGTTTAGGTCTATTTTTCTACTAGTCTGTGAACAACGTGGGGGGCAGGATAACATTTTACTTCTACGTGCACTTTTTCTTTAACACTTAATGTAGTATTTAGCAAAAGTTAAGCACATAGAGTTATTTGCTGACGCTGAATTTGGAGAGATATGTGTGTGTGTGTATGTATAGTAGTAGGAGCAGTAGCAGTAGTAACAACAGTAAGAACTATATTAATAACTACATGCATGACAGTAAATGGGCAATTTCAGTTGAAAACTGAGGGATTGGAAGGAGTGATGCTGGTGAACTACTGTGATTTACCAAATTTTCGGTGAAAATAAACAAAAAATAGAATGAAGAGAATATTAAATTAGCTGCCGACAGTGTAGGCTCTTGTCAATTAAAAACTTTTTTGGAGGTGCGAGGCTCAGTAGGTTAAGCATTGAGCTCTTGATTTTGGCTCAGGTCACGATTTCATGGTGCATGGATTTGAGCCCCGCATCAGGCTTGGAGCCGACAGTATGGACCCTGCTTGGGATTCCCTCTCTCATCTCTCTGGCCCTCCCATGAGCGCTCTCTCTCTCTCTCAAAATCAAATAAATAAACTTAAAAACACTGTTTTGGTTTAAAATTTAGATAATTCACTCATTTAGTTGATCAAAGTATAGTGTTTTATTTTCCTAACTGCATAACTATATTTAAGCACTGGGATTTCTTGGTATTTAAACAAACCTGAATAGGTGAATGGTTAAATAGTTTGGAAGACCTGACTGATTCATGTCCCAAAATATGTTTAGATGGATTCTGCCAAATAAAAATTGAGGAAAAGGTTAAAACTTTCTTGTGACAAAACATTTCCAATCTTCCAGTCTCAGACTCTAACTCTAGATTTACATTTAACACCTTTGTCCTTTGCTCAATGTCAGCCTGTTTCTGGCAATCACTTACTCTGTCTTACTGAATCCTCTCTTCAAATATGAAAGGCTTCCATGCACTCTTATCTTGACATGCTACTACCTATTTTATCCCTTCCAATTTGTATAATTAACAGCATTCTTCTAATTTGCTTACTCGATTACTCCCTGAAAGAATCTGAAAAGCATGGAATGCCTGGGTGGCTCAGTAGGTTAAACGTCTGACTTCAACTCAGGTCATGATCTCACAGTTCGTGAGTTTGAGCCCCGCGTTGGGCTCTATGCTCACAGCTCACAGCCTTCATGGGGCCTGCTTCAGATTCTGTGTCTCCCTTTCTGCCTCTCCCTTGCTCCTGCTGTGTGTGTGTCTCTCTCTGCCTTTCAAAAGTAAATAAACACTAAAAAATAATCTGAAAAGAAATGTATATACTTAGTATTTTAAAGATGAAACTGTTCATCTTGTTTCAATAATTATAAGAGAATCATAAAGATGGACATTTTAAAATAAACTGCTGCAATGCAATGTAATTGTAAGCAATGAACTCCAAATACTATAACCCCTTAACATCCAGTGCCATTCACTTAAATATCATGTAAATAACTTATTAGACAATGAGAAATTTTAAATTGCTGCTTGAAATCATGGTTGTACATTTTGAATTTCCATTTTGCTTTCCAAAGAACTTTACCTTAATATATTTTTATGCTTAAAAATAATAACTTTGTATATTGAAATACAAACTATTTCTTGAAAACATAAATTCTTTACATGTTTGTGTGTGTGTGTGTGTGTGTGTGTATGTATATTCTTTGCACAGTTGTACTCATACTGTATAAGTAACCTTTCAGTTAAACAGGCTATTCAGTTACTTTTGCACAATTGGCAACTTAATTGTAAAAAGGGGAAAGAGCATTCTCTAAATGATTGCTCCCCATGATGCTTTCAATTGGCAAAAAACCTCAGCCTCATATTGTGTAGCATATTCCAGCATTCACATATACACACAGACATACAAGCTCAACACATGCTAGAATCAATTTCTTTAAAAAAAATCACTCCCTTCTGAAGTCTTTAGAGAATCCTACAAAGCCATATGTTCAGTTATGAACTATGGAAAGAGGTGTAGAAAGATCGAGAAGCATGCCAAAATGTTTAATAGCAATCGGTTTAGTGATTCTATTTATGATTTTGTTTTGAATAAATCTAAATTTAAAGGATTTTATTGGTAAAACAGACACATGACTACAATTTAAACAATATTCTTTAACACTGAATATTTAAGGCAGCAGGTGCATTATCATTTGCCTAAGCAGATTAAAAGTAAATTTTTTCACTTTAAAGTTAAAATTGTCTAAAAGAATCCTAATAACTGACGACAAAATACAGAAAAAAGAAGGATCAGAGAAGGTAATAGAATAAAATTATACTTTAATCTTATCAATAAAATGCATAAATGATTTCTAAATAACTGAGGAATTAGATTCTATGTAGGATGTGGGGTTTGTCTTCTTTGTTTTTGCCTATGGAAAACTTACTTTTTAAATATATATAAAATGATAGGACTTTTAGAAAATGTAAAAGTTCTAATATTACATTTAAATATGCATTACATTCTATAAATAGAAACAGGCATGGTTTCTAGTAACTTGAAAATAAGCAAAATAATGTTGCTCTTTTACCAGCATTAAAAACCATTCCATAATTAATCAGCCCAGAAATATATAAAATCACTTTAAACAACTAGAATGACACATAGAACACGGACATCTATGAGAACAAGAATGAATAAAATAGTGACATTAACTAAGAATATGTTAGTCCTCTGAGGGTACTCCTCCTACTGGAAAATACGAGGGCATTAACTGAGGCAAGGGACTTCTAAATCTAGTCCAGGAGAAAGACTTCTCAGCATGATTGGGGCAGGAGCAGAGAGAGGGAGAAGAAGAGAGAGAATCCCAAGCAGGCTCCAAATTGTCAACATGGAGCCCTACATGGGGCTCGAACTCACAAACCATGAGATCATGACCTGAACCAAAATCGAGAGCCAGATGCTTTACTGACCGAGCCACCCAGGCACCCCTATAATATAAACTTTCTTATCAAAGAATGACAACGAAGAATGGCTAGATATATAGTAATAAAGCAATGCAAAATAACAATGTAGTAAAATAATACAGAACTAGATTAATAAGACCTCATATAATTGGAAGATTGGTCTCTAAACTTTCTAGAAACCATGGCAGAAAAAAAATAATAAATTCACTGGGTCTATTTCCAGCTTTTCTTGGAATATTTTGGACATTGCTTTTTGGCAAGAACTCTGCTTTAAGTATCAGAAAACTAGAGCCAAAATTTTAATTCTATTATTGCCAAACCAAAAAATTCAGCTGTCATTAAGATTTAATTTTCTGAACTTAGTGGATAAATACACGTACTTACAAAGTTGTCATGGAAGTCAAAAGAGTCAATACATCAAAAAGTGCTTTAGAGTCATAGGTAATTCTATTATTTCTGTTATGTGAGCTTTAAAGAGTTCTTAGAAATGTTTAGCATAGTGTTTTAGATCAGAAGTTTACCATCAAGCTGAGTTCAATTGTATTTGTTTTTTATGGTATGAAACAAAGGTTTGGAAACATTATTTAAAGCTTTAGTTTGTTTAATTTCATTTATTTCATTTCCCCACTACATTATAACAATGTCTTTAAATGAACTTCTGCATATTAAAAAATAAAATAAAACCATATAACTCAAATTCATATAAATTAAATGACTTTTCATATTTCAATTATTTTCACTTCTTTTCATTATTAAGTAATTGAACAAAATCAGACCAATATACACAGCCAGTTGCTAAATTAAAAATATGTGTAAATGTGAAGCAGGTGACATATTATTTCCAAAACTGAAAACACAGAAAGTTGATCAAAATAACAAGAGATCAGCTTTTAGATGTTTGTTTCATATTATAGAGAAGAATCTTTTTTAGTGCAATAAAATAACTGAAATTGCTGAATCTCTTGCTGTATTTCACAGGTAACTTTTGTAAATAATAGAATTCACTTGATATCTCCATTTCTCACATGCTAGTACAACCTTAATAATGTGGCTTCTTATCACTCTAGCAAGCTGCTATCTGGATGATTTGCAATGACCCTGTAATTGATAAATCAATTTGCATCTTCTCTGTCTTCATTGCTCTTGATTTCTCTACAGTGTTTATCAGTACAGCCCTGTCTTCTGTGACATCTTCCTGTCCAGTGATCTATAATGTTATATTTTTATACTCTTTACACTAGAAAAAAAATGACCATTTTCATTTCCAAATTTTTCTTCCTCTTTCTTTTTTCATAATGGAATTACAATCCAGGTCAGACAGACTAAAAGCCCTGGAGATGTTATCTTCTATTCATTCCACCTCATATGACTCAGTTTTGAAAAGATAACTTGACTAAGATTTCCATACACTAAAATCTGTCACTTTCCTACCTAATGCTATCCAATTGCAATGAAAAATAGGCCAAAATTCTTTGTGGTGGCTTATGAAGCTCTACTCTACCTTATTTTTCTTCCTTTTAGCATGTCATCCCTTGCCACACAAGTCATAAGCACAGAGAGTTTCTTTTCTGTCCTTTGAAAACACCAGACTTCTGCATTTCTTCCTCAGTAAGGCTTTAGAAACAGTACCCTCTATCTGGGATGCTCTTGCCTTGTATTGTTGGCAATGACTGACTGCTAATTTCCCATCACATTCCATCTGCAATGTCATCTTCCTATAGAACCTTTCCCTGAGAAGTCTGATTTAAAACATAAGATTCCCAAGAGTGGGAAACTTCTGTTTTCTTTCGGAAGTCTCTCTGTTTCTAGGTCCTAGTGGTCCCAGGACAGTCCACAGCATGTATTTGGCATTAAATACTTTTTTAGACAGTGAGTGAATATTCTAATTCAGAAATATCATCTTTCGTTGTTCCTTTCAACTAACTGTACAGTAGCTCAGAGTATTGCTGCCTTTTCCCCTGGAGCATTAGATACCTGGGCTGCATTCTTTCAAACATGGCCTCCCTGATCATGTTCCTTTCATTCTCAACAATTTACACTGACCTCCACTTCTCAAAGAATGAGGCTCATACATGACATTCCATGACTGGACTCATGCCTGCCTCTCGGGTCCAGTGCCATGTGTAACTCCCTAGTCCTCTTTCCTGAAACCAACCTATCATACTCACTCCTCTTGATAGGCGACGTTTGTCTATCTCTTGAACACATCCTCTTATTTTTTGCCATCCATGATTTTTATATCTGAATTTCAAATTCAGACTATTTTCAAAATCTTGCCAGCTAAAATCATCCATGGACTAGTGAGGCTCAGTTCAAATCCTATCCCTTTAAAAAAAGACATTATTGCTATAAGTAGAATTAATGTCTCTCCTTTGTGAAGAAGTACAAAACGGATTTTCCAAAAAGTATAAAGTGAATGTCTTACATCAGTTGCCCACTTACATGTCCCTACACAAGATTGACAGCTTCATTAGTGGAGTAAACTCAGCACACATTTTTAATACTTCACTTCATCTAACACAATGTCTTGAACAGAAAGGTATTTACCCATTACAAAGATATTTGCATGTTTTAAATTTCATAATACTAGTATAGTCTAACATTTAAATTTATTAATTTTAGGAATTATTTCATAAAGTGTACATTCAAACTGCCAAATAGAGAGCAATTACTTAAAATTATATCTGTCTTTAAACTGCAAAGTTAAAATTGAATATCAAAGAGAATTAGTCTTGCTATTTTATATAAAGATTTTTTTATTTCCTGTTCATTTATAAGTTTTTATTTTGTTCTTATTTTAGATTTTAATTGTTTCTCTGTTCTTTTAAAACTGTTATTTTAGTTGTTTGGGTTTTTTTGTTTTCATTTTTCTCCTTAGGAAAAAGACCTGATTGAACTTGCCCATCTAAGTTCTTTGTACTTCAATTATAATTACAACTCTCTTTTGAAAGTATTTGTCAATACTAGCTCTGAATATTCTTATGCTTTTGAGATTTAAGCTGCCAAAAACACCACAAATAATTCATCAATAATTCAGTATTTGTTATCCTAGGGATACTATCCTTATGCTTAGCTTGGATTGCATAAAATTCAATTCTGAAAATGAGTGATCTAAAAGTATATTTCTAGCTCAAAAATTTTAAATACCACATTGCACACACAGCTCACTGGGTCTGATATTGAACACTGAAAGAATTTATTATAAATATATACATATAATTTCTCATTTTAATTAAATCTTTAAATATAGTAAGGCAAGTTGTGCAATCTTGAATAAACACATAGATTATGCTTGGCAGTGATTCTAACACAGGCTTTATGTAATTATTCAGATCCCAGTGTACAAAAGACTTTTTTGCTTAAAAAATAATTCGATTTTTCTGCTTATTGTCAATTTGAGAACTTAGAAGTTTTGGTTAGTTGCACTTTTAGGACGTGTCATTCCTTAAATGAGATTTAAAAGTTTTATATATTGAGAACTACAAAGCATTCAGTATCTAATTTCCTTGTCTCATCACTCTGGAATGTATTACCTGATGTCACATCTGTAACCAGTCACAACGAAATGTGACAAAGCAGGCACTGTTTAATGGTTCCATTTACAACAAGATTTTTGTATCTATTCCATTTTCCTGTAATTTCATATGGCAAAATGTCTTCTGTAGAATAAATTAGGTATTGAGCAAATGATCAGACATTTTAAAATATACACTCTATTTTAAACTACTCTGAAGTCTTTTAGGACAATATTTCTATAAAATTATAAAATAAAAATGTTAATAAGAGATTATTCAGATTATCTATGAAGGTCTTTATTTTCATGGAAATACATAATTTAATCCCTTGTTAGTTTATTTGAAAATTTCTCATTGCGAAAATACAGGTTATGAAACGAAGTCTTCTTCATTCGCTGTCCCTAAACAGCACAACATATGGTACAAAATGTGTCTTTATTTTTAGAATACTACATACTGTTATTAGGACAAATTAAAAAGTAAAGCAAAATAGAAATCAAATTGATTTTTTTTTATTGGACACACCAGTACCACAGCTACTATGAAGAGAAGTACTGAGTCAAATACTGGACTAATTACTTTTCATTGCTTGCTATATTTAATATTTAAAATAACCTTAGAATCAAAATGGAGAGACAAATTTATTATTTTACACAAATTCTGAAAATAAGTTGCAAAATATATATTTTATTTAATATCTAAGACCAAGCTAACATGAACTATTAACTCCTATATAATTCTAATTCTCTCCTTCAAACCAAATGTATATATGCATATATTTTTCACACATTGCTTCAATTTTTAAAAAAAAAAATTTTAACTTATATTTGAGAGAGACAGAGCACAAGCAGGGGAGGGCAGGGAAGGGGGGAAACAGAGGGTTTGAAGCAGGCTCTGTGCTGACAGCCGACAGCCAGATGTGGGGCTCAAACTCACAAACTGTGAGATCAGGACCTGAGCTGAAGTCAGACGCTTAACTGACTGAGCCACCCAGGTGCCCCCACATCAATTTTTCTACATATGTACACACATAAACACACACACACACACACACACACACACACACACACATGCTTGATTCAATGTGGGAACAAATATTTTTTTTAAAACATTGGTAGGCCAGTATGCAGAACTGCTCTGTAAATTTTCAAAATTTTAAGTTCTCATATCTCTGTAAGAAATAGTGATCTTTCTTCTTACACTATCCACAGGATATCAGAGGAAATACTGATGATTTATGACCAAACTGACTCATAATTCATTCTCAACTCATTTTAGAAAGCTATATAACAGTCAAGAATTAAGTGCTATAACCGTTTTCCTATCCAAGTCAACATTTATTTGCTATGTTTTTTGTTATTGAATATGCAGCATGCCAAAATCATGTTTCAGGGAAATTTAATCTGGCCAAAAGAAATTTATAATTTATTTTGGAGGCAGTTGTGGGTTTTTTTTTGGGGGGGGTTGGGTTTTCTTCCTCCTCAATATACATTGGTTACCCAAAGCCTGTTTTTATCTTAGCTGTGTTTCTTAGTTTAACGTTTGAGACATTTATAATATGGAAGGAAATATATAAGTTGTACATATATATTTTTAGGATATTAGTTGTTTTTTAATAGGTTTTAACCAACTTCTTTCTAAATTGTTTACCTTTTTATTACATGCTTCTGAGGCAACGTATAAGTGGTAAATAAAGTGTCCGCTAAAGTGATACCCACACAAATTTTTAAACAGCAGTTTTTTGTTTTTTGGTGTTTTTTTTTTTCATCCTGACAGTTTAAACACTAACAACACAATACCAACTGAACAAGCTAATTCTCATTCACAGACCTGAAATGTAGTTAGGTAAAATACCCTCTATAATTATTAGGAGTTGAGATTTATTTTAACATGACATGCTTGGTATTATATTTCCTCTGAAAAGTTATAAATGCCCATGTCTCTGACTTCAATGTTGACAGTCCAATCATACTAAAATTTTAATGTGTATAGGTAAGGAGATGAGGGACATCTAGGCAAAGAATTTACAAATATGAAATGTCCATTTAACAAATAATTCTTTAGTCTGTGCTAAGAGTTAATTTGAAATGGAGAGCAAGATAGATGTGGTCTTTACCTCTGAGTACTTCCGATATTAAGCAGAAAGCAAGCAATTAAAACATGAGTACAAAAAAATGTGGAAATGATGTTAAAATTAGAACAAGCTTACTGGAGACTCTGAGGACCGCAAGGGCAGTGTAAAGAAGGGGATCCTACCTGCTCCCCAGATTTGCCCCCATGTGAGGCTGAACTGAGCCAAGGATGTGAGCAGACACACAAAAGCACTGTGATGAGACACAGCAACAGAAACAGGAAAAAAAAAAAAAAATTTTTTTTTTTTTTTGAATGGCAAGTCATTACTCATTGACATAGAACATGTGGGCCTATGTCCAGAAAACAGGGGAGAAGGGAAACATTTGAGGATTCTTGTATCATTCAACATAAAATGACAGACTTATTTGCTGTTATCCGTTCCTCTTGCTTCATATTTTGCCTTAATGTATATGCACAGCTGTTGTTTCTGACCCAAGAGACTTTATATGCAGTCAATTAGTCTATGGTTTTTAAGGGGATTTTTTTTTCATAGTTGTCATTCATCAAGCTTTTAAAGTAATAAGTTTAGTTAAAAACACATGTTTTTATTCCTTGTGGGATAATTTCTCAGGTACATTAATATTGTATTGCAAAATAGTCTAAGATCTATAATATAACATTTAATAATCAAAATCTTGAGGTCATTTGAAAATCATTACCTATTTCTTAATAATGTATTTTTAAATCTTGTATAAGGTTTGGCCTAGAATTTTAAAAATAAGTGGTAGAGGAGGATTTTATTTTGCAAACTGCTGCAAACTGTGTTATACTGGCACTTAGTGTTTAATAAAAATGATTGCTTGGATTATTGAGGCTTTGGCTTACTCGTTAAGTATTTCCTGCAACTTTCAAGAAATATTAGAAAATCATAATCAGATGAAGGACCTATATAAAGAAGATCTGGGGGTCTACAAAGTGTGCCACCTCAAGGAGGTTCTTATATGGTTCCCTTATTTCCCAGCCTTTCCACACACTTCTCTCCAACCATATTCCCACTATAAATCAATTTTTAGTCACATATCTATACTAAATATTAGAAGAAATAATATGGAACTTTTAAGAATATAATCTAACTCATAATAGTATGAATTTGGTTTTATATTCAAACTCATCATTAGCACTTTGATTTTGTACAGGTTACTTAAATTTTTTAAGTTTCATTTTTTTCAACTTTAAAGAAGGTTTTATAAAACCTATCTTAAAGTAAGTTTGATAATTAAAGGTAGTAATTTAACGAATGAGAATACATAAAAGCCTTAGTTCCTACTTCATACATAGTAAATTATCAAGAAACAATAATATTAACTGTTTTATTACTACTAAAGCATTTTCTGTTTATTCTAATTTCCATTTAAAAATGCATCTGGGAAACTGAATCTGTTTTTAAAAGAGTATATATGTTTTCGTTTGTTTGCTTTTTCAAGTTTATTTACTTATTTTGAGAGAGATAGAGAGTGCAAGGGAGGGGCAGAGAGAGAGAGGGAGAGAGAGAATCCCAAGCAATCTGAGAGCCTGATGTAGGGCTTGAGCTTACGAACCGTGAGATCATGACCTGCGCAGAAGCCAAGGGTCTCGTGCTTAACCAACTGAGACACCCAGGCACCCCATGGGAAACTGAATCTTTTAAGTAGAAATTGATGGTAATAATTTGTTGTGGACTCTAAGTCTAAAGTTCTCTCTTGCCCAGCAAGAGAGCGGGGCACAGGATAAAAAGTGAGAGATGGCTAATGTCTGGGAAAAGACAAGAGCCCTGAATAAGGGTCCTTGCCCCGTTTTTATTAGGATCAGAAGGCTTACAAACATAGTGATGGACGTGCACAAAGAGACGATGAATCTGTGAACATTAACTCATGGACGTGAGGAAAAAGGGGTCTTGAAGATATTCGGGGCTAGCGGTTTGGGTTAATACAAAACAAAATCCTGGCGCAGGGCAGTCGGGCATAAAGTTGTTTACAGCAGACTTGAGGCAGCACCTCTGTTTATCTGAGATAGCCTGGGGACGAGACAGAGGACAGGGACCTCAGGGTTAACAAGGAAACTTTCTTTTGTTAATCATCTTGGCTCTGGGTGGCTTCACCTGCAGCACAGCAGTCTATAGCCCTATTTACCTGTTTACCTAACTTGGTCCTTGCTTCCTGTGAAAGCAGCTTTCTGTTATGGTACGAAATTGGGGGGGTGCTTCCACGCTGAATAGCTAATCTTGTTTATTTCATATACCTATGTTCTATACTAGGGCCTTTGCTCCTCCTTCTCTATACTGGGGCATCTGCCCTGCCTTCTCTATACTTATGTACTGAATCTTGTTTAGCCAAACTTGGGTGTGATATCCTATGATTTTGCAATTATTTATGCCTTGTTAACCCATTGGTGTAAGCCCAGGGAATTTCTATGCTTATTCCCCACAACTCTTACGGTTCAATTATAAAAAGATAAAAATACCCTAATTAAATAATGGGCAAAGAATCTAATAGACATTTCTCAAAAAAAAAAAAAATAAGTGACTAATAAGCAAATGAAAAGAAGTTCAACATCATTAACCAACAAGGAAAAGCAAATCAAAACCACCATGAGACACTACTTCACATGCACTATATAATCAAAATGATGTGACATGAACAGTGTTGGCAAGGATGGAGAGCAGATGGAACCTTCCTGCACTACTGGTAGGAATGTAAGATAATGTGATACCTTTGAAACAGTCTGGCAGGTCCTCAAAAAGTTAAACACAGAGTTACAATTTTACCTACATAGTCCATTTATCTTTTTTTTAATGTTTATTTGCTTTTGACAGAGAGAGAGAGAGAGAGAGAGAGAGAGAGAGAGAGAGAGAGAATGAGTGGGTGAGGGGCAGAGAGAGAGGGAGACATGGAATCTGAAGCAGGCTCCAGGCTCCAAGTTGTCAGCACAGAGCCTGACTTGGGGCTTGAACTCGTGGACCGCGAGATTGTGACCTGAACCAAAGTCAGACGCTCAACCAACTGAGCCACCCAGGCACCCCTCCATGTTCCATTTAAAGAAACTAAAACATGTCCACACATAAACTTGTAAATGAATGTCTAAAGAAGGAATATTAGAAGCCTTTTGGGGTTCTTTGCGATCCTGTACTCAAACTGCACTTAAAATCATAGAATAGTAAAACAGCCTTAGGGCAAAATAAAAGCTAATCCTGAGAAACTTGGAAATACATAAAACTAGCACACGTATACAACAGACTGAAGAGACACTGAAGATGCTACCCTTTTCCTCCCTTTCACTGGATATGTGTTTAGAAAGCAGAGTGATTTGGCTTTATCCAAAGATGAGGCAGGTTGGGGGGGGGGGGCAATTAAATTGTGTTCTGAAGGCTGTTTTCCAACTTGAAACTGGTATTGTGTGAATTGGTAAATATGTCATTACCTGAAATTATAATGTCATTTATAATTCTAAATGTCATTCTAAAAATTTTTTTAAAGTAAGTTTTTTCCCCAGCTGACCCTGAAATCGCTCTCAGAAACCATCAACCTCCTGACTAGAGTTGGCATTCCCATTCATAAGGTTGCAGGAAATCTGAGGAGGGATGCAGGGGATTACTGATAGATAAATGTTTGCTTCCTGCATCAGCCCTTTTCTTGAATTGGATTTCTTCTAAATGGATTACAAAAAGACAGAAATTCATGGAAACGTGATATTGACCTCCAAATAGAAAGAAATAGAATTCTGTCTCCTGTTGCAAAATGTTTTTTTTTCTCTAAACAAAGATAAATCTATGTAGATAAACTGGTATTCCCAATTTTAAGCCCATTTCAGACTAGGTATTTTAAATTACTTAAAGACAATCATACTCTATGGAACATTCAACACCTGTTCCTTCATACTGGCTGCTACTACCATACTATCCT
Source organism: Panthera uncia (assembly GCF_023721935.1). Classification (NCBI taxonomy): domain Eukaryota; kingdom Metazoa; phylum Chordata; class Mammalia; order Carnivora; family Felidae; genus Panthera; species Panthera uncia. The sequence continues at coordinate 104,213,169 of NC_064809.1, read as the reverse complement.
TCCCAGCTTTCTTCTAAAAGATTGTTTTAATTGAAGTGTATCTTTTGCCCCGTTTGATCAAAATGTAAACAACTTATCTTAAAAAAAAAAATTGTGGGGCTCCTGGGTGGCGCAGTCGGTTAAGCGTCCGACTTCAGCCAGGTCACGATCTCGCGGTCCGTGAGTTCGAGCCCCGCGTCAGGCTCTGGGCTGATGGCTCGGAGCCTGGAGCCTGTTTCCGATTCTGTGTCTCCCTCTCTCTCTGCCCGTCCCCCGTTCATGCTCTGTCTCTCTCTGTCCCAAAAATAAAAAAAAAATAAAAAAAAAAATTGTTGGCACCAGCAATGTTTCTCATTTCCCTCTAGTAAAAGCTATCTTTCCCTACCTGATTGTTTACTGGTACTTCTTCTTTGGTGCTAAACAAGATAAATAATTATTTTCATGTGTTTGGTGAATATCCAGTATTTCCAGTAGTTTCGTAGCCATAATCTAAGCAACCTGAAAGAGGTACGATCCCCAATTGGAGTTTATCCAAACCCCAAACTTGCTTAACTTTGTAAATAAAGAATTTCTACTTCCCCTTGTAGATTCACGGTTCTCCTTATAAATTCACAGTTCTTTTTTTTTATTTTTTTTAATGTTTATTTATTTTTGACACAGAGAGAGAGAGACAGAGCATCAGTGGGGGAGGGGCAGAGAGAGAGGGAGACACAGAATCAGAAGCAGGCTCCGGTCTCTGCATTGTCAGCACAGAGCCCCACGCAGGGCTCGAACCCACAGACCGCGAGATGATGACCTGAACTGAAGTCGGATGCTCAACTGACTGAGCCACCCAGGTGCCCCTTCACAGTTTTTTAAAATCACTTTAAATTTGAAGAATTACCTAGAAAAACTGAGTTTACCTACAAAATTGTTGCACTGATGATGAAATTTATCCCCTTATATTCCCTAAATAACACAAAACCAGTGTGAGAGTTACTGGTTTTGCTCTCTTAGACTCCTGGGCTTTCTTCTTATTAGCATTCATTTGCAGCTGTTTCCATGCAAACAGACATCTACAGAAAGTATATCCAGGCACATGAGCTTTCATATTAATTCTATTTTTTCACCTCTTTCAGAAAGAGTCATGAAGGACCCAACAATAAATCCCAGATGAACTCCCCTTCACACATTTAAAAAAACCTTACAAAATATAATGACAAGTATGTTTCTTATTCAGGCCAAATGAAAGAATTTTCCAGAGAGAGAAGGCTACTTGCTTCTGTTCTTCAACTGTAAATTTTTCAGCTCCCTGAAATGATGCCAATGTTTTTAGTATATCTCTGTCAAATTCCTGATAAAATATGAACCTATTAGGACCCTAGTAACATATAAGTATGAAAAATGACATTTCTATGGTTTATTCTTTTTTTAAAACTATATAAATGAGAATTGTTGAGTTTTACATAGATTTGTTCTGAGAGTACGATCCTAAAACTATACACTTGATAGTATGCAACGTACAAAGGAAGAAATGGTATATAGATTCTTTAAAGACCCTATATCCCTAATTATAATAAGATAGAATGAAGTTGAAAGAAGCAAAATAAGTAAATAAATAAATAAATAAATAAATAAGCTACTAATAGTAGGGAAAGTTCACATCTTCTGATTGTCTTTATACTACACACATGCTACTTAAGTATGACTGCTGTCTCTCCTCCCCTCCTTGTTCTCCCCTTTCTCCAAAGGATGGAGGATACTCACCCCAGGCTCCAAGTCCACTCATTTCCTCTTCTCTCGACTCTAGTCAGTTCGCCAGTACATGTAGTGCAAGCTTACCCACCATACGAAAATCACCAAGGCACTCTTTGCCTATTGAAAAGGAAGTTATGTTCAAATTAATACTGCTTCATTCAGGTCATTATAGTTTATCTAGTTCTATGACTAAAACAAGAGCCTCTAAATGAAGTACAGGGCTTTCTCTTGTGTGTACATATGTGTTTGTGTGTTTTGCTTTGTCTGTTTTGTTTTTTAGGTTTTGATTTATCTCTGGAGTCCATGCTGTGTTCACAATTATTCATATAACCTGTGTCACCCGAGAAGTGACACTAGAACATGCTTATAGTCTGTAAAAATAGTCAATCATTAGAGTGGAGCTTCTACTTAAAATACAGTATTATTTTCATTTTTCGTTTTTAAGATTTTATATTTTTAAGTTACTATATGATTTCTGCTCCAAAAGAGAAAATACAGAAAGATACCATGACAACAAATTAAAATGTCAAAATACTTCCAAAATTACATATAGAATTAAATCATTAGATATATCCATTAAAGCTTTTAGCATGAACAGGTCATAAATGAGCCAGAGCACTGAAAGCAAGATCTGTCCAGCTTCACTGCACTAATTAACAATATTCTATAGAAAAGAGCCTTTGCAATGACCCAAATGCACAAATATGAAACATTTCATCTGAATAAAAGTATAGAAGATAAAGCCTTTCTTTATTTTTTTTATTTTTTTCAATATATATAATTTATTGTCAAAATGGTTTCCAAACAACACCCAGTGCTCATCCCAAAGGTGCCCTCCTCAATACCCATCACCCACCCTCCCCTCCCAACCACCCCCCCTCAACCCTCAGTTTGTTCTCAGTTTTTAAGAGTCTCTTATTCTTTGGCTCTCTCCCACTCTAACCTCTTTTTTTTTTCCTTCCCCTCCCCCATGGGTTTCTGTTAAGTTTCTCAGGATCCACATAAGGGTGAAAACATATGGTATCTGTCTTTCTCTGTATGGCTTATTTCACTTAGCATCACACTCTCCAGTTCCATCCACATTGCTACAAAAGGCCATATTTTGTTCTTTCTCATTGCCCTGTAGTACTCCATTGTGTATATAAACCACAATTTCTTTATCCATTCATCAGTTGATGGACATTTAGGCTCTTTCCATAATTTGACTATTGTTGAGAGTGCTGCTATAAACATTGGGGTACAAGTGCCCCTATGCATCAGTACTCCTGTATCCCTTGGGTAAATTCCTAGCAGTGCTATTGCTGGGTCATAGGGTAGGTCTATTTTTAATTTTCTGAGGAACCTCCACAATGTTTTCCACAGTGGCTGCACCAGTTTTCATTCCCACCAACAGTGCAAGAGGGTTCCTGTTTCTCCACATCCTCTCCAGCATCTATAGTCTCCTGATTTGTTCATTTTGGCCACTCTGACTGGCGTGAGGTGATATCTGAGTGTGGTTTTGATTTGTATTTCCCTGATGAGGAGCAACGTTGAGCATCTTTTCATGTGCCTGTTGGCCATCTGGACGTCTTCTTTAGAGAAGTGTCTATTCATGTTTTCTGTCCATTTCTTCACTGGGTTATTCGTTTTTTGGGTGTGGAGTTTGGTGAGCTCTTTATAGATTTTGGATACTAGCCCTTTGTCCAATATGTCATTTGCAAATATCTTTTCCCATTCCGTTGGTTGCCTTTTAGTTTTGTTGATTGTTTCCTTTGCTGTGCAGAAGCTTTTTATCTTCATAGGTCCCAGTAATTCATTTTTGTTTTTAATCCCCTTGCCTTTGGGGATGTGTTGAGTAAGAGATTGCTACGGCTGAGGTCAGAGAGGTCTTTTCCTGCTTTCTCCTCTAGGGTTTTGATGGTTTCCTGTCTCACATTCAGGTCCTTTATTCATTTTGAGTTTATTTTTGTGAATGGTGTGAGAAAGTGGTCTAGTTTCAACCTTCTGCATGTTGCTGTCCAGTTCTCCCAGCACCATTTGTTAAAGAGACTATCTTTTTTTCCATTGGATGTTCTTTCCTGCTTTGTCAAAGATGAGTTGGCCATACATTTGTGGGTCTAGTTCTGGGGTTTCTATTCTATTCCATTGGTCTATGTGTCTGTTTTTGTGCCAATACCATGCTGTCTTGATGATTACAGCTTTGTAGTAGAGGCTAAAGTCTGGGATTGTGATACCTCCTGCTTTGGTCTTCTTCAAAATTACTTTGTAAAGCCTTTCTTTAAACACTGTTTTATTAAATGCTTATTAATGCTATGCAATTTATGAATAACTCAATGTCTTCACATAAATTTGAATTTTTAAAATTTATATTTCTTTTTAGGAGTCATTATCCTCACATAGGTTTTCACTTGATCTCAGTTTGATTTGAGAAGCAAACAGTGTCATTAACATTGTGAAACTGTCAGATGTTTTGAAGTGTTTCCATGTCTGACCTCTATCTTTCTTTTCATTTTAAATTGACTCTTTTTCTCCAACTGGGTCCTGTTAAAAGAACATCAAGTCTCTGTGGTTAGGGACAAAGGAGACCTCGGGGCACCGAATGTTTCAGGCCACAAAAGATAAAGCCAGTGGGATGGCTGTGAGAAAGAGCTCCTTTAAAGTCAACATAGGGCCCCTGGGTGGCTCAGTCAGTTAAGTGCCCAGCTCTTGATTTCAGCTCAGGTCATGATAGCATGGTTCAGAGTTTAAGCCCTGTGTTGCGTTGGGCTCTGCACTCACAGTGCAGAGACTGCTTGGGATTCTCTCTCTCTCTGTGCCTTCCCCACTCTCTCTCTCTCTCTCAAAATAAATAAATACAAAAAAAAATAATAAAGTCAACATAAAGAAGGAACTTGCCACTATCCCTGTTTTAGCACTGGAACAAATTTCCACACATTTAAAAACTTAAATTTATTGTCTCACAGTTCTATAGGTTAGAAGAATTACTTGTATCATACTGGACTAACATCAAATATTGGCAAAGTGTATTCCTTTTTGGAGACTCTAGGGAAGATGCTGTGCCCTTATCTCACAGCTTCAAAAGCCTTTCCTTGTCCATGGAACTCTTCATCCAAAAGAAAGTCAATACAGTAGAACTAAGATTTCTCCTGTTGCCATCTCTCTGGCACTTTTATGGTTCCTTTTTCTACTTTTAAGAACTTTTGTGATTTCATTGGGCTCACCCAGACAATCCAGAATAATCTTCCCATCTGAAGATCAGCTGATTAGCAACCTTAATTCCATCTACAAACTTACTCCCTTCTTGCACTGTAAGCTACCATATTCATTGGCTCTGAAGATTAGGGAATAGCCATCTTTTGAGCTCATTATCCCATCCATCACAGTGCCCTGCCCATGATTTCCACATTAAACTTCAATATTGGCTTCAGTAATGGTGAAGCGAAGAATGAGGATGTTCATTTAGTTATTCACAAATATTGACTATTAGTGGTTGGTTATGCTGTTCTAGGCAATCAGGATTCCTAAAAATCAAAAGTGTACCCTGCTCTTGAGTGATTGTGGTCTAGCCAAAGAAACAGTAATATAAACAATTGATTATAAATAATTAATGTATTTAAATATGCATTTTATTTTAATTGTGAATCAGAAGAGGTGTGAAGATGTTTTCAGAAAACAAAACAAAACAAAACAATATCAAGAAGGAAATCGTAATTAAAGCAATCTTTGTAAGCCTTGCATTTATACAACGGCTTTAAAGTAAATTGTATAACCATATTGTTGTGCCAGTTTACCAACTAGTTAATACCATTTGCTACTGAAGTTGCCCTTGATTTTCTTCACAGATCTTTCAAAGAACATAGATGCACTTGAGTATCATTTTGAGCTGTATAAAATTATGATCTGAACACTCCTTACAGCTGGAATTTAAATAGAACATGGAAGAATTTTCTGCAGTAACATGAGTAAATCTACTCCCTATCCTCTTCATATAAAATAATACTGAGAATTAGTACATATGAGATTGAAGTAAAAGATGTTTAACTTATTTTAACTTACTTAGGGGGATAAGGAAGTTGATGATTTGGAATGAGCATGTTCTTCAACCTTTTCTGCCTATACCTGAAGGTGCTTGGCAACTTCGGTCTTAACAAGAGCAAGGGGGCAAAGAAGCCATGAGTAATTGTGAAGTTACACTTGGGTAGACTCTGGATCACTGAACACTGAAAGCCTTAGAAGCAAAAGAATAATGGACAGTGCATATTTCATGAGGGAATCCACAAGTCCATATAAGAGAAGGAACATAGAAAATCCAACATTTACCTTTACAAGAGAAGGAACTATTAAGTAATCTATATCTAATTATTTCTTATGTAAATCAGGATGTTTTCTGATGAAGACAATCACAAAACACAATTCAAACTGGCTTCATAAAATTATAAAAATATATTAATATACCATATAGCTGGAAAGTTTAGAAACAAGGACACATCTGTACTGGTTGATTCAGCAATGTCATGTTTCTAATTATCCCTTTCATACTGCCCTCTGCTCAGCAGTCTACAGTGTCAAGAGTAGAATGTAGGGATAGGGGCTATGTACTATTTTTTTTCATGAGCAGCAGATGGAAAGAGTGTACAATTGCTCTACAAGGAACAAATACCCTTGGTTTAATTCTGATTGACCTTGCCTTTATTGACTCTGGAGAAATGCAGAGCACTGATAAGCCTTTGGTATAATTGCATCTTTGAACGAACCCTGTGTCAAGATTGATGGGATTACCTAAATTGGCTCAGATCATTGAAGGCTTATGCTTAGAGCATGGTGTTAGTCCTCCTAAAGCACATGAAACTTGCAGAGAACTCATCACACCAACTCAGGGTAACGTAAGCAAAAGGAAGCTAAAGCTGCTCAGAAATCAACTAGCAAATACTTCCCAAATTTTTTACCTTAAGTGTAACTTTTAACTGTATCTGAAAAGTAAAAATGTGTAGTCTGTTCTCTTATTTTTAAAATGAGAAAATTTTTAGATTTTAAAAATAGAAAATACAGGCCAGTGTGAAATATACTAGAGGATGTTCACAGATAAAATGTACACATAAAAGTGAATAACTTTGAGGGATTGAAATAAATTAACTATGAGATGAAAACTAACTATAGGTATGAATGCTTCTGGAGAATTCTACTCACATATTAGGAAACATCAATCTAAGACTCCTTTGAAAATAGAATAGCAATGAAGAAAAAACAGTTAATATCATTTCATATAGATTTGTCAAAATCCCAAATTAAGTAATCTGTGCTTAAAATTTAAAGTTATTGAGGTTATATGTCATAAGAGGTCATATTTCCTGTTTTAAGCTATAATTATTAAAAATAACTGAATCCTAGTTTTAATTTTACTTAATGCATTTTCAATGATTATATATTCTTAGTGCATATTTCAAGTTTAGATATAGGAACTAGCATATTTCAAATATTGTCTATAAATTATATAAAATATATTAGTTGGACTATAATAATGTGAAAAGTAGAAAAGAAGATTTAGTTTTCCTAAAAATGCTAATATGAAGAAACTTAAGATTGGTGGAAAACTAATATTAATAAAAAAAGTGAAAAATTAATAGAGATTTTTCAATGATTTCTGAAGTTGAATTTCCTGAGATTCAATTTTCTATAATCTGATGGTGTTTCCAAAGCTCAGCTCTATGGTCATACACTCATACACACACACACACACACACACACACACACACACACACAATCACACACATTTTGTCTTTCTGTCTTCAAACTTTCTTTTTTTTTTTAATATAATTTATTGTCAAGTTAGCTAACATACATTGTATACAGTGTGCTCTTGGTTTCAGGGGTAGATGCTCGTGATTCATTGCTTACATACAACACCTGGTGCTCATCTCAGCAGTGCCCTCCTCATGCCTATTGCCCATTTTTCCCTCTCCCTCTACCCCCCCCCCCATCAACCTTCAGTTCTCTGTATTTAAGAATGTCTTATGAGTTTGCCTCCCTCTCTGTTTGAAACTATTTTTTCCCCTTCTATAACCCCATGGTTATATGTTAAGTTTCTCAAGTTCCACTTATGAGTGAAAATATAGGATATCTGTCTTTCTCTGACTTATTTCACTTAGCATAAGACCCTCCAGTTCCATCCACATTGTTGCACATGGCAGGATTTCCTTCTTTCTCATTGCCAAGTAGTATTCCATTGTATATATAAACCACATCTTCTCAATCCCTTCATCAGTCGACGGACATTTGGGCTCTTTCCATGATTTGCCTATTGGTGAAAGTGCTGCTATAAATATCAGGGTAAAAGAGGCCCTGTGAATCAGCAATCTTATCTCCTTTGGACAAATTCCTAGTAGTGCTATTGCTGGGTTATAGGGTAATTTTATTTTTAATTTTTTGAGGAACCACTGTTTTCCAGAGTGGCTGCATTAGTTTTCAATCCCACCAACAGTGCAAGAGGGTTCCCATTTCTCCATATCCTTGCCAACATTTGCTGTAGCCTAAGCTATTAATTTTAGCCATTCTGACCAGTGTGAGGTAGTATCTCAATGTGGTTTTGACTGGTATTTCTCTGATGTGTTTTTCATGTGTTTGTTTGGCCATCTGGATGTCTTCTTTGGAAAAGCGTCTATTCATGTCTTCTGCCCATTTATATACTGGATTATTTGTTTTCTGTGGTTAAGTTTGGTAAGTTCTTTATACATTTTGGATACTAACCCTTTATCCAATATATCATTTGCAAATACCTTCTCCCATTCTGTCAGGTGCATTTTAACTTTGTTGTTTCCTTTGGAGTCAAGCTTTTTATCTTGATGAGGTCCCAATAGTTCATTTTTGTTTTTATTTTCCTTGCCTTCAGAGACGTGTCAAGAAACAAGTTGCTGTGGCTGAGGTCAAAGATCTTGTTGCCTGTTTTCTCCTCTAGAGTTAAAGAATTATTCACCATGATCAAGTGGGATTTGTTAATGGACTGCAGGGCTGGTCCAGTGCTGGCAAATCATTCAAGAAAGGATAAAAACCATATGATCCTGTCAATAGATACAGAAAAAGCATTTGACAAAATACAGCACCCTTCCTTTATAAAAGCCCTCAAGAAAGTTGGGATAGAAAGAACATCATAAAAGCCATATATAAAAGGCCCACAGGTAATGTCATCCTCAATGGGGAACAACTGACAGCTTTCCCCCCTGAGATCAGGAACACAACAGGGATGTCCACTCTCACCACTATTGTTTAATGTAGTTTTGGAAGTCCTAGCCTCAGCAATCAGACAACAAAATGAAATAAAAGGCATCCAAACTGGCAAAGAAGAAGTCAAACTTTCACTCTCCTCAGACTACATGGTACTCTATAAGGAAAACCCAAAAGACTCCACCAAAAAGTTGCTAGAACTGATATATGAATTCAGGAAAGTTGCAGGATACAAAATCAATGTACAGAAACCGGTTAGACATTATTATGTCAGTCAATTAGGTTTTTTAAATTCATTGATTCCAAAAATATTTAGGACACACTCACTGTGTTCCAAGACTACTCAATATTCTTGAGAGAATACAAATGAAAATGGGCCTGATTATATTGAGCTTTGAGTTTTAAAAACAATTAAGTAACTAAAATAAAATGTGATGGGACAAACCCACAGTGCTATGGGAATAAATAATAAAGGCCCCTGATATAGTCTGTAAGTGAAAAGGTGTTTTTCACAAGAGATACAATAATTAAGATTAAAGAAGAAATATTATTTGACTTGGTGAAGTAAACAAAAATAGATGGGAGAAGTACTGTTGGCTTAACTATGTAGAAAAAAAAAATCCAGGAACTTCTAAATGCATACAAGCTCTGAAGTGAGATTGCAGAGGGTATAAATTTTGTGCAAGTTATTCACATTATATCTTCAGCTTTGTATTGGAGAGAATGGAATTACCAACTCCACCAAACTGTTGTAAGGACTAAATATGCTAATGCATGCACAGCACAAAGAAGTGTGCTTGGCATGGTGAGTCTAATAAACTTAACCAGTATATTAATGTTATTATTAATGCAGTTAACCACATATCCCTTTCAAGCTAGATGGACTAAGATTGGTCTAGAAAAACAGGTCTACACTACAACCCCTTATGACAGTGAACAAATATAAGAAATTCTATTATTCCATATAAAGAAAAATAGTCCGTGGTGACAGCATTTACAGATAAGGAAGTAAATTTCCATAAGGAAAACAGAAGTGAATACTTTGCTTAAAGAGGTAATGAATAGGAAGTTTTGAGGTGACATCCAATACACATTTCCATGCAAATCTTTCTCTGAGGGCATTAGTCTGACAACCATTCCCTAAATTTCAGGTCACTCAGAACCTAGCATATAGACACAAGTGACTTAGGACCAAATTCCAAAACATATCCTGGGACTCCCTATTCCTTTATTCTTTTTTTTTTTCCCTGTTGTTGTTGTTGTCTCCCTTGAACTGATTCTCACCTCTTACCAACTATGATGTATGTTTCTTAAGGGGAGGGGCTTTATGAGCTGTTTTAATGCCTGTATCTAGTGTACCTGAAACAGTATCTGGCATAGTACTTGTTCAATAAGTGTTTTAGAGTGAACTAAAGGTTAGGGAATAGAACAAGGACACAACAGGAGTTCAATCATTAAAGCCCCTATTTCCCATAATTGCATCTAAGACAGGATAATTATGATTATTACATTTGGACACTGCAAGATATACCCAGATGAGCTAGTGAACCATTGAATAATTATTATGTCTTTGTTTATTAATTTACTTCATATAGAAAAAAGAAATGAAGTAATTAAAATGATTATAAGTCAAATGGAACAGCACATTTGAAAACATATGTAAGAAAATTATTATGGTTTATATTACAGTGAAAATTCACAGAGCAGGAACACTTATCATTTATCCATCATTTAGATATAGTGATCTAGTATGTCTAACTAGATGTTTATGGACCATGTAGGTAAACATACCTTTTTTCAAATATGAGAAAATTGTATGTATCCTCCTTCAAACATCTTGGCATGAATTATACATTTTGGATAGTTTCACTTCCTTTATTGTAATTTATAACCTAAAGCTATATGGATAGACTATGAAATATGATTCAAATAAGAAAATATGAATATTTTATGGACTCAGTTTCAATGCAGTACTAATATTAAGATGTTATATTTGGCATAATTCTGTGTTCGACAGTTCTGGTTATATGTTCCATGTTTTATTGATATTAAATTAATGTAGATATCAAACTAGTAGCCAAATCCCTTTAGGCAACAAGAATATTGCCAAAGGAAACTGAAGGTAGTAGGATTTTTCTTTTTGGTATAAAATCATGGTTGTCCTAATAGTGACAAAGCAGTATCTTTTTGACTAATTACCAACTCCTATACAGCAACTTAATGTTGCTGTTTCTTCTCTCGCTTTCACCAATTCACAAAAACATAAAAAGGCACATAGGGCATACTTGGAATACAGCAGGCATTCAATAAGTATTTTTTTGAAGAAAAGACACAAGGCAATGGAAGAAAGTAATGAAGAAAACAAAGGAAGGATGGAGGGAAGGAAGGAGAGTAGGAGGGAAGGCAAGAAGGCAAGGAAGAAAGGAGGAGGTAAGGGAGAAAGGGGGCGAGGGTGCTGAGGAATAAAGAAATTTGTGGAATGTGACACTGGGTGCCAATACTATCAGTTCTGTCCCTAAATTGAACATTTTGGTCCCCAAGCTTTTATTTTATATTATTATACATATTATACCCCATATGGAACATATACCATACATCTGAGCATGGAGACCTAACATTATACCATGATGAATCATTTTTACTGATTAAAAAATGTATCCCTGTTAGATTAATATGTTATATGATTAAGGTGTCATGGGATTAATTCTAAATCTACCAATCTGAAAGAAAGGTATTTTTCACAAATCTCAGTGAAGCAACACCATTCTACTACAGAATAAAATAGGCAAATACAATGCTTTTGTTTTTAATAGTTTTCTCAACTCCATTTTATTACCTACTAGACATTTTTTGTGTTTCACAACCTATGAATGAAACTAAAGTGCAACAATTTGTCAAGTAGAATTTTACTTGAATACTTTGTTTTTCTATAAAATGATTTACTATTAAGTGCTCCAATATTTACTTTTTACATAAGACATAAAAAGCTCTTTAGTTTATAGTTTTTGCACTACCCCCCCATAAACCACTGTGTTACTAAAAACATTCAGTTTCTTTTACCTAACAAAAATTCAATAATACAAGGTAAGACTATGGAATATTTCCAATAAAACATGTAACAAACATATCATGTCTACTGCATCTTTTAAATGCTTGTCAAATAATGGGGACTATCTCTACTGAAATAAGTTTTCTTAGCTTTTGGATTCTATGATATAGCCTATTTATTACACTTTGTTTAAGGTTGAGAATATCTTCATAGGAGGAAATCTGTGTATTCATGGTATCATGACAAATCATTTATAACAAATTTTACTTTCATTATAAAACGAAGAAATTTTGACTCTGGGTCTGTTCTAGAAACCTGACTTTTGCCATCCAGGATCCTCTGATTATTCAAACTAGTGATAAGAACAAAATCTATCAAAATCATGCTTGTTGGTTCTTATCAAGTAGGTATTTACATAGTGTGTAGTCTGAATAAAATCTGGTATGTGATTTAGAGGATTCCAGGTGTAGAGAAAACACTGTGATTCAGGAAATACTCTCTGGATGGTGTTTCTTTAGAACTGGAAGAAATTTCATAGAACATTTACTCAACCACAACACTTGAATGGAGCCTAAATCAAATTTAAAATTACCCAGTTGTGTAATTGCTTCTTTCCTTATCTTTTTTAACAGATTATGAAACACTGTAAAACAATATATTTATTTATTTCTATAGTAGCTACTATATAATTGGTGCTAAATAAAGTTAGTTAATAAATAAATTTACACAGTATAATTTAATATAAATCTAGTGTTAAGATCACATTCAGATTTCTGGAAATACCTAAAAACTGACTTAGTATGTCACTCCGCCACACAATTCCAAAGGGTCTCAAAATCAATCAAGCCCAAGGAAAGTAGCATAAAAATTCACTGGTAACATGGATATGATAACATCTTAAAACTAAAATTCCATTTAATTTCAAATTCTCATTTTTTTCCTTTTCTCATATGGTATCTTCAAGATGTTTTCGTGTGTGGGGAATAAACCTTCCTTATGAGTGGGTGTCCTTGAACTAATAATGGATATTAATCCTGAAAATATTATCTCATTTGATGGAAGTTTTAAAGTTAAAATCTCAAGTCATTTCTTAAAAAGGCAAAGAATTAACATTCTTAATGGCTGTTTTATATTTTCTAGTTCAAATTTTCTAATAATTCAACTTGAACTATGTGAGGAATTCCACTGTTGTAGAATTATGTGGTTCATCTCAATCACTCACTACCCAGTCAGACCATTTTTTTCTTTTTCTCACCTATGAGAGGTTAGGCAACTTTTTTTTTTTTATAAAATCTGTAGTATGCAAAGAAAAATAATGATTTGTGAAGACCAAAATGGAGCCTCTGAAAAATATCGCTTTTCCATCCATATTCTGCAAAAGCTCCCTTGTCTTCCATAACTGCCCTTTGTTAGTGACTAAGGATTTATTGTTGGCTCTTTTCCTGGCCTCTACATATTCTTGATTACTGTTATTTACTTTATCCTATGTCATTCTTTACCAGTTTCCTATTGATAATCTTCCTGGTAGCTATTAATACAAAGAGTATCTTATCTAAAATTTATGTCTTTGATTCATCTTGAGTTTATTTTTGTGTATGGTGTAAAGTGATCCAGGTTCATTCTTCTGCATGTCGCTGTCCAGTTTTCCCAACATCATTTGCTGAAGAGACTGTCTTTATTCCATGGGATATTCTTTCCCGCTTTGTCAAAGATTAATTGGCCATACACTTATGGGTCCATTTCTGAGTTCTCTATTCTGTTCTACTGATCTATGTGTCTGTTTTTGTGCCAGTACCATACTGTCTTGATGTTTACAGCTTTGTAATACAGCTTGAAGTCTGGAATTGTGATGCCTCCAGTTTTGGTTTTACTTTTCAGGAATGCTTTGGCTATTCAGGGTCTTTTCTGGTTCCATACAAGTTTTAGAATTATTTGTTCTAGTTCTGTGAAGAATGCTAGTGTTATTTTGATAGGGGTTGCATTGAATATGTAGATTTTTTGTGTAGTATTGATATTTTAACAATGTTTGTTCTTCCAATCCATGGGCATGTAATGATTTTCCATTTTTTTTGTATCATCTTCAATTTTTTTCACAAGTTTTATAAAGTTTTCAGTGTATAGATTTTTCACCTCTTTGGTTAGTTTTATTCCTAGGTATCTTATGGTTTTTGATGCAATTGTAAAGGGGATTGATCCCTTGATTTCTTTTCTGCTACTTCATTATAGATGTATAGAAATGAAACTGATTTCTATACATTGATTTTATATCCTGCAACGTTGCTGAATTCATGGATCAGTTCCAGCAATTTTTGGATGCAATCTTTGGGTTTTCCACATAGAGTATCATGTCATTTAAATCCTAGATGAGGAAACAGGCAACAACATCTTTGACCTCAGCCACAGCAAATTCTTACTTGACATGTCTCCAAAGGCAAGGAAACAAAAGCAAATGAACAACTGGGACCTCATCAAGATAAAAAGCTTCTGCACAGTGAAGGAAATAATCAACAAAACTAAAAGGTAATCAAAGAAATGGGAGAAGATATTTTCAAAAAACATACCAGATAAAGGGTTAGTATCTAAAATCTAAAACAAACAAACAAATAAAAAAAAAAAAACCTTTATCAAAGTCAACACCCAAAAGACAACCAATCCAGTGAAGAAATGGGCAAAAGACATGAACAGACACTTTTCCAAAGAAGACATCAAGATGGCTAACAGAAACATGTAAAAATGCTCAATATCACTCATTGTCAGGAAATACAAATGAAAACCACAATGAGATACGACCTCACACCTGTCAGAATGGCCAGTCAATTAACAACTCAGTCAACAACTGGCAAGGATACAGAGAAAGAGGAACCCTTTTGCACTGCTGGTGGGAAAGCAAAGTGGTGCAGCCACTCTGGAAAACAGTATGGAGGTTTCTCAAAAAAAAATAAGTAAATAAATAAAAAGAAAAGTACCTTAGGACACAGCAATTGCACTACTAGGTATTTACCCAAAGGATACGGGAGTGCTGTTTCAAAGGAGCATTTGTGCCCCAATGTTTATAGCAGTACTATCGACAACAGTCAAAGTATGGAAAGAGCCCAAATGTCCGACTGATGAATGGATGAAGAAGATGTGGTATGTATATGTGTGTGTGTATATATATATATATATATGTGTGTGTGTGTGTGTGTGTGTGTGGGTGTGTGTGTATGTGTGTGTGTGTGTATATATATGTGTGTGTGTGTGTGTGCATATACATAATGGAATATATATATATACATAAGTAATATATATATATATATATACATATATATATATATACACACACACACACACATAATGGAATATTACTTGGCGATCAAAAAGAATGAAATCTTGCCATTTGTGACAATGTGGATGGAACTAGAGAGTATTATGCTAAGTGAAATAAGTCAGAGAAAGACAAATATATGATTTCACTCATATGTGGAATTTAAGAAACAATACAGATGAATATAAGGGAAGGGAAGCAAAAATAATATAAAAACAGGAAGACAAACCATAACTGACTCTTAAATGCAGAGAACAAACTGAGGGTTGCTGGAGAGGCTGTGGGTAGGGGGATGGGCTATTTGGGTAAGGGGCACTAAGATGGACACTTGCTGGGATGAACACTGGATGTTTTATGTAGGTGATGAGTCACAAAATTCTATTCCTGAAAATATTATTACACTACATGTTAACTAACTTGGATTTAAATTTTTAAAAATTAAAAAATGAAAAAAGAAATCTCAAGGAATTTGGAGGGAAAAACGTTTAGAGAAGTATTAAAAATGTCTATTCAAAAAAAATAAAATAAACAAACAACAAACAAGTAAACAAAAAAACTAAAGAGCAAAGCCTCTACTTTCAAGACAGAGAGAAGGAGTATGTTCATGCTTAAGGCCAAAGCATTTAGGGTCAATGGAAACTAAGGCTCTCTGGGTGTTGCTTGCCCATCTTAGAAAACTTACCTGAGATTTCTAGGATTCATTTTTCCTCTACTATATGTCTCATATAACAATGTTGTGCCAGTTAAATAATTTGTATAAAAAAATAGTGCAGGATTTGATTTATAATTAGTGTTTAAACATTGTTATAAATTTTAGAATTATTTATGTTACTATTAAGTACTAATTATAAGTATCTATGCCTTCTTACACCCTGATGACTATTTTGAGATCCTTAAGAGTAGGCCTTAATTCTTCTCTGTATTTCTACAGTATAACATATACATGTAAGTGAAAAATTGTCCTCTTGGTGACCTCCTAGAAATTAGCCATTTATTACCCAAAGACCATGAAAGAATAAGTTAAGCTGTGAATAGGTAAAACTATGCCACATGTTTGGGGAAGAATGTCATAGTGTGCCATACCTAGAACATGCCATAGGAGGGAAATGAGTATAGATAGAAATATAGATAGGACTGAAAGGTTCATTCAAGTGGATTTATAGAGCATTTAATTCCATGTCATAGTTTGTAATTTAATAGGAATCACTAGAAACTTGGTTATTGGTGTTGATTTATCTTTATTTATCTCTTATTTACTTTCACGTTTTAGAAATATGAGTAATAAGTCATTAGCAATATAAAAACAGTAATTAATGAAAACTAATATGAAACACCTTCAATCCAGATGAAAACTGATAAGGACCTACCTAAACCATAATGATGGAAGAGCGAAAATAGGAAAGTAGAAAGAATCAGATTAGTATCTTAGCATCTGACTGGATAACACAAACTCAGTTCTCAGTGAACATGAGAAGAAAACAGTAACAGGAATTTTGCTAAGTAAAACTTCTCTTCCTACCTATTTCAAATGAATTTAAACTAGAAAGCATTTAGCATGTATTGTTTGCTTTGAAAATAAAATAGAAACTCAAACTTTCAATACTGATATGACCTAAAGGAGACCAGAGGTCCTCCCAATCTCTCTTTCTCACCATGACTAGCCAGTAGGAAACTGTAACAGTTCTTTTTTCTCAGCTCCAAATGCAATTTTTTTACTCTGCTCTATAAAGTTGAGTCTGTGAGTCTGTAAACTACATTATTCCTTTACAACCAATTCCTTAAGTTTTTCTAAGTGGGAATGTCGAGGTAGACTGTAATGTGAGAGAAAAGACTCCTTCCTGTTTACTTGTTATCCTTAATAGCACCATCCAATGGTGTTTCACACACCAGCTGCATAGCTGGCTCCTATTCTCAGGTTTTCTCCAGTCTCTTTGTGCCCTGAGAGATACTGGAACCAGCTGGGCAGCCTCTCTCCTCTAAAATCTGAGATTGAGCTCTGGGGGTGTCAGTCTTTCTCCACTGAGTTTCTGTGGCACCATCATCAGCCACCCTCCTCAGATTCTTGGTATCACAACCACAAAGGCCCCACCTATGCCCAGCTTCCAAGAAACTCTGGCAACCACACACTCTCACCTTTGTTTCCCCATTCCTAAAGATGGTAGCTGCTTGCTGAAGTTACTAAATCTATACTAAATCTATCTATGCTGCTGAAGTTACTAAAGTTCCTTTAGATATCTTAAGTTTTCAGGTATGTGCATAACCAACCCTTCATTAAAATATGTTGACCCTTATGTATGCATCGCAATATAAAAGCTACCAATTTTACCTGACTCTTGAATCTTAGGGGATCCCTCTAATCTTTAACTTCCCAAAGAGACAAGCTTGATCCACTCACTTAAATTGATTCCAGATATTTTGTTCTTCAGAGAATTATTTTCTAACTCAACAGTTTTTCCACACTTTGTAGTCTTTGGATTTGAATCTTCAATTGCTAAGAGGGCTATCATTTGGAAAACACATTTTATTGTCCTACGCTACATCAGTCAGAGTACCAGGAAAAAAATGTATATATTTGAATGGCTCAACCAAAAGAATTTTAATGAAAAAGCTGCTAGAAGATAATGGGAAAAACTAGATGACTTGGTTTTGCCAATGACTTTTTAGATACAACACCAAAGGCATGCTCTATGGAAGAAAGAATTGATAAATTGGACTTCATTATGATCAAAAAATTCTGCTCTGTAAGATATTGTTAAGAGAATGAAAAGTCAAGCCATAGGTTGGGAAGAAATTATTTATAAAACACATATCTGATAAAGGACTTGGAATCAAAATATACAAAGAACTCTAAAAGTTCAACAATAAGAACAAAAACAGCAATTAAAAAATGGGCCAAACACTTAACAGACACCTCCGTAGAGATTATATACAGATGTCAAATAAGCATATGAAAAACTGCTTATCATACATATCCCTAGTGAGTTGCAAATTGAAATGAGATACTACTATATACCTAATAGAATGGCTAAAAGTCAAAATAGTGACAACACACAATTACTGCAAGAGGAATACTCATTTATTGTTGGTGGGAATGCAAAATGGCACAGCCACTTTGGAAAGCAGTTTGGCAGTTTCTTACAAAGCTAAATATAATCTCATCACACAATTCAGCAATCCTATATATCTACTCAAATAAGATGAAAATTCAGGCACACACACACACACACACACACACACACACACACAACCCTTCACAGGAACATTTAGACCAGTTTTATTAATAATTGCCCTAAATTGGAAAGAACAAAAAAAAAAAAGTGATACATCCATACAATGGAATATTATTCTATGATAAAAAAGCAAGTGAGCTATCAATCCCTAAAAAAATATGGAAGATTCCTAAGTGCATATTGCTAGGTAGAAGAAGCCAACCTGAAAAGGCACATATTGTATGATTTCACGTATGACATTCTGGAAAAGGCACAGTAAACAATCAATGGTTGACAGTGGTTCAGGGGGAGGAAGTAAAAGGTAAGTAGGTAGAGCACAGGGGCATTTTTAGGGCAATGCAATGATACTGTATGATTTGATAATTATGAAACATGAAATTATGTATTTGTCGAAACACAAAGACTAAATGAATGTAAACTATGGAATTTAATAATTATGTATCAATATTGGTTCATCAATTGTAAATACACTAATATAAGAAGTTAGTGATAGGAGAAACTATGTGTTGGGGAAAGGCAGAGCTGGGAACTCTTGAAACTACATGTGCAATTTTTCTTTAAACCTAAGACTTATCTAAAAAATAAGGCCTGTTAAAAAATACAATTACAGATGAATTTTCTATGACTTCTTGAATACTGAATGAATGAAAAAGAATTTAAATGACTTTGTATTAAGTTTTGCTTAATTTGCAAACCACTTTGGATAATTGGAGACACTTATGTTTCACAAACCTTGGGGTTGCATTTGCTAATCTATAGGTTCTGGTATTCATCTGATTTTAGTTAATGGAAAATGGTTTACATTAAATTAGTTGTTTCTGGTTTTAGTCACTTTTACAATAAGGACTAATGAAATATCAGTATGAGCTATAATAACACAGATGAGTATCTTTTAACAGATGCTCTGCATATTTCAAAATGGCAAATGTATTAATTTGGGGTATTTCAAGTGCTGTAAAAGATACATACACACTTTAAGATATATTGATATAAAAAAACATGTAAAGCAGACAAATAATACATTGTAGTCTTGGAAGTTGGAGACAAGAATCATATGATACGAGTCAAATATTCAGCTAGTAAGTAATTTGTACTTTGATAACACCTAATCTTTGGGCCTCATTTCCTGATTTGCAAAAATGAGAATATTTGTATATATGATCTTCAATTATCTTTATAGATTTAAATTGTGTGTGTTCATAACATAGTATTACTGATTTGAGATAGACTTCAGTTTATAATCACCCTTCACCAAATGCCCGTTATTTCCTGCTCTTCAAGGTGCCTAATTATGCAAAGGAAGATTACTAGGGAAATAATATTTTATGTATTTCTTTATTTTATGTGTCTCTTTTGGGAATTTAGTTATTGTATGAGATGTTGGCATAAAGGATTTCTCAGTTTCATATTCCGTGTGTTTATGGTAATTTTAAGGAGTAAGAGAAACTTGGTTTACATTTTACTAGCTATGGAAATAACATTGTAAGCACTCTGAAGTAAGCATTAACAGTGGCCCTTGACTTTACAGATTGACCTAGGGAAGAGTCTAGTTCTTTAATGATAGAACACATAGTAGTGTCTTGCCTCTGTTCTTCAAGAACATAAAAAATGCATCCCTTGAGTGTTCAATGAAAATCAAAACATATACTATGTTTTGGTGCCAAAAGCACATGCAATTGGCTCCTTGACAGATTTTAGATTTCAATTTCTTCAAAAATAAACTTACCATAAAGATTTTGATATTATGCAGCTTTTGCAATCCAGGACATCTGGGCTACTGGATGTGTTATTAACCTTTCTCACCACTGTTATTACTGTTTTATCCTCTGCAGTGTATATAAGTTCCCCCCTTGGGCAAGATATCTAAATCATTGCTGATACATCTACACTTTAATATCTAGGTTTCTCATTTGATTTCATCCATCTCTTTTGTATTCCTCCTATGATTTCTTTTCAATCTACTTGAGCCAATATAGCTTGAGCTACAGGACTCCGCCTTCATGGTACCTTACTTTAACCACTTTCTTGACAGTACCCCCAAATATTTCACCCTATTCTCTTCCCACCACTCCTATTTCAATATTCTTTATCCCTTAATTCACTGTACAATTGCTTTCTCTGGTTCTTGCAATCTGGGTTATTGACTTGCTGAAAAGGAAACAAAAGGGCATTGATAATTCTTTAGAACATATGGTCTCTAAATTTATATGGATTAATTCAGCAATCTATTTACTTGCCCTTAATTACCCTCTGCCTATTCTCCATTCATTTTCTTCTACTGGCTCTCATATCTAATAGCCTAGCTCCCTAGATGTCAGTGCAAGACTATCTTTACACACAAAAACAAATATACATGAACTAGAGTGAAAAGAAAATGTTATCTTCGTGAAAAGATGCTCAACAACATTTACCATCAAGGAAATACAAATCAAAACCACAATGAGATATTACCTCACACCTGTCAGAACTGCTAAAATTAACAATACAGGAAACAACAGATGTTGGAGAGGATGTGAACAAAGGAGAACTCTCTTGCACTGTTGGGGAGAATGCGAGCTGGTGCGGCCACTCTGAAAAAACAATATGGAGGTTCCTCAAAAAGTTAAAAATAGAACTACTCTATGACCCAACAATTTCACTACTAGGTACTTACCCAAAGGATACAAAAATATTGATTTCAAGGGATATATGCACCCGACGTTTATTGCAGCATTATCAACACTAGCCAAATTATGGTAAGATCCCAAATGTCCATCGACTGATGAATGGATAAAGAAGATGTGGTATGTATATATACATACACACACACACACACACACACACACACACACACACACACACACAATGGAATATTATTCAGTCATGGAAAAGAATGAAATCTTGCCATTTGCTATGACGTGGATAGAGCTAGAGAGTATTACGGTCAATGAAATGTCAGAGAAAGACAAATACCATATGATTTCACTCATATGTAGAATTTAAGAAATGTTACAGATGAACACAGTGGGGATGAAAGAGAGAGGCAAACCATAAAAGAGACTCTTAACTATAGAGAAAAAACTGAAGGTTGGTGGAGGGCATGTGAGTAGGGGACATGTGTTAAATTGATGATGAACATTAACGAGGGCACTTGTGATGAGCACTGGGCATTGTATGTAACTGATGAATCACTAAATTATACTCCTGAAACTAATATTATACTATATGTTAGCTAAATGGAATTTAAATAAAAATGTGAAACTAAAAAAATTAAAAATAATAATAATAAAATATTTTCAAGCAAAAAAAAACCAAAACCTGTTGTCTTGAGTATGTCCATACAACACTAAGGAATCCTTTCACAATAACTCTGATTGAGTATTCATATTTTCTTAATTGCATAATTGCTTTCATGTCAGGAATGTGAAACTCGTTTCAAAAATGAAAAGAAAAAAATAATTTATAGATAATTTTGTTTTGTTAAAATATCCCTTCTAATGAAAGGAAAACAAAATTCATAAAATATTTGCATAATTGTATTTAAGTCATCTGAATTTAAATGGGTTTGCTTTGTTTTTAAACTTTTGAGCACAGACCTCTTACTTTATTCTATAGTAAGTATAGTAACTATTCTATAGTTATTTATAACTATGCTTCCAAAACTTTTTGAGCTTTTTTGGTTGATTAGGTGGTTTTGTTTTTCCTTTGTTTCTTTTCTAGGTGCTTTGAAAGTATGATTTTTTCCAAAGTTAATAGTAAGAGGCTATAGGAGAGAAAGTCAGCAAACAAAAAAGACAATCTCACTTAAATTTAATATGCATTCAAATCTGGACTTTGCACTAATTTGGAAGGAAATGCTAATTCTAATATTCTTAAGAATATACTTCCAGTTTATTAAAAACATATGTTTGTGTTTGGAATTTACTATAGTGAAATCTTTCTTTTCATAAAAGTACTCTTGATCTATTAAGTATACATGGAGAATATAAAACAATCCATATTCATTGATAAGACACTACATCCTTACTTAAGCTGTAACAGCCCTTTGCTTGTTTAAACATAATGTAAAAGTAGCCTGACCATTATTCAATGTGTTTCAATTAAAAGAGGTCTGTGTATGTAGCAAACTCCCCAGACCTGCACAAGATTCCTCTCAGGTGCTAAAGGTAACCTCAGAAAGGAGCTGTGTGATATGATTACATTATGTTGTGATCTTTGTTCAAGGTCAAAATGAATACATGGTTATGGAAGAGAACAGAGATAGAGTAAAATATAAAAGTAGACTGGAACACGGCTGAGAAATAATAATTCAAGCTCTTACTCCTGAAAGTAGTGACAGAACTTGGATTGATGGCAGAAAAAAGGAAATGCACCTTGTGAAATGTGGGATAATATGGTATGAGAAACAGTTCCGATGCATCTCAAGGACACTGAGAAGACTGCTCCAGTTAAAAGCCCGGTGGTTCTAATTCAGGAAAAAAGATGATTATAAAATTGTATAATTACCAATATTTGTGTAGCACTTTTGTTTTCAAAGTGCTTTCCCAACTACATTTATCACAGCTGATTCTCAAAATGACCTTAACCACTAGTCCTAGTACTGAGAGCACTGTTCTAATTCACATAGAATTAATTTACATAGTTTATTACAAAAACTATGTAAAGATATTAACAGCCTTGTTAGTAAATCCATGGTGCTGTGTATATAACATGCTTAATATAAGTAAACCTCACAAGTAAGTTTGAGGAGTTTGACTTGTTTTTTTTTTTTTTTTTGGAAAACAAAGCTTTGAGGAAGATAAATATGCTCTTGTGACAAACTCACAAAAACTACAATTAGTTAACTGAACTCTTGCAATTTCAACAGCATTTGATTTCACCCCAAATCAATCTTAATGTTAAAATATAACACTACTTCCTAGAGCCATGAAATATAATTTCTTACAATGAAAATAATCATAAAATATCTTAAAGGATCGAATTTAAAGTAACTTATAACAGGTTCTTTTTCCTCTCTTTTATGGTTTTCCACAGAAGTAAGCTTTGTGATTTTAAGTTTATATTTACATGTTAGAAGAAGAGGAAAGGAATTTAGTCATAATAATCTAGAAATTATTTTCTGAAAAAATTTGGTCAAAGAATTCATGTTATAACAAGCAGTATTATAAACAGCATAAAGGGCTTTGGAAATCTATGATTACCTAAATCTTTGCATTTTAAACTAAATCTGAACTTAGTAACAGAAGGTATGAAAAATGTTATATCTCTCATATTCTTATATATCTTTGAATGAAAAAACTTATGTAATACCTATTTAATGCTATATAATTTTAAAGTAATAAATGGAAAGTCAGCCAAAATAGAAGGAAATTGGTACCATAAAGATTGAAATGGTGTCTGTGAAAATGACTTTTTGAAAATAAGAGAATACTTGTCTAATTTAATAACAAAAAAAACACTGCTAGACATTTCTGGAATTGTTCACTACTAAGATGTAGAAATAGTGAGTAAGTTATTTCAAGTCAAACAATTCAAGTTATTTCTTGATGAGATGTTATTTTCCTAAGGTGAATGGTAGTTATAAATCAAGATCCCTACAAATAGGTTCATTAAAATCTCATAAGTATTGAAGTTCTTGTATAGCACCATGTGACCATTCTTTGGCTACATGTGACTCTTCTTTCTCTGTATTCAGCATAATGTATAATATGAAATGCTTATATCATTCTAGGAACTAAGCTCTTTCCTTAGAGAATATGGATATAGTTGAATGTCTAACCATAATAGTATATTCCAGGAATGTTCTTACTAATCTGAAACAGTATTCTTTTACTTTGAAAATTGAACAAAATTTACATTATTTTTATCATATTCGTTTTTATTAAATAAATGCAAAATTTAAACGACTTCTATCATTAAAAACAAAACAAACAAAGACTTCTTAACCTCTGCCTTCTCACTTTTCTCCAACTGGAGACCCAACTGGAGAACTTTCAGCACAGAGACAACTATAAAGCCTTGACATATTAGAAAATAACCTGAATTCACCAGATATTAACAGAAACATACTGACTCTGGAGAACAGTATATGCGCGGAGAAGGCAAGCAATATGAAGTTAGTTCCCCATTTCTGTGGCTTTTAGCCTGAGACTAACTGCATCTTATATGACAGTTCACTGGTGGGAATAGTACAGTGTTTCTCACTGGGGGAGCCAGAAAACTGTGAGTAGAAGAGTATCACCAACATGAGTGCGGGAATCCCAGAAAGAAAAGAACCAGGGAACGAATACTCAAATGTAGCCCAGCAACACTTCTTCCTGACCTGTGAGGCATGGAACCAACTCAGCATACCTCACCTGAAGGGGAAAGATCTGAACTGTCTCTGAAGCTGCCATTTGTCAAACCGAGTTTGCAGTTTAAACAGGCAAAGTAAACCCCTGGTACACAAGGAAACAATAACCATCAGAGTACAATCTGAAAGCCATACAATTTAACAATCACAATCCTAATGCCCAAGATACAATCCCAAACCACATGATACATGAACAACCAAAAGTGTAGAATGAATTCCCCAGAGAAAAGAAAATAAAAAAGCCGGAACAAGATAAGCCACATATTCAAACTAACAGATAAATATTTTAAAGTGGTTATTAATTCTATCCTCAATGATGCAAAAACAAAGACCAGAGAAATGAAAAACAGGAAATTCTGGCAAAAGAAAAATGATAAAGAACAAACATAAAAATTTTGGATGGAAGTGTAAAATACAGGGGCACCTGGGTGGTTCAGTTGGTTAAGTGTCAACTTTTGATTTTGGCTCAGGTCATGATCTCAGGATTTGTGGGATCAAGATCCACCTTAGATCCATGCTGACAGCAGGAGCCTACTTGGGATTTTCTGTCTCCTTCTCTCCCTGCCTCTCCCCTCCCCTCCCCTTCTCCTCTCTCTCTCTCTCTCTCTCTCTCTCTCTCTCTCTCTGGAAAAAGAAATGGAAAGAAATAGCCAAAATTGTTCTAAATTTGAAAAAAAAAAGGCATAAACATACAGATACATGATGTTCAGCAAATAACACGTCAAATAAACACTACAGAAAATTCTCCAAGACACACCATAGTCAAACAGATGAAATTCAAAGATTCAAAGAAACTCTTGAAATCCGCTAACAAATAATGATATACTCAAGTGGAACAGCCATTTGATCAATGGCTGGCTTATCAGAACAACGGAGGCATAGAGAGCGTGAAACAGTATCTTTAGGTGGCAAAAATACAGACTGTCATCACAAAATTATATATCTAACAAAAATAAAGGCAATTTCAAATAAAAGTAAACTGTGGGAATTCATCTCCAGCATACCAGCACTACAAAAAAGTTCAAAGAAGTTCATCAGGAGATAGGAGGATAATACTAGATGGAAATGAGACCCACAGGAAAAGAATGAAGAGCATCTAAAATAATAAGCTAGTCAAATGAAAAAAAGTTCTCCTTTGAGCTCTTTTATTTCTTAATTTATTTTATAAATCACATAATCGTTTAGAGTTTAAGAAAACATCAAGTGTTACCAAGGATGTGGATATGTTCCTATATATATTTTTGGTTAAGATTCTTTGGATATTTTGTCCATTGCTTTTTGTTTTTTTTATTTTGTTTGTTTTATTGTTAAATTTTGAAGAGTTCATTATATATTCTAGATATAAATCCTATGTCAGATGTGTGAATTACAATTTGCAAGTCTTTCTCTCAGTCTGTGGTTGTATTTTCATATTCTCAACAATTTTTCACATACCAAGATTTTTTATCATTTTGGGGATTTTTTGTTTTGTTTTGGATATATGACAAGGAATCACATATGCTTGAAAACTTAAAGTGTAGACATGTAATTTATATATTAATCAAACTCAGGACATCCTAATAATTCTATTGCTATCATTTTTACTATTAATTAATCCATTAAGATGTTGATACTTATTGAATTATGCTTTCATGATTACTCATTTTATTCATGGAGGAATGAATGTTCCTATGTACAACTTGTTAAGCTATAAGACTGGTCAATTCATTTCATAGCCCCAAGACATATTTTTCTTCTATAAAACGGGAATAATATTAATCTTAAATTTTGTGGTTCTCAAAGGCAAGAAGGTGAAAATTATTTGGAATTATAAAGCACTATAAATGAAAGGTATTATTGTAACTGCTGTGATTATACCACCATGTGGGAACTTTACAGCTAGGGAAAATGGTGAAATGTTATTGTCTCTATATTTAACTTCAGACTAATCAGCTGAAAAGGTTATACTCTTAAAAATGGTATAATTTTCCTGTTTGAAAACTTAATATTTGATTTACATTTCTCCTCACAACTACTTTATTGCTTTAGGATTTCAGAATATGCTTTTGAAAGCAGTGTAAATTCTTCACATGAAATAAATACTTAGGCTTGGGGAAATTATGGAAAAAAGAACACAATCACAATATGCTACACTAGTTTGAGTATGTATTACAGAATTGAAACAGAAAATCCTTAAAGGTGTCAGTTTCATCTCAGCCATACATAATATCATAATACAAAAGAAAATGAGATTTAAAATATATGATTTTTTTAATTAAATTATGGCCTTAAAGCTCCTCTGAATAATACTAAGGAAAGATATTTTAAGAATTCCAAACTAAAGATTTACTTAGAAAGACAGGAGTCATTCCAGCTAACCTCTGAAAGATCAGGCCTTGTGGTTTGACAAATGGTCCCAAAGCCAGCCAAACAGCGAGTTTAAGAGAGCCAACCTCACAACTTGCCAATGGATTCTGCTATTTAAAAATATATACACTGTTTCCAAAAGCTAAATAGATGTCTATTTATAATAATTATCCTTATATCACCATTTTAGTCTTGATGACTCACAGGTGTAGGAACCTTATTTTGGACCTTGAAGCTTCCTGATTCCAAGCTTGGAAAAGGGACTGCCCTTCAAAATATTTGAAGTGATGATGCTCAAAACATTCAAGAAGAAATTTAAAACTCAATGGTAGGCCAAGGTCAATAAGAAAACTCAAAGAGAATTTCAAGATTAATGAAAGAAACATCATATAGTTTTTAAAGGCATTTCATAACAAAGAATTAGAGCAATCACATCCAAAATTACAGCAAGAGAACTGCATAGGCAGCCAGTGTTTGGTAAATCTACTAAACGACAATGTTCTACTCACTCTTTTTAATGTGAACTTTTATTTTAGAGGTCTAAATTAAAAAGCATATGCAAAATAAAAAGATACATATGCAATAACAACATCAAGTAAATTTAGTTATATTATGCCACAAAATGTCAACACAAAAATGGTGGGAAGGTAGTTGAGAAACACTCAAGTTATATTTATGCCTGACTCTGTATGGTCTCTCTTGGTTGTCTTTTACATAGCAAAATAAAATTAAAACCTAAGAAGAATATCTCAGGTTTCTTTTGGGCAACTCTCATAATTATTTTAAAATCTTCTTGGCCCCATCTCATACTCCAACCACTGCTACAGCAATAGTTTGAAAAAAACTTGGCCAGGGGCACCTGGGTGGCTTAGTCGGTTGAGCATCTGATTCTTGATTTCCAACCACGTCATGATCTCATGGTTCATGAGATCAAGCCCCACGTTGGGCTATGTGTTGACAGTGTGGAAACTACTTGGCATTCCTTCTCTCTCTCTCAGCTCCTCGATCCCTCAAAATAAATAAAATAAAGTTAAGAAAAAAAAAGACTTTGGCCAGGTTCATGTTGATGTAATTGTATAGTACCTCACCACAAGCAAGCTAAGTATCCCTGCTTCCTTCTCTGGAGTTTCTCTGAATTTCCCATGAAATTCTCATGTAGACATGAAAATTTGCCCAACATTCACTCATTTTCAAATCAGAAACATGCAGTAATCCAAACTCATGAAGCCATCTTTGGCCGATGAGGTATGAGAAAGGATTGATGAATAAATCCTCATTTTGGTCTCTCAGATGGACATCTTTGAGATGAATTGCATAAGGCCTCTTACAAGATCTTCATGAGATAAAACACCAGTTGCCTATACTATTGGTCAAATCCATATAAGATCCTTGTATTGGCTTTTCAACCTTTCTCATTTCAGTCACCAAGTCCTGCACCTTTGCTTGGAGATCGTATTTTCTCAGGATTTTCCTTGAGAAAAATTTAGGCTAAGATAGGAACTATTCTTATTGTTTGTACCTTAGGAGTGGGGTGGGGGAACTCAGAATACTTCAGGTCTTTCAATATGTGTTCACCATAAATAATTGATCAAGTTATTCACCAACAAGTGTAAAACAGAACCAAAATCCTAATTGAAACACAGTAATTCGGTTTATCTTATAAACAAAATCTCATAAAATGACAGCCCTCGATATAAGCTTAGAAATTTTTAAAGTGATACATTGATTGCTTATGTTGAATCCTTAAGCTTCCCTGTAAAGAGAGATACATTAAAAAAAAAAGTAACATACAAAATTAGCAATTATTTTCTTTTAAATGAGATTCATACAATATTTTCCCTAAAATTTTTAATGTTAATTTATTTTTTTAGAGAGAGAGAAAGAAATAGAGTGTGAGTGGAGGGGAATTACAGAGAGAGAGGGAGACACAGAATTTGAAGTAGGCTCCAGACTCCAAGCTGTCAGTGCAGAGCTGGATATGGGGCTCAAACTCATGAACTGTGAGACCATAACCTGAGCCGAAGTCAGACGTTTAGCAGACTGAGCCATCCAGGCAGCCCTTCAGATGTTTTATTGTAGTTATCATTAATAGAAAGACCATTTAAAATATTCTTTCTTTTTAAAATTTTTCAAATGTTTTATTTATTTATTTATTTATTTATTTATTTATTTATTTATTTTTGAGAGAGAGAGAAACAAAGTGTGAGCAGGGGAGAGGCAGAGAGAGGTGGAGACACAGAATCTGAAGCAGGCTCCAGGCTCCATACTGTAAGCACAGAGCCCGAACCCATGAACTGTGAGATCATGACCTGAGCCAAAGTGGGACACTTAACCACCTGAGCCAGCCAGGCGCCCCTATACTATATTATCTCTAAAAGATGTTTACATCAAATGTTTTTTAAAAGCAATTCCCTGGGACATTCAATGATTCAGTTTTCAAAATGTCCATTTTTAGTGGATGTTTTCAAAAACATGCCTGTTGTTTGAAGCAATGAATTCCTTCTCTGTCTTATAATGACATCATTAGTCCACAGTGAAATTTCTTCCCTGTCATGTTAATCCTTCATTTAGATAGTTATAGGTATATTTTGACACAGTTACATTATTGTAAAATAACATGGGTTTTTTCTTTGTAAAATGTATCTACTTTGGGTAAATAGAATAAAAATTGTGAATTAAGAAACCAGATACTGGGAATTTGATTAGCTAATGTGAGATATTCTACATCTCTGTGTTACTGTAGAATTATTTCAGGTGTTGGCCTCATTGTTTCAACAGTTTTTAAGTTTCGGTTACCATGGGGACACAATTACTACTTTTTATTGATTAAAAGACTGTCAGTCTACCATAACATAATAGCTAGTAAAATTTTCTGTGGTGCAATTGTGTCTGGCTCAATATATCCAGGGGAAGACAGGGAGAACAAAACTTATTCTATATTATTCATTCTCACATACTCTCCCTCTCTCTCCTCAGCATATGAAAACTAAAGACATTGGAAAACCACAGGGGAAAATGTATTCACCAATGGAGGATTTTCTCTATATAAATAACATTTCAGTGGTGGTCAATGGAAAGCTTAGGAGAAAAGAAAAATATATAACCACATGTGCATATTGCTTGGAAGGAAATATACAAAGTAACAGATTCTGTCAAATCAATTTATATTTCAAATCAAAAACGTAAGGAAAACCTCAGTCTGAACCTCAATCAGCACACAGAACTATTGCAAAATGTTCATCATATCATGGTAGCCATGGTCTCAGAGGAAAAGATAAATAATTTTCCCATG
This sequence comes from Panthera uncia, assembly GCF_023721935.1. Classification (NCBI taxonomy): domain Eukaryota; kingdom Metazoa; phylum Chordata; class Mammalia; order Carnivora; family Felidae; genus Panthera; species Panthera uncia. Next base: position 104,182,704 of record NC_064809.1, on the reverse strand, counting down.
TGTTTAGGTTACTTACCAAAGAACTGTAGAACTATCTTCTTTCTCAACATGCATTGTCGCCAAAAACAACACAATAATAGCAGATGTGCTTTGCTATAATATGAGTATCCTTTTACTGGAATAGACAGTGTCATCTTAAGCTCACAGGACATATCCTGTCTGAATGAATATTAATTGCTAAGATTTTATATGTATCTTTGGAGTCATTTGTAATGAAATCATCTATTTTTATAACTTGGAATATGTTTTGTCATTGTTGTTTCAATTCTTGTATACATTATGGTGGAATCTCCAAAGAAATTTTCCTCCCTTATTTGTGTAAATTCAAAGATTAAAAAAAAAAAAAGAAAGAAAAGAAAAAAGGAATCAAGGAAGCAAAGAAGGGATAAAGAAAGGAAGAAAAGGACAGAGGGAAGAAGGAAGGAAGGAAGCAAGGAAGAAGGAAGGAAAAAAGAGAGAGAGAGGGAGGGAGGGAGAAAGACGGAAGGAAGGAAGGAAGGAAGGAAGGAAGGAAGGAAGGAAAGAAGGAAGATCTTAAAAGCAAAGTAAAATGCCCAAGTTCCTTATATTTAATTATTCACGTGACACTATGATGTGTCAAGCAGATAAGAAAGGCCAGCACAAGAAGACCTTGAAAATACTCTATCTTATCAACTGCACTCATGTTGAAAAAATAATCCATAGATGTACAAAATGGAGGGGAAAATGTTAGCAGTTACAAAGATGAAGATTGATTCAAGTATTTCTCCTTCAGAACTTGGAAAAAATAATTTTTCAATTACTTGAAAAAAATTGGAATTTTTAATTTCTATCTTGTTCTGTTGAAAATCATTTCATGTCAAGTTTCTTCCCCCACATTTTTTTCATAGCTAGTAAGCATAATTAATGTTTTATTTATATATTTTTTCTGGTTTTTGTTATATTTATGCATATTTTACATTTGTTCTAATGTACATTCCTTAATAAGCTTACTCTAACCATACTTGATATCAACATGGACATACAAGTGAATATAAATTTCTATTTCATAAAATATGGCAGATTAGGAACAAACAAACCCTAGATGATATTCATATTAAAGAGCTAAAAATTCTACGTTTAAGATGTGAAAGTTTCATTTTAAATTCATTGTCATACTACCAGGAATACTGGAGAATGGTGAAGCCAAACTTAAGGTGAAAAGGGGGAATCTTCTGAACAAGCAAATTCAGAGTTCAGAAGCTGGCTTTCCACGTAGAGGGTTTCTGCTAAATCTTGACATTTGAATCTGGATTTGAAAAATATGTTGGGGGCACAGAGGTGGGAGGAGGTAAGATAAACAACAAGCGAGGTAGGGTTTTCTGTCAAACCTAGGCTTCCCTGGGGTTGAATGACTAATAGAAGACCCTAACATAACAACTGGATCACAAAGGCCAGGGTATACTTCTAATAATATGAGAAGAAAACAATGAATTCTGACTATCTTAAATGAATTTTGGCTTTCTTAAGGGGAATATAAATCTATCCTAAACAATTATAAACACTGTACACACCTCATTTAACCATAATAAGCAGTTTCACCAAATCTAGGTGGTACCACTAACTCTCTAGCAAATATTTTACTTCACAGGGCCCTTACGTTTGTAGTAACCCACATGCCTGGCAGAAGCAAAAGCAAATCTCTGAAGATATTAAATCTCCCAGCTAAAAACACAATAAAGCCAATCACAAGGTATAAACAGAAGCATGCTACTATAACCATGAAACACCAGACAGCAAAATCAAACTTGAAGATACGTTAAATTTATCAGAGGTAAGGGAGGAGCCAAGATGGCGGAACAGTATGGAAATTTTTTGTCTCGCATCCATGAAATACAGCCAGACCAACACTAAACCATCCTGCACACCTAGAAAACTGATCTCAGTATTAACACAACAATCTGTACAACCTGAACCACAGAATTAAGCAGGTATGCAGTGTGGAGAGGTGAACTTGGGGAGAGAGAAGCCACGGAGGGAAGGGAGCCGCTTTTGCATGCAGAGAGAGGATGGAGACTGTGGGGGAAGAATACAGGAAAAGCACTACCCCCAAAAGCAGCTGGAGTGTAAGTGTAAAATTGGAAACAGCCACAGGGACTGAAATAAAAAGGGAGAAAGGAGAAAGGAAAGGGTTTAAATTCCATTAAGACTGTAAATAGGGGGAGTGCAGACTCTGAAACCCCTTAGCTCCATACCTGGCAGTGCTCTGGTGGGAAGGGCGAATCCCCAGGAGATAAGTGGGGTCCAGGAGGTTCTCAGGCCACATGGTGAGAAGCAGTTCCACTGCTGGAAAGACATTTGATGGAGGCTGTGAGTCCACCTGGGCCCAGCAGACCCCAGAGAATGGCCAAATTCAATGGTGCTGGAACAAGGTTGATGGGGGTGAAGACCAGTGTGAGATGTGTGTTGTGATTTTCCATAATCCCTGAGGCACTGCTGCTACACTGTCTCGTGAACTTTTTCTGGGGTAGGCTGGCACCTGGCTGCAGTCTGTGGGCATCAGCAGCAGCACGGTCTGGCAAGCGTTCTGGTGTGGCCGGCACCTGGTCATTGCTTGTGTGACCCTCTGCAGAGGAATGGAGAAGGTCAAAGCCGCAGTCCCTCAGAAGTGGGGACCAGGGAAGGCAGCTGCATCTGAGACAAAACTCGGGAGGGAGGTGCTGCCTGGGGCTTGGTCACAGACAGTGTGGAAGCAGGGAGTGGATGGAAGCCGAAGACAAAGGACAGGTGTGTGATTGCTGATAGGGGAGAACAGAATTCTGATACTAGAGACTGGGTAGCTGGGTGCCGCCATTTTCACCACTCCCACTCACTCACAAATGCACCTACAAGCCCCACAACAATCCATGCCAGTAGGCTAGCAGCGACATCTAGTGGAAAACGGAGCCACTACACTAGGCCCCGCACAACTGGGTCAATCTGGCTCTTCAAGAACACAAGTCTCACCGCCTGCTTAGTTTAGGGACTATAAAGTGTTCCACAGTTTGACTTCTAGGGAAAACGAAGTAATTTCAGTAGTATTTCAGTCTTTTCACCTGTCCATCTATTCAAATTTCTTTCTTTCTTTTTATTTTTTCTCTTTTTAGTTTCTTTTCTTTTTCTTGAATACAGAAAGAGAAAAAAATGATTTTTTTCAATTTTTATTAAAAATATTTTTCTTTAATTTTTTCCTACTGTATTTTTTACTTTTGTGTAAATTTTTCCAAATTCTATTTTACTTCCATCATTTCATTTTAGCCTACTTAAGTGTATTCACTTTTTCAAATTTTCAAACAATTTCCTTTTTTTCATCTTTTTTCCCCTTTTTTCTCTAATCTATCAAGCAAAATTCAACACCCAGAACAAAGCACACGTAGGATCTAGCATCATTTATTCGATTTTTGTGTGTTTGTTTTTAACTTGATTTTAATATTTTTTAATTTTAATTTTTTTTAGTTTTTTCTACCTCATTAATTCCTTTTCTCCCTTCAAAATGACAAAATGACGGAATTCACCCCAAAAGAAAGAGCAGGAAGAAACGAATGCCAGGGACTTAGCCAACACAGATAAAAGCAAGATGTCTAAAACAGAATTTAAAATGTTTTAAATCTTTATTTATTTTTGAGAGAGAGAGAGACAGAGTGCAAGAAGGGGGGGAACAGAGAGAGGGGGAGACACAGAATCTGAAGCAGGCTCCATGCTCTGAGCTGTCGGCATGGAGCCTGATGCAGAGCTCGAACCCACGAGCCGTGAGATCATGACCTGTGCCGAAGTCGGATGCTCAACCAACTGAGCCACCCAGGTGCCCCTGAACCATAATTTAGAATCACGATAATAAGAATGCTAGCTGTGGGCGCCTGGGTGGCTCAGTCAGTTGAGCATCCAATTTCAGCTCAGGTCATGATCTCACGGTCTGTGAGTTTGAGCCCTGCGTCGGGCTCTGTGCTGACAGCTCAGAGCCTGGACCCTGCTTTGGATTCTGTGTGTGTGTCTCTCTCTCTGCCCCTCCCCTGCTCATGCTCTGTCTCTGTCTCTCTGTCAAAAATAAATGAACATTTAAAAAAAATTTTTTTTAAAAAGAATACTAGCTGGAGTTGAAAATAGATTAGAATCCCTTTCTACAGAGATAAAGGAAGTAAAACCTAGTCAGGATGAAATAAAAAATGCTAATACTGAGCTGCATTCCCGAATGGATGCCACGGCAGCAAGGATGGATGAGGCAGAACAGAGAATCAGCGATATAGAGGACAAACTTATGGAGAATGAAGCATAAATAAAGAGGAGGATTAAGGCAAAAGAGAACAATTTAAGAATTAGAGAAATCAGTGACTCATTAAAAAGGTACAACATCAGAATCATGGGGGTCCCAAAGAGGAAGAGAGAGAAATAGGGTTAAAGGGTTATATGAGCAAATCATAGTGGAAAACTTTCCTAACCTGGGGAAAGTCACAGACATCAAATTCCAGGAAGCACAGAGGACTCCCAGTAGATTCAACAAAAACCGACCATCAACAGGGTATGTCATAGTCAAATTCAAAAAATACTCAGGCAAGGAAAGAAACATAAAAGCAGCAAGGGAAAAAAAGTCCTTAAACTACAAGGGAAGACAGATCAGGTGGACAGCAGACCTATCCACAGACACCTGGCAGGCCAGAAAGGAGTGGCAGGATATATTCAATGTGCTGAATCAGAAAAATATGCAGCCAAGAATTCTTTTTCTAGCAAGGCTGTCATTCAAAACAGAAGGAGAGATTAAAAGATTCCCAAAAATTAAAGGAGATTGTTACCACTAAACCAGCCCTGAAAGAAACTTTATGAGGGACTCTCTGAGGGGAGAGAAGACCAAAAACAAAAAACAAAAAACAAAAACCCAACAACAGCAACAACAACCCTTAAAGCCACGAAGACTAGAAAGGACCAGAGACCACCACCAGAAACTCCCAACTCTACAAGCAACATAATGGCAATAAATTCATATCTTTCAGTACTCACTCTAAATGTCAATGGACTAAATGCTCCAATCAAAAGACACTGGGTAACAGAATTTTACTTCCATCATTTTATTTTAGTCTACTTCAGTGTATTCACCTTTTCAAATTTTCAATTTCCTTTCTTTCTTTTTTCTTTCTTTTTTTATCATTTTCATTTCATTTTCTTGAATGCAGAAAGAGAAAAACTTCATTATTACTTTCAATTTCTATTACAAATATTTTTAATTTTTTAATATTTTTTTGGTTTTATGTAATTTTTTTCCAATTCTATTTTACTTCCATCATTTTATTTTAATCTACTACAGTGTATTCACTTTTCAAATTTTCAAACGATTTCCTTTTTTTCTATTTTTAACCTTTTTTTCTCTTTTTGGTTTCTTTTCTTTTTCTTGAATACAGAAAGAGAAAAAAATTCATATTTATTTTTAATTTTTATTAAAAATATTTTTCTTTAATTTTTTCTACTATATTCTTTACTTTTGTGTATTTTTTATATACATCTCATTTTAGTCTACTTCAGTGTATTCATTTTTTCAAATTCTCAAGCGATTTCTTTTTTTCTCTCCCCCCACTTTTTTTTTCTGTAATCTGTCAAGCCACTTTCAACACCCAGATCAAAACACACCTAGGATCTAGCATCATTTATCTGATTTTTGTGTGTATGTGTTTTTAGTTTTTTAATTTTAATATTTTTTTAATTTTAATTTTGTTTTAATTTTTATACCTCATTAATTCCTTTCTCCCTTCAAAATGACAAAATGAAGGAATTCACCCCAAGAGAAAGAGCATGAAGAAACGACAGCCAGGGATTTAACCAACACAGATACAAGGAAGATGTCTGAAACAGAATTTAGAATCATGATAAGAATACTAGCTGGAGTTGAAAGTAGATTAGAATCCCCTTCTGCAGAGATAAAAGAAGTAAAAAATAGCCAGAATGAAATTAAAAATGCTATTATAACTGAGCAGCAATCACGGATGGATGCCACGGCAGCAAGGATGGATGAGGCAGAACAGAGAATCAGCGATATAGAGGACAAACATAGAGAATAATGAAGCAGAAAAAAAGAGGGAGAAGAAGGCAAAAGAGCACGATTTAAGAATTAGAGAAATCAGTGACTCATTAAAAAGGAACAACATTGGGGCGCCTGGGTGGCTCAGTCGGTTAAGCGGCCGACTTCAGCTCAGGTCATGATCTCGCGGTCCGTGAGTTCTAGCCCCACATCGGCTCTGTGCTGACAGCTCAGAGCCTGGAGGCTGCTTCAGATTCTGTGTCTCCCTCTCTCTGACCCTCCCCTGTTCATGCTCTGTCTCTCCCTGTCTCAAAAATAAATAAACGTAAAAAATATTTAAAAAGGAACAACATCAAAATCATAAGGGTCCCAGAAGAGGAAGAGAGAGAAATACAGGTACAAGGGTTATGTGAGCAAATCATAGCAGAAAACTTTCCTAACCTGGGGAAAGACACAGACATCAAAATCCAGGAAACACAGAGGACTCCCATTAGATTCAACAAAAACCGACTATCAACAAAGCATATCATAGTCAAATTCACAAGATACTCAGGCAAGGAGAGAATCATGAAAGCAGCAAGGGAAAAAAAGTCCTTAACCTACAAGGGAAGACAGATCAGGTTTGCAGCACACCCATCCACAGAAACTTGGCAGGCCAGGAAGGAGTGGCAGGATATATTCAATGTGCTGAATCAGAAAAATATGCAGCCAAGAAGTCTTTATCCAGCAAGGCTGTCATTCAAAATCTAAGGAGAGACCAAAAGTTTCCCAAACAAAACTTAAAGGAGTTTGTGACCACTAAACCAGCCTTGCAAGAAATTTTATGGGGGACACTCTGAGGGAAGAAAAGATGAAAAACTAAATAAATTAACAAATAAATAAATAAATAAATACCAAAAGCAACAAAGATTAGAAAGGACCAGAGGACACCACCAGAAAATCCAACTCTACAAGCATCATAGTGGCAATAAACTCGTATCTTTCAGTACTTACTCTAAACATCAATAGACTAAATGCTCCAATCAAAAGACACAGGGTAACAGATTGGATAAGAAAACAAGACCCATCTAAATGCTGTTTATAAGAGACTCACTTTAGACCTAAAGACACCTTCAGATTGAAAATAAGGGGTAGAGAACCATCTATCATGCTAGTGGTCAACAAAAGAAAGCCAGAGTAGCCATACTTATATCAGAAAATCTAGACTTTAAAATAAAGACTGTATCAAGAGATGAAGAAGGGCATTATATCATAATCAAGGGGTCTATCCATCAAGAAGACCTAACAATTGTAACCATTTATGAACCAAATATGAAGCACCCAAATATATAAATCAATTAATCACAAACATAAAGAAACTCATGGATAGTAATAACATAAAAGAAGGAGAATTGAACGCTGCATCACAGCAATGGACAGATCATCTAATCAAATGATCAACAAGGAAACAATGGCTTTGAATGACACACTGGACCAGATGGACTTAACAGATATATTCAGAACATTTCATCCTAAAGCAGCAGAATATATATTCTTCTCCAGTGCACATGGAACACTCTCCAGAATAGACCACATACTGGGACACAAATCAGCCCTCAGCAAGTACAAAAGATTGAGATCATACCGTGCATATTTTCAGACCACAATGCTATGAAACTAGAAATCAACCACAAGAAAAGATTTGGAAAAGTAACAAATACTTGGAGACTAAAGAACATCCTACTAAAGAATGAATGGACTAACCAAGAAGTTAAAGAGGAAATCAAAAAGTATATGGAAGCCAATGAAAATGATAACACCAGAACCCAAAACCTCTGTGACGCAGAAAAGGTGGTCATAAGAGGAAAGTATATAGCACTCCAGGCCTTCCTAAAGAAAGAAGATCTCAGATACACAACCTAACCTTACACCTTAATGAGCTGGAAAAAGAACACCAAATAACCAAAACCAGCAGAAGACAGGAATAATAAAGAGGAGAGCAGAAATCAATGCTATCGAAACCAAAACAAACAAACAAACAAACAAACAACACAGTAAAACAGATAAATGAAACCAGAAGCTGGTTCTTTGAAAGAATTAACAAAAATTGATAAGCCACTAGCCAGTTTGATCAAAAAGAAAAAGGAAAAGACCCAAATAAATAAAATCAAGAATGAAAGAGATCACAACCAACACTGCAGAAATACATACAATAATAAGAGAATATTATGAGCAATTATTCACCAATGGAATGGGAAATCTGGAAGAAATGGACAAATTCCTAGAAACATATACACTACCAAAACTGAAATAGGAAAAATAAAAAATTTGAACAGACCCATAACCAGTAAAGAAATCAAATTAGCAATCAAAAATCTCCCAAAAAACAAAGAGTCCAGAGCCACATGGCTTTCCAGGGGAATTCTACCAGACATTTAAGGAAGAGTTAACACCTATTCTCTTGAAGCTGTTCCACAAAATAGAAATGAAAGGAAAACTTCCAATCTCTTTCTATGAGGCCACATTACCTTGATTCCAAAACCATACAGAGACCCCACTAAAAAGGAGAACTATAGACCACAATTTCCCTGATGAACATGGGTGTAAAAATCCTCAACAAGATATTAGCCAATAGAATCCAACAATACATTAAAAAAATTATTCACCACGACCAAGTGGGATTTATGCCTGGGATGCAGGGCTGGTTCAAAATCTGCAAAACAATTAATGTGATTCATCACACCAAAAAAGAAAGGACAAGGACCATATATATGATCCTCTCAATAGATGCAGAGAAAGCATTTGTCAAAATACAACATCCTTTCTTGATAAAAACCCGCAAGAAAGTAGGGACAGAAGACTCATACGTCAAGATCATAAAAGCTATATATGAAAGAATCACCACTAATATCATCCTCAATGGGGAAAAACTGACAGCTTTCCCCCTAAGGTCAGGAACAAGACAGGGATGTCCACTCTCGCCACTGTTATTCAACATAATATTGGAAGGCTTAGCCTCTGCAATCAGAAAACACAAAGAAATAAAAGGTACCCAAATCAGCCAGAAGGAGGTCAAACTTTCACTCTTCGCAGATGACATGATAGTCTATATGGAAACCCCAAAACATTCCAAAAAACTGCTAGAACTGATTCATGAATTCAGCAAAGGGGCAGGATATAAAATTAATGCACAGAAATTGGTTGCATTCCTATTCACCAACAACGAAGCAACAGAAAGAGAAATCAAAGAATCAATCCCATTTACAATTGCATAAAAACCATAAACTACCCTAGGAATAAATCTAAACAAAGAGGTAAAAATCTATACACTGAAAATTATAGAAAGCTTATGAAAGAAACTGAAGAAGACACAAAAATGGAAAAAGATTCCATGCTCCTGGATAGGAAGAACAAATATTGTTAAAATGTCGATACTTCCCAAAGCAATCTACATATCCAATCCAATCCTTATCAAAGTAACACCAGAATTCTTCACAGGGCTAGAACAAATAATCCAAAAATTTGTATGGAACCAGAAAAGGCCCAACAGCCAAAGCAATCTTGAAAAAGGAAACCAAAGGAGGAGTCATTACAATCCTGGATTTCAAGCAATACTACAAAGTTGTAATCATGAAGACAGTATGGTACTGGCCCAGACACTCAGATCAATGGAACAGAATAGAGAACCCAGAAATGGACCCAAAAACATATGGCCAACTAATCTTTGACAAAGCAGGAAAGAATATCCAATGGAATAAAGACAGTCTCTTCAGCAAGTGGTGCTGGGAAAACTGGACAGCGACATTCAGAAAAATGAACCTGGACCACTTTCTCACACCATACACAAAAATAAACTCAAAATGGATGAAAGACCTCAATGTAAGACAGGAAGCCATCAAAATCCTCAGAGAGAAAGCAGGCAAAATCCTCTTTGATCTTGGCCACAGCAACTTCTTACTCAACATGTCTCCGGAGGCAAGGGAAACAAAAGCCAAAGTGAACTACTGGGACCTCACCAAAATAAAAAGCTTGTGCACAGTGAAGGAAACAATCAGCAAAACTAAAAGGCAACTGACAGAATGGGAGAAGATATCTGCAAATGACATATGAGATAAAGGGTTAGTATCCAAAAATCTATAATGAACTTATCAAACTCAACACCCAAAAAAGCAAATAATCCAGTGAAGAAATGGGCAAAAAACATGAATAGACACTTCTCCAAAGAAGACATCCAGAGGGCCAACTGACACATGAAAACATGTTCAACATCACTCATCATCAGGGAAATACAGATCAAAACCACAATGAGATACCACCTTACACCTGTCAGAATAGCTAAAATTAACAACTCAGGCAACAATAGATGTTGGCGAGGATGTGGAGAAAGAGGATCTCTTTTGCATTGTTGGTGGGATGCAAGCTGGTGCAGCCACTCTAGAAAACAGTAAGGAGGTTCCTCAAAAAATTAAAAATAGAGCTACCCTGTGACCCAGCAATTGCACTACTAGGCATTTATCCAAGGGACACAGGTGTGCTGTTTCAAAGGGACACATGCACCCCAATGTTTATAGCAGCACTATCAACAATAGCCAAAGTATGGTAAGAACCTAAATGTCCATTGATGGATGAATGGATAAAGAAGATGTGGTATATGTATACAATGGAGTATTATTTGGCAATCAAAAAGAATGAAATCTTGCCATTTACAACTATGTGGATGGAACTGGAGGGTATTATGCTAAGCAAAATAGTCAGAGAAAGACAAGTATCATATGCCTTCACTCATATGAGGACATAAGACACAGAACAGATGAACATAAGGGAAGGGAAACAAAAATAATATAAAACAGGGAGGGTGACAAAACATAAGAGACTCTTAAATATGAAGAACAAACAGAGGGTTACTGGAGGGATTGTGGGAGGGGGGATGGGATAAATGGTTAAAGGGAATTAAGGAATCTACTCCTGATATCATTGTTGCACTATATGCTAACTAATTTTGGTGTAAATTAAAAAATTAAATTAATTTAAAAAAAATAATAAAAAAAATTTAAAATAAACATTATCAGAGGTAACTAAATATATTTATTCTGTTTAAAAAGATAAAAGAGTGGCTTAAGAAAAAGCAAGGATAGGTGACTGTGAACATATTCAATCATTTACAGAAAAGATCATATAAAATTCCTACAATTAAAAATGTTAGAAGTAGGGGCACGAGGGTGGCTCAGTCAGTTAAGAGTCTGACTTCTGCCCAGGTCATGATCTCATGGTTTGTGAGTTTGAGCCCCATGTTGGGCTCTATGCTGACAGCTCAGAGGCTGAAGCCTGTTTCAGACTCTGTTTCTCCCTCTCTCTCTGCCCCTCCGTGACTCATGATTGCTCACTCTATCTCTCTCTCAAAAATAAATAAACATTAAAAATAATTTAAAACATGTTAGAAATAAAATATAGAAGCATTCAACATCAGATTAGAGAAAACTGAACAGACAGAGAATGGGAATATAAATATGAAAATTCAGTGTAGGGGACAAAGAAAAAGAAGACATAAAAGGTAATCAAAGGGAGATGAAGAATACAGGATCTTTAACATAGAGTAACTCAGTGTTCCGGTAGGAGTTAAAAATGAATAAAACCATGAAATATTCAAAGATATATAGCCTGAGATGATAACGATAGAATAATTAACACAATGTAGTACTAGGGCAGGAATAGAGGAATAAAACACACTAAGGGCTAAAGAACAGAGTGATGTCTATCTGGAAACATAATAAATGATAACTGGCATCACAGATCAATAATTAAATAAAGTCCTATTCAATAAATAGTAACTCATATTAAAAAAAACTTCAACACAAATAGTTTAACTGCTTAAAAGCTAAAGGAAAGTCTACACAACTTCAAAAATATGTATTCTATTTTCTTACAATATATACACTGAAATCCATTATTATAAATTAGGGAAGGACACAAACCATTATAATGGTAAGTTCTACACTTCTAAAATTAAGAACATATATTCATTAAGGATATCATAAAGAGAGTGACAAGACAAGCCACAAACCAGAGAAAAGATATTTGCCTCAAATATCTAATAAAGATATGTATCGGGAATATTAATTTATATTTATATATACATATATATAATAATAATATTAATATATATGTGTTATATCTTGTACATTCACAAGAATATATATATATTCCACACATTCTTTAGAACAAAAACAAACAACCCAAAGGGAAATGTATAAATTCTCACAGTTCACAGTTTTACTTGAAGAGAAGGACTATAAATGGCCAAAACTTATGTGAAAAGTGTTTAATTTATAATCAGAAGTAGGAAAAAAATACCATTCCATTTAAACTTAATAGATTAGTGAAAGTTAAAACAATGCCTAAATACATAAATAGTTGGTAAGCATGTAGAAGAGAGAAGTGCTGTTGAAAAATAATTTGACAATACCTTATATTTAGGCACTTTTTTTCAGACCTGTAACCTGGAGAGGAGGGGTCTGAATGTTTATACCAAGAAGTATGTGTGAGAATTTTTATGGTTAACATTGTGGTAGCAAATAACAAGAGAAAATATCAACAGGAAAAAATATGCACATATAGCAAGTATATTCATGAAGTAAAATGAAGTAGAATGAACTAACTTTAATTCATCAATATGAATCTCATCATACTATTAATCAGGAAAAAAGAGCAGAAAACATTATATTATGATTATTCAACCTGTATAATTAAAAAAATACAGAAATTAATATAATCTATAGTCTGGTGTAATAAACTCACAGAGTAAAATTAGCTCTTAACCAGAAGACTAAAAATTCAGGGAGTTGGTAACTTCTGATAAAAGGGTATTTGTATGAAATAGTTATGTGCACTCTCAAGTTGGGTAAATGATACAATGAGGTTTAAATTCTCATCTTTACACTCTTCACATATTATTAGAAATATGATATTTGTTCAGTATTTAATGAAAATCAGAAAAGATACTGTTATAAAATATATTACAAACATAAAATAAAAAATAAGTGATATACCTACATAAAAATTACTTCTGTCAAAACTACTGGGAGAAGCTTCTATTAACACTAAAATTTGCTGAAGGTCCTCTGATGAATTATTATCATTTCATCTCATTAATTCTGTCCATTTATAATAGATACATATCCCCTTTCAATTTTGGTCATGAAAAAGCCTATGATCAAATTTGTGGTTTATTTGTTTAAACAGATATGTGATAGATAGGCAGATGCTAGACAGATATTTGATGGTCATTATGAATTCCACTATTACCTCCCAATTTTCAACACTTCTCTTTTTATTCTTTCACTCAAATTTTGTCATTCTTATTTGTTATTATAATTCTCAGAAACTTCTTCCTGAATAAATTTGAAAAAAACAAAAAAACAAAAACATGACCATTTATGAAACATTTCATGGTCACACCTATTATATTCACATAGTTTTGTGTCTATATTAAAACATCAGAAAAATTGCACATGGCATGTAATATCGATATGTATAGGAAATATTACACATTGCACTATACGCTCAAGACATTCACAGAAGTATTCTGTATTTAATGTAAAAATACAAACAGGTAACAGAAACGAATTTGTCTTTAGCTAATTGACCTGTTCTTTTTTTTTGTTTTTGTTTTTTGGTTTTTTTGTCCTCAAACAGAATTCACATATTCTTTTTACAGAGCTAACAAAATCATTTTCTAAAACACATAATATGGTTAGACTGTGGTACATAACATTCTTGAAATTCCAAACCAAAGAAGTAGAAGATAGGGAATAGGAAGATGCCATTTTAAATAGTGAAGCAGTAATTTCTGCAGAACACAGTATTTTATAATGTTAACAATAAAGGAAAGCCTTCATTTTTTGTAGGGGAAAAAGGACTCCTCCTCATACCAATCATTAGTCTCTGTTGTGGTTTCCATTGCTTACTTATTTATTTTATTATTGTTATTTCTCTTTGTTTTGCGTCTTATTTTTAAAATTCTGATCTTATGTTTGATGGTTGGTATTTTATTTGTGGGTATTTGGGGAGTCCCTGTTTAAAGATGTTGTTTTCTTGTGAATAGTTTTATTCATTTCTACCAGGTACCTAGCATCTTTATACAATCCTACATTCCTATTTATTAAAATAATTTTTGGCTTGGGGCTTAGGGCTATTTCCTTTCCAGTATTCTCTGTTAAGTATATCACATCATCTGCTGAATGCAGGAAAGTGGTCAATGTCTAGATGGTTGAATAACGACCTTCCTGTTGAACTTATTCCCTCTCATATTTTAAAGATACAATTTTAAGTTAAAAAAAGACTGGAGGAATCTTTCATTTGTCCTTCTGTACTTTGTGGTGGTTGTTATACTTTAGATGGGAAAAATATATGTGATGTAGTTTATGCATTTCTAATTACTTTGGATATTTTCTATGTACAAAATATGATGGCTATCAAGAGACTGATCATGTTCACTGTGGTCACACATTTAATATTTCAAATTGATTAATAGTGATGAGACAAAGAACATTCTTTTTTTTAAGTTTATTATTTTGAGAGGGGAAGAGAAGCAGAGAGAGAAGGATAGAGAGAATCCCAAGCAAGCTCCACGCTGTCAGCACAGAGCCCCAAGCATGGCTCGATCTCATGAACTGAGAGATCATGACAGGAAATCAAGAGTTGGATGCTTAACCAACTGAGCCAGCTGGGCTCCCCATGACAAAGAACATTCATTCTCTTTCTTTCTTTCTTTCTTTCTTTTCTTTCTTTCTTTCTTTCTTTTTTCTTTCTTTCTTTCTTTCTTTTTTCTTTCTTTCTTTCTTTCTTTCTTTCTTTCTTTCTTTCTTTCTTTCTTTTTCTTTCTTTTTCTCTCTTTGTCTCCTTGTCTCCTTCTTTCTTTCTTTCAAAGGCAAAGAACATTCTTAATATGGACTGAATGGTAATTCTGCTTGGAGTTTAAACAAGTGGAAGTGCAAGTATGTAATGAAACAACAATCTCAGTGCAATTTATTTAAGAAAGAATTGTAGTTTTCTTACCTCATTAGATACATTTGTATAATCTTCCCATTTCCACAGTGAAAACAAACCAGCTAATAGTATAACTTTGAAGAGATATTTCCATGAGGTAGTTTCTCAAAAAGTTTGAATAGAGTTTGGCAATCTATGACCATGCAGCAAGCCTTTGAAAAAAGAACCATTCTACCTCTGGGTTTGTAGTGTATGCTCAAACTGATACAATATAGACATTCACATTGACTTATATAGAATTAGAACATGGCTTTAATGGAAAGCATTATTTTTCAACAGCAGATTATGTAATCAAATAAAACTAAAGGAGAGTTAACTAATGAATTGCTTGCTACAGTTTGACTTGAATTCTGTAGAAGAAAATAGACTTTTAAGCTTATAAATAAGCTGTAGCAAATGCTAATATTATAACTTTTAAAAGCTTTCAACACAGGATGCAAATTACTGGAGAGTTTTTTCAATGACTACAAAATTGGAACCACACAGTGTTTTCATTTATATTCCTGAGGCTTTAGGTTCAATTAAAGAAAAAATGTGTGATGCCAAATACAATTTCTGTTAATTTTAGGCTTATATGTATTTTGTTAGAAATTTAAATCCATCAACATTTAAGATTCATTTACAATGGTCTAATTAAAAAGTTGCTTAGTAAAGCTTTTTTGACACCAAGGAGCCTCAGGAGCCTTTTAAAATCACCATTCATAAATCACATCTTCCTCCTGTAAATAAAGCTAACTCATTTGTGTGTTTAAGAAAAAGAAATAGCCTAAATATGAATGTATATTATGCCAGCCATTTAAAACAGTATTTTAATTCAGCTAAAAGTATATCTACTCTCCAATTTCCCATAAAATGAAATTTTAAAATTATTTACAATGTGTTTTATTTTAGGCATATTATAAAATTAGAGTATAAGAAAAAATTAAGAGACAAATGAAAGTTATTTTACACGACACAGAAGCATGTATCAAGAAGATCAAGTGATCCAAGAACCAAGAAAGAAAAATTTCTTTATACTTTGTAAAGGACAAAGCAGGTTTTTGTATCATATATAAGTCAAACATCTTTCTTTAATCCTTATAAACCAACCAAAACAAATCAATAGGTAAATAATTAAAGAAACTAAATACAAACATATATTCTAGAGTAGTATCTTTCAAGGAAGTAAGATACCTGCTAATTTTTTCCATAGTACTTGTCTTTAAAAAAAATTTTTTTTAACGTTTATTTATTTTTGAGACAGAGAGAGACAGAGCATGAAAGGGGGAGGGTCAGAGAAAGAGGGAGACACAGAATCCGAAACAGGCTCCAGGCTCTGAGCGGTCAGCACAGAGCCCCACGTGGGGCTCAAACTCACACGAGATCGTGACCTGAGCTGAAGTCGGACGCTTAGCCGACTGGGCCACCCAGGCGCCCCCATAGTACTTGTCTTTAATTCAGTATATATTTAGACCCCAATTTTATATGCTTGCATAAAAAAATAAACATGCTGCTTTAAAAAGTTTTCTGATGTATATAATTCCACTTATAGATATTTTGAAAATAAATCTCCCTATAAATTAAGATTTTTACACAGAGATGGTGCTCCTGAGTGGTTCAGTCAGTCCTGAGTGGTTCAGTCAGTTAAGCATAGGACTTCAACCCAGGTCATGATCTCAAGATCTGTGAGTTTGAGCCCCACAACGGGCTCCTCAGTGACATTGCAGAGCTTGCTTGTGATTCTATCTCCCTCTCTCTCTGCCTCCCCCTGCACTCATGCATGCACTCTCTCAATCTCTCTGTCAATCTCAAAATAAATAAATCAACTTAAAAGATTTTTACACAGTGATGGTATGTTTAAATATGTGGGAATTAATTGAATAAACCTTGACTTTTTCTACAGCAAAGTTTTTGTTAGAACAATGTAGTAAAATAACATGAATATAAGATGACAGTTTCTCTATCTCCTCCCTAATTCCTTGTTTCATCACCCTGTGCTTGATAGCCACACGCAGATGTGCACACATACATGTACATAAATAGACATGTGATCCTCCAGAAGTACACAAAATATACTGCAGATGAAGCTATACTGAGGAATAAAGTGCATTCTCATTAATTGTGTCTATTTTTCAATATTTACAACAAGGATGTGTGCATTTATTGCTTGTTTATATTTATTTATACAAGTCCCATGGCCAATGATTATCAATTAAAAATAAATAGTTATCTTTTTTATTTTTAGGTGAGATATACTATGTTATTATCCATGGTAATGATTCCCATGGCTTTTTTATGGAAACTAGTAATTATTTCTTTCTTTGCTGGGTTTGAAAAAAATAAAACCTTTACTGAAAAACTAATAATGGAATAATAACAGTAATCTAAAATGCAAATAACCCACATTTCTATCACTTAATAAAAATCCCTGCATTTTTTTTCCATGTAGGCTTCTAGTTCTTATTCATTTGGCTATTTAATATATATTTGTGAAGTATTACAAAATTTGATGCTCTAAATTTTTATTTAATATACAATGAGACATTTTCTCCCATTGATCTGTAGTTTTTTTGGTTTTTGTTTTTGTTTTTCTGTTTTTTTCTCTTCAAATATCTCCCTCTCTCTCTTTTCCAAATACTCAACTATAACCAATATGAACATCTTGGTGCCTTGATGACTTAATCATTCCCAGTATTCTTTCTAAAATACACATATTTTCTGGAATGGTATACTATGAATACATCATGAGCATTCTTCCACAATACCTACAGATTCCTTTTAATGGCACCATATTACTCTATAGAGTGGTTAAAGTGAAGTGTTTTCTTACTCTTCTTAAAGAACATTCAAGTTCTTTTCAGGACACTCTTCCATCAATCATGTAATTACAGTTCTTGTTGTCTGTTTATCCTTTAGCATGGGTACTTTTTATTTTCCCTACAGACAGAAATCCAGGGAGGGCATTGCTGAAAACAATATTACAAATGGATTTGTTTAAAAAATTATAGTGAATCTTGAAGCACCTGCGTGGCTCAGTTGATTAAGCATCTGACTCTTCATTTGGCTCAGGTCATGATCTCACAATTTGTGAGATCAAGCCCCATACTGGGCTCTGTGCTGTCAGCTCTCAAAAAAATAAATAAACATTTTTAAAAATAATAGTGAATCTCATTTTCATAAGCAATGTGTGAAAGTGCCTTTGGGTATCATAATTCTAATTTCTGACGAATGATATTTTCTTTTATAGTTGCATCTCTCTTAGTACTGAATGACAAATGTTCACACAATTTGAAGTTTATTTTTTTGAACACCTTAATAAATAATTTGTCTTTTTTTCCCCTACTGAATGTATGCTTTTATAATAAATGATACACACATTTAATGAACTAACCTGTTTGAACTTAATGTTATCTGTGTTGTAGATATTTGGACCAGTTTTCAGTTTCCCTTTGACTCTACCTGACATATACAGATTATTCTAACCATTTTACAATTTTATTGCTTCATTTTAATATATTTGTAACTTAATTTTGTTTGAGTTAATTATCCAGTTTTCCCCCTCTACTTTAGACTAAAATATCTATTTGGCACATACTGATTTCTCCATTATATATATTCAATCATTTTATTTATTGCTTATAACATCCATTTTGTAGAATGATTCTAGTAAGTGATATTATTACATAAAGTAAGCGATCATACTTCATGAGTCTTAATGATTCTTCAATTTCCATATTTATTTATTCATCTAAGTCTTGCATATCTCTACATTCAGTTAAAAATAATATTATAATATAAAAATAATAATATATAGCCTGGGTGGCTCAGTTGGTTAAGTGTCCAATCATGATTTTGGCTCAGGTCATGATATCAGGTTGTGAGATCGGGCCCATAGTCAGATTCTTTTTTTTTTTTTTTTTAATGTTTATTTACTTTTGACAGAAAGAGACAGGGCATGAGTGTGGGAGGGGCAGAGAGAGAGGGAGACGCAGAATCTGAAGCAGGCTCCAGGCTCTGAGCTGTCACTACAGAGCCGAAGCGGGGTTGGAACCCACAGACCGCGAGATCATGACCTGAGCTGCAGTCCGACGCTCAACAGACTGAGCCACCCAGGCGCTCCAACAGTCAGATTCTTAAGATTCTCTCTCCCTCTGCCCCACCTCTCAAAAAATAATAATAATAATTAAATAAATAAATAAATGAATTAAAAAAAATATATATATATATATAATGGAATGACTGCTATGTTTACAATATTAAGACACTTAGAAACATGCCACACTTTTCAATTTTAATGTCCTTCAATAAAACCTTATGACATTCAGTAAATCATTTATCTGGTAGTTAAATAAATTTAGTCCTAATTATTTAATTTTTTTAAAAGAAAAATATAATGATAAATACTTGTTTAAGCAAAAAAAGTTGAGGAGGGAGCATAAAAGAGAATGTCAATAGAAAATAGCTGGTAAAAATGGACTTATACTCATTAGTAATAACTTTAGTTTATATCTACTATCTTGTTCTGTTCTTGGTTTTCTGATTGTCACATCTGATTTTTCTTCTCTTCCTTGGTATTTGCCTCTTTTTCATTAATGAAGTATTTTTAATAATCAATTTTATTTGTCTGTTGGCTCCTTAGTTATATTTTTTACTTCAGTGGTTAATTTTGAGGTAAAACATGCATACTTACCTGATCATAGTCTACATGAGATAAAATTTTACGGTTTCACATAAAACATAGCACTTTGAGTAGCAAAATACAATTTAATTTCATTGCTGATTCTATGGTGGTAAAATATTTTACATTGTACATACAGTATGTAATTCAAAATACAATATTTTAATTTTTGCATTTAACCATTGTCTTGTTAATAAGTTAAGAGAAAAAGAAAGACTGCCTTTTACATTTACACACAAGATTAAAATATGGGTGCTTTTTACTCCTTTCTGTAGATAGGAGGTTCTAGTACAATTCTGCTGTTGATGAGTTTCCTGATATTTAATTCATAAGCAACGTGTGTTTTTTACTCTTGTTCTTGAAGAATATATTCATTAGATATAGAATATGAAGTTGGCAATTGTTTTCTTTTTGGCATTTTTAAACTGTGAGTCCATAATCTTCTGGTCTCCATTTTTTCATCACACCTATATTACTTTTTTTTAAATGTATTTATAAGTTGTGTTATATGTCTTGCAGCATTTGTGATTTCTTCTTTTTATTTTTGGTTTACAGAAATTTAACTACTAGTTTGCTTTTCTTTATTTTTCATGTACTGGGTTTACTCATCTTCAATATGTAAGAGGATGTTTGGGGTTCATTTAGAGAAATTTTTAGATATTATTTCTTCAAACATATTTTTATGCACTATTCTTCCTTTTCTTTCCTTCTGGAGCTTATATTATACATATACTAAAATACTTGATTTCATCTCTCATGTCTCTGAGTCTCAGCCTTCTCTGTTGTTTTTCATTTTTTCCCTCTGTCCTTCAAGACGGATGTTTTATATTTGTTTATATTTAGTTTTACTGATCTTTTATTATGTATTCTCCACCTGCTATTAAGACAACCCAGGAAATGTTTAGCTTCATATATTGTATTTTTCAATTCTGAAACTTCCCTTTGGGTGCTTTCGTTTTTCATTTTTTGGTTTTGTTTTGTTTTTTTCATTTTTAATAGGTAGACGCTATCTTTTTGTTCATTATGCATACTTCTTCCTTTAGACACAGAACATACTTAGGGCAGCTATTTTAAAATCCTTCTCTGTTAACTTCAATACCAGAGTCATCTCCACATCTGTTTCTACTGATCATTGTGTTTTTATAACAGTCACACATACATATATTCAGGGCTAGTCCTTTGTTTATTTGGGGGTGGACATTATGCATGTATACTATAGAGCCTGACTATGCTGGTTTCTTTTACTTATTTTATTTTATTTTATTTTATTTTATTTTATTTTTTGAGAGAGAGAGAGAGAGAGAGAGAGCGCATGTGCGCACAATCACAAGCAGGGGTTGGGTTGGAAAGAAAGGGGGACAGAGGATCTGAGGCAGGCTCCACGCTGACAGCAGACAGCCTGGTGTGGGGCTTAAACTCAGGAACCATGAGATGACCTGAGCTGAAGTCAGAGACTTAACTGACTGAGCCACCCAGGTGCCCTATGCTGTTTTCTTTACTGGTGTTGACAGAGGTTTGAATGAAACTTGGTAGGGAGTTAAGTTACCGGAGGAGCCCTTGATCCTGTTAGACTTCCTTCTATTGTTTGTTAGGGCTGGTGTGTTTCTCTTTTGTCTTAGACTCATAGTCACCCTTACTCTAGGTTATCATCTTTACTCCTAAGGTTGGCCTTTTTGGAGCTGCTCAAGAAGTTTTTTTCACTCAGACTGACCCGAACTTAAATATTCCAGCCCCTGCATAAATGCTCATATTTCTTTTCTCCTCTCAGCCCCACAATGGCATGCCTTGAGCATGCTAAGCCCAGTCCTCAGCAGGAACATATGAGAAATCTCCATGCAAAACTGTGGAGAGGACATTCCCCATCATTGGACAGCTTTCTCCTTATAGATTAATTGGCCAACAAATACTAGAATTTTTTTTTAATTTTAAATACAAGTTAGTTAATATATAGTGTGATAATTATTTCGGGAATAGAATTTAGTGATTCATCATTTACATATAACACCCAGTGTTCATCCCAACAAGTATCCTCCTTAACGCCCCTCAACTATTTAGCTCTTCCCCCACCCAACACCCCTCCAGCACCCCTCAGTTTGTTCTCTGTATTTAAGAGTCTCTTATGCTTTGTCTCCCTCTGTTTTTATCTTATTTTTATTGCCCTTCCCCTATGTTTGTCTGTTTTGTTTCTTAAATTCCACATATGAGTGAAATCACATATTTTTCTTTCTCTGACTGACTTATGTCGCTTAGCATAACACACCCTAGTTCCATCCATGTTGTTGCAAAAGGCAACATTTCATTCTTTTTGATTGCTGAGTAATATTCCATTACACACACACACACACACACACACACACACACACACACAAACTGCATCTTCTTTATCCATTCATTAGTCAATGGACATTTGGCAAATACTAGCATTTTAAGAAGCTCTGAACATGAACATTAGGGCGCCTGGGTGGCTCAGTTGGTTAAGCGTCCATCTCCTGGCTTCATTTCAGGTCATGATCTCATGGTTTGTGGGGTTGAGCCCCACACTGGGCTCTGTGCTAACAGTGTGAAGCCTGCTTGAGATTCTCTCTCTCTCCCTCTCTTTGCCCCTTCCCTGCTCACACTGTCTCTGTCTCTCTCAAAATAAATAAACTTAAAAAATATACTTATATATTTTTTAAAAAAATCTAGCAAGGCAGGTGGGTCTGCAGAGCAATGAACTTGTAGGAGGACTTAAATTGTAATTTTGACATATTCCTGGAGGCTGAATTTGGACAAAATGAGAGTGACAAACTCTTACTATTGTAGGCTGCAGTCATGTGAGGGTCCCCACATTTTCATGGGTTTTAGCCATATGAACTACAGCAGATTCTAATGTTGAGGGCCAAGAAAGATTCCATATTGGCTTTTGCATCTGTGGGGAAAGGAGTAACCATTGTGAAAAACACTGAGAACTTTCTCAGTAACGGAGGTTTACTTTCAAGAAGAAAAGATTTTAGTGTTATCTACTTTGAGCTAGAGCATTTCTTGACTCTAGTTCCTTCTAACCTTCAGGTTTCACTTAAATTGTGGGGGAAGTGGTGGAGAGAAAACACTTAAGTACTTAAAACACATGATAAACACTTATGATTATTTTTTAACCAGGGGCACTGCTTCTCTAAAAAGCAAAATTTAATCACAGGATTTTAGAAAGTTTATCATGTACATCTTATCACCATGTCACCAGTGCTACAATATGTGGGATTATAATGGGATTATAGCTAAAGGAACTGCAAGATGCATATTCTAGAGAAGAGTTCACAGGAATGACTGCAGACAAGGTAAAAACAAGGGCAAGAGAGAAGTTTGAAGCCTCTGGCATTTGCAACTACAGCAACCATTAAACAGAGCCTAACCTGAACCCAAATTAATATAAAAGTATACATTAAAAAACTAACATACAATAAAAGCATACACTAATGGTCCACTTAGCTCAGTTTCTATTATCTTATACGTCATGTCCAGCCAGTAACAAAAAAATTACAAGGCATGTTAAAAAGAAAAGAAAAGAAAAGAAAAGAAAAGAAAAGAAAAGAAAGAAAACAAAAATGAAACAAAATCCATCTGAACAGTGTCAGAACCAGACTCAGATATGAAACAGATATTGGACTTATCAGATAGGGAATTTAAAATAACTATGATTAATATTTTAAGTGCTCTAGTGGAAAAAATAGACAACATGCAAGAACAATGGGTACTATAAGCAGAGCCAGAAAAACTGTAAGAATCAAAATAAAATAGAAAACTCAAAAAACACTGCAAAAGAAATTTTTAAAAATGCTTTGGATGAGCTCAATAGTGGATTGGATACTGCTGAAAAAAGAATAAATGAGCATGAAAATAGTTCCATAGAAATTTCCCAAAAACAAAAAGATCAGTCACATAAGAAATGTAAAACATTCTTAGATTTCAAAAGATGTGACGTATGTGTAACTGAACAGAATCCTGAAATAACAGAAATAGAATAGAAATAGAATCCTCCTGGGGCACTTTTGGCTCAGTAGTAGTGGAGCATGTGACCCTTGACCTCAGGGTAGTGAGTTCAAGCCCCATATTGGGCATGATGCCTACTTAATAAACAAATAAAAATAAATAAATAAAGTTATTCTTAAAAATAAACAAATAAAAATAAATATATATTTATTATATATAAATATATAAATATATATATATAAACAAATAAAAATAAATAAATA
Organism: Panthera uncia; assembly: GCF_023721935.1. Taxonomy (NCBI): domain Eukaryota; kingdom Metazoa; phylum Chordata; class Mammalia; order Carnivora; family Felidae; genus Panthera; species Panthera uncia. Next base: position 104,158,793 of record NC_064809.1, on the reverse strand, counting down.
AATAAATAAAATTATTCTTAAAAATGGATTAAGTACCTAAATGTAAGACCTAAAACAATATTTGGGCCACCTGGGTGGCTCAGTCAGTTAAGTGTCTGACTTCGGCTCAGGTCATGATCTTGGTTTGTGAACAGCTTGGGCCTGGAGCTTGCTTCAGATTCTGTGTCTCCCCCTCTCTCTGCCCCTCCCATGCTCATGCTCTATCTCCCTCTATCTCTCAATAATAAATAAACGTTAAAAATTTTAACAAAAAGACCTAAAACAATATAACAATATAACTTTTAGAAGAAAAGAAAGGACAAAACATTGTGACATTGGATTTGGCAATGATTTCTGGGAAATGACATCAAAGGCATAGTAAAAAAAAGAAATAACAGATCAAAAAGAAAAAAAAAGAAAGAGAAAGAAAGAAAGAAAGAAAGAAAAGAAAAGAAAAGAAAAGAAGTTGGACTTCATATGAGATTATCCATAGAGTAAAAAGGCAAACCACCAATGGGAGAAATTATTTGCAAATCAAACATCTGATAAGGGATTAAAACCCAGAATATATAGAGAACTCCAAAACTTAACAACAAAATGACCCAATTCAAAAATGGGCAAAGGACTTGAATAGATGTTTCTCCCAATATATACGAAGTCAATAAGCACATGAAAAGACGCTCAACATAATAAGGAAATACAAATGAAAACTACAATGAGATACCACCTCACATCTATTAAAATGACTTCTGTCAAAAAAAAACAAATAAAACAGAAAACAACAAATGTTGGTGAGGATGTGGAAAAATTGGAACCTTTGTGTATTGTTACTGGGAATGTAAAATGGTACAGTACCTGTAGAAAACAGTATAATTGTTCCTCAAAAAATTAAAAACAATTAGTATATGATTCAGCAATTCAATTCTAGATATATACTCAAAAGAACTAAAAGCACAATCTCAAAGAGGTATTTGTATATCCATGTTTTTAGCAGCATTAGTCACAATAGTTATATATGGAAGCAATGAAAGAATCTGTTAAATAAGTGGGTAAACAAAATACTATATATGCCTATAGTAGAATATTATTCAGCTTACAAAAGGAAGAAAATTCGGGCATACATGACAACATGGTTGAAGCTTGAGGACATTATGCTAAGAGAAATAAGCCAATCACACACACCAAAAAAGACCAATATTCCATGAATCCATCACATGAGGTGCGAAAAGTAGACAAAATCCTATGGACAAAAAGTATAATGGTGGTTGCCAGAGGCTTTGGGGAGGGGAAAATGAAGAGTTATTCTTTAAGGAGTAGAGTTCCAGTTTTACAAGGTGGAAAGTGTTGTGGAGATGGAAGATGGTAATGCTTGAATGGCAATGTAAATGTATTTAATACCACTGAACTGTGCATTGAAAATGGTTATGATAGCAAATATTACATGTATTATATCACAAAAACGGTAGACAAATGACCCAATAAAAATGTTTTAGTTGATTTAAAAAAAAAAGTAAAGGCAGATATACCATGATTAACAATAGTCAAAAGAAAGCTGGAGTAGCTATATTAATTTCAGAAAGATCACACTTCAGAACAAGGAGACTAGCGAGGGATAAAAAGGGAAGCATTACATGAAGAAAGTTTTTCCAAGAAGACATAATAATCTTTATTGTGTATACACCTGTCATACAGTCTGTGACAACAGACTGTCAAACTACATGAAGCAGAACTTATAGCAATGCAAGGAAAAACAGGCAAACCACCATTATATTTGAATACTCCAACATGCTTTCAGTAATTGATAGATCAAGCAGACAGAAAATGAGTAAGGATATAGCTGACCTGAAAAATGCTATCTGTCAGATTGATTAAATTGGCATTTATAGAATGCTCCAATAAATAAATGTAATTTATTTAATTTACATAAATTAAATATGTAATTTTTATTTAAATTACATATTTAAATATGTAATTTAAATATGGGCGCCTGGATGGCTCAGTTGGTTAAGCGTCCGACTTCGGCTCAGGTCACGATCTCGCGGTCCGTGAGTTCGAGCCCCGCGTCAGGCTCTGGGCTGATGGCTCAGAGCCTGGAGCCTGCTTCCGATTCCGTGTCTCCCTCTCTCTCTGCCCCTCCCCCATTCATGCTCTGTCTCTCTCTGTCCCAAAAATAAAATAAAACGTTAAAAAAAAATTAAAAAAAAATAAATAAATGTAGAATACTGTTTTCAAGCTTTCATAGAGCATTTGGAAAATAGGCACATTCTGGGCCATGAAACACATCCTAACACATTCAAAATAATAGAAATCATGTAGAGTATGTTCTCAAACCACATGAAATTAAACTAGAAACTAATAACAGAAAGACAGCTGAGAAATGCCAAAATATTAGGAGATTGAATAGCATACTTCTTAATAAAATGAGTCAAAGAAAAAAAATACCAAAAGAAATTTTACAATATTTTGAATTCACAGTAAAGGTTTTGATAGAACACTTTATGTAATTTTTCAAAATTTGTGGAGTGTGTGGTGAAAGCAGTGAGTGAATTCTTAGAATAAAAACTGAAGCATTAAATATATTAGAAAAGAAGAAAGATGTAAAATCAATAACCAAGATTCCACTTTAGGGTATTAGAAAAAAGAAGAGCAATTTTGGACTAAAGCAAGCATAAAAAAGTAACTAGAGCAGAAATCAATAAAATTAAAAACAGGAAAAAATAGACAAAATCAATGGCATCAAAGCCAGTTATTTTAAAGGAACTATAAACTGATGAACCTCTAGCCAAGATTCCCAAGAAAAATGGAAAAAAAGAAGCAATTACAATATCAGAAATGAGAGACAAACTATCACTACTGATCCCATGGGCATTAGAAAGATAATAGAGAGGAGCCTGGGTGGTTCAGTCGGTTAAGTGCCCACTCTTAATTTTGGCTCAGGTCATGAACTCAAGGTTCCTGAGTTCCTTCATCCCCCTGGCTATTTATCCAATTGATTTAAAAACTCATGTCACACAAAACCTGCACATGACAGTCCATAGTTGCTTTAATCATAATTAAAAAAATACAAAACAGATGCAACCAAGATGCTCTTGAATAGGTGAATGGATAAACAAACTGTGGTACATCCATGCAATTGACTATTACACAGCAACAAAAAGAAATGCACTATAAAACAAATGGAGTATACCTAAATTCATATTAAGTGAAAAATCTGAAAATCACTATATATTGTGTGATTTCAGAAATAGGACATTCTGGAAAATGCAAGAGTATAGACACAGTAAAACAAGTATAGACACTAAAATTTCCAAGGTCTTAGGGGAAGGGGGAGGCTTATATACATGAAGCATATTTTTTGTGTGATGAAGCTATTTTTTACAGTATTTGTTATGGTGGTATATGACATTATTCATTTGTCAAAACCCATAAAACTTTACAGCACAGAGTCAAGATGATTGTATGCAAACTTGAAAAATTTAGGGAATCAAGTACACACAGGAAAGAATGCAGACTGTGACAAAAGATTTATCCGTATTATGAATGTGTGAAACGATCTCAGTGAAGAAGGCAAAGGGGAAGCACATTGACCTAAATAATGGAAATGAGTTAAATCTATGACTAAGGCAAAAGCACTGTACTCTCAATGGTTAACAATTCTGATACTACTATCCAATGTATGCTGGAATGGAACAATTAAGTAAAAGTAAGGTAAATAGTGGAGCCAAGTTTCTCACTATTGAAGTATAAATAAGCAAGGGGAGATTAGAATGATCCAAGTGGTAACGTATTAGAGTTGGAGCCCTCAGGAAGAACACAATTTTAACTTAATATAGGTGCAAATGGCTACCTATGAAATATTTACTGATGCGTATGTATACTTATGTTAGTATACACACATATGTTTCTTTACTTGGTCAGGTGAGAGGGCCTACAAGAAATGACACTCCATGACCACAAGCACATCTATCACTCAGACCTTATTTTCCAGTACCATTTACCAATAAAAGGAACCAAGTCTCCTTGAATAAATGACCCAAATGTCCAAAATGAGTGTGGAGCATTTTTGCAGTTTCAGAAAGTAAGGAAGGGCTCAAAAAACAATGAAAGCAGACAAACAGATCTACAATGACAGGGAATGTGAGGGAACACAGGAGGCAATTGAAAAAAAACTTCCATAACCAAAGATGGGACAATTTGAGTAACAAAAAACAAATAGAGTAACACTGGATTTTAACTCAAAGTATAAAATAAATACCCACGGATCCATACTGATATAAATAAACAATTAAGTTAATATAAGGGGAAAGAGAGACAAATGTCCCTTACAGAAGAATTTCAAATAATGAATATAGTTTCTCCAACTTCGTAACTACCCACTCCTTAAGTCTGAGCTACACATAGTGGCTTCCTTTCGAAGAGAAAAGTGTGAAAAAGAGAAGAAAAAGAATTTTCACAGATGAATCTAACACATAGTACCTCAGTCAAGTGATCAAGGTCAACATCAGCAGTCATAAGTCATGTTGATAGCATATACCTTTCCTACGGTGTGATAAAAATGTCACAGTCATCTTCTTCAAAACCTATAAAACTCAATCTAATAATACTACTACTAATAATAACAATAACAAATCATATAAACTCATTAGAAAAACACCACATAAAATACAGGACTAGTGTTTCTCAAAACTGTCAAGGTCATCAAAAACAAAGCCTGAAATTTTCACAGTCAAGAGGAGTCTAAACATGATATATAATTGTAATATGGTATCATGGATGAGATCCTGGGAGGGAGGGGTAAAAAGAACATTAGGTAAAAAGTCAGAAAATCTAAATACACTACAGACTTTTATTCAATACTAATATATCAATATTAGTGTGTTAATTGCAACAAGTACACTATACTAATGTAAGATGTTAGTAATAGGTGAACTAGATGTGGAATATGCTGGAATGCTAAGTGCTACCAACACAGTTTTTCTTTAAATCTAAAACTGTTCCAAAATATAAAAGTTGTTATGGGCTGAATTGTGCCCCTCCCTTCTTCCACCCCTATTGATATAGTGAAGTCGTAACCTCCAAGTACTGCAGAATATGACTATATTCCGGGACAGGGTCTTTAAAGAGACAATTAAATTTAATTTACGTCATTAGGATAGGGCCTAATCTAATCTGATTAATAATGTCCATGTAAAAGGAGGACAATTTGGACACAGACACACAAAAGGCAGCCATGTGCAGACACAGAGAGAAGAGGGCCACCCACAAGCCAAGGAAGGAGGCCTCAGGAGAAACCAACCTTGCCAACATCTAACCTTGGACGTCTAATCTTGAGAACTGTGGAGAGATAGATTGCTGTTATTTAAGCCATCCAGGTGTCTGGTACTTGTTAGGGCAGCCCTAGCAAGCCAATACAGTTGTTTTAAAAAATATACATGTAAACTCCGTTTTTATTCAGGTCAAATCTCATTTCACTCTGGTTTTAATTTTATCTATTGTTGATGTCTTGTGCTCATGTGGCTGTCTTTGCATATATGATATACATGGGTTACTAGCACCTTTTTTTCCCTTTTAGAGATATCATTATTAATATTTTTATTCCTGTTCAAGTGTGTGTGTGGGGGGGATGGTTTCTATACCAATTTTTGTCTGTATATCAAAAATGCATACATTTTAGTCAAAAAGCCCTTTGAACTCCGTGAAAATTTTCCAAACCCCTTTTCTTAGTCTAATGTTTTCCTCAGCATTTATAACATATAAAATAAGAATTATGATCAACCATTTTGCTCTATGAGATAGAAGTTTTTTGTTTTTTTGTTCTGTTTTGTTTTGTTATTTATTTTGTTTTGTTTTGTTTTGTTCTCTGTTTTATGTATAGTAGCCAGATCAGTGCTTGGGCATGGTGGGTGCCCAATTAGTATTAGCTCTATTTTTGAATAAACATTTAAGTTTATATTGATATCTACAATATATTTACAAAATACTACTCACCCATGAATATGTCACAATATATCTGCTAATGCTTGAATATAGTGATTGAATAGAATTGTAAATACTAAAGGTTTATATTGACTTTCTTAAAGCAATTTTTAATGTAAAAAGCATAACTGATTTTGTTTTCATTTAACATCCCTATCGTATCAAGTTTCATCCTTCAGTAATAAGTTTAAACTTAAACCAAACAAAAAACTTTTACTTAATTTCTACACAATGGTTTATTAAAAATGTTTGGTTTGAGAAAGTATTAGCATGTGCATTCTTCTTTTCTCTTTCTGTTTAAAAAGTTGTCTTTCAGGAGTGCCTTGGTGGCTCAGTTGGTTGAGTGTCTGACTTCGGCTCAGGTCATGATCTCACGGGTTTGTGGGTTCAACCCCTGTGTCGGCATCTGTGCTGACTGCTGAGAGCCTGGAGCCTGCTTCCGATTCTGCCTCCTTCTCTCTCTCTGCCCCTCCCCCATGTGCACGCGCACTCTCTTTCTCAACAGTAAATAAACATTAAAAAAATTAAAACAAAATTTTTTAAAAAGTTGTCTTTCATTCTGTGGTTGTTTTTTTATATCACCTTTTTTAAAATTTATATATCACTAAGAATAAATGTCCAAAATTTTGCTCTGTCTTCAATGGAATATTTGCCATTAAATCAGTAGACCAAAATCAGTTTGTCTTATGTCCATATTTACCATGTCCCCTCTGTGCTGTGCTTTGGAAATTTAAATAACACAAAAGTTTTAATTACAATGCTAATTTTAATCACAAAAGAAAATGTGTCCTAAAAGAGAAGTGGTAGGGAATAGAGAAAGTGTGAGAGTTTCACATATGTTCTTTGAGAGATGGATAGATCACCCTTCAATCAGCACACCGAGTTTAAAGCAGACAAGGGTTATCCTCCACTGAAAAAAAATATTTTATTTCTTTCCTATTCCAGTTTTATTTTCATTCATCATTAACTTCTTGAGCCTCCTATAACATAAGTTACACATACAAATAAAATGGAATGCTTGTTCTCAAAGTACTTCGAACTATAAAAACTTTGAAATAAAACGTATTCCCAGGGAACTAAAATACTAATGGGCAAAAGAGAAAAGTAGACATATGATTGAAACATATTATAATTGAAGACAGAGTTATATATAATATGATAGAGAGAAAGGTGCTGCTAATAAAAATAATTAAGTGTTGAAAAAAAGGTAGATTTTTCCAATGCACAGATGGAAGGGCGAAGCAGATGGAGTTGACAATGTCTACAAATATAGAAGAAAGATGAGGAACAGTATATTACATGCTGAGTACTGACAGTAATTCATTATTTTTGGCTTATACATTATATGTGGTATCACATGTCTGTGCCACATGGATATGGAGGTAGGTCATCTGGAGGCTGACACACAGTGAAATGCTGAGAGCTATTATATACATGAACTTTGTGCTGAATGCCCAAGAAGTTGGAGGTTAAGGTCTTGTGTTAAATAAAGTGTTAAAAAAAAAAAAAGTTCCCAAATGGTGCCACTTAGAGTTCCTAAACCAGTGCTCAATACATAATCTAATTGCAGTTTTGACCTCCCCACAAAATGTAATCTTAACCAGTCAGCCAGGAATTTTTTAGTCCTTACCAAGGAGTCTATCTCCTGGGTCCTCTCCACCCACTAAAGAAATACGAGGTAATCTACATGATAAGACCCCTATTTCCCCTAGAAAGCAGTGTACCTGGAACAATACTTTTCTTTTGCTAATAACTTTCTAGTCCCCATCCATCCTCTATAGAATCTTTCATTTTGTACAGCTCCTTGAAATACCTCTTTATTTGCTATGGGATGCTGCCTGATCCATAAAGTGTTTGGTGAAGCCAATTAGATCTTCAAATTTACTTGGTTGAACAAAAGGTAACCAGACATCATTATATTGATGTAATTATAGAAATATCAGACACATTTTCTTTTGTCAAATAAACTATGGTATTTGCACTTCTCTATTCATTAAACTATCAAATGACTTATATATTTGATTACATTCTTTATGAAAAAATTGAAATTGAGGTTTTATTACTAACTTGCCCTAGACATTTAAATTGCTCATTTTTTAAGTCTGTTTCATATAAATTTATCTAGGATAGAAGCTCATAAATGGTAAGCGAGTTTTTCATTTGACTTGTAAATTCATGAAAGTCATATTTTAGGCTTTCTAGCAGCTAGAACCTTCTGAATATCTATTTAATAAGCATACTGTTAATTTTTTAATAAAAAGGCTATAGGGAGTGAATTGGGAATTAAAGAATCTTAATGCTTTCACACTAACTAGTCAAGAAATTTAACTTACAAATTATAGAATAAAGTAGAACCAAAGATAGTAAGCTAATTATAATGTTGGTAGGTACAGTCTGTCAAATATAGTTTATAATTTTAAGTAAACAAATACACTGAAGTTGTCTATAACCAAATATTAATAAATTCAATTTTCCTTAATAAAAATTTATAATCTTAGACTTATAAGTAAATTTAACAGTTCTTGGAACTCTGAAAAGGAGCCAATCAATATCATAGTATTTTTATCCTTTATATCAAAAAGGTATAAATACTTTATGATGATGAGATCCAAAGTCAACATGTGTTAATATTTATTTTTATAGTAATTACTTTTAAGTAATGACTAATCTTTTTAATAAATGAATCTAAAGACTTAGTGATATTTCAGCAAACCGTACATCTATTCTATTATTTTCAAATTTTCTCAATAAATGACCAACTGAGGAACATATAAATGTTTTATTTCACATTACTGAAGAAAGAATTATCTAATTTTATAAAAGTGGAATCTGAAGTTTAGAAAGACTATATTTAATTGCACAGAACTGTAACACTAGCTAATCAGCTGAGTATAGATTTACAAACAAGTCTCTTTTCACTTTCCTATTGTTGAACATAGCAATATTTGATACCATTAATGGTGAATGAATGGGGATTTCTTAGTGGTGATAAGAGCAATATTTGTTGCATTCATTTCATTACATAAACTCTAGTACAAAAGTACCTAAAGAGTGGGGTGCCTGGGTGGCTCAGTTGGTTGGGCGTCTGACTTCAGCTCAGGGCATGATCTCACAGCTCGTGAGTTTGAGCCCCGTGTTGGGCTCTGTGCTGACAGCTCTGAGCCTGGAGCCTGCTTCAGATTCTGTGTCTCCCTCTCTTCCTCTACCCCTCCTCAGCTCATGCTCTGTCTCTCTCTGTCTCAAAAATAAATAAACATTAACAACAACAAAAAATTACCTAAGGAGTAATAATGGCATAGTATGAGTACTTCTTTATTTTTTTTTTTTTCAATTTGATTCATCCAAACTAAACACACTGGAGTTTTTGCTTCAATTTAAATTAAATACTGTACAGTTTCTAATCCCCATCTAGGAAGTTTGTATCAGTTTTATTTTATTTTAAAATAACACCTTTTTCTATAAACACTAGATTTGATAACTGAGAGGGCGACTAATGAACTGAAAGATTTTTGTTTAAATGCTCAGATTACAGAAGAAAAGAGAGTTTGAGATTTCACTCCATCTTTCCACATTTCAAAAGCACTGAACAATTTTTACAAAGCTCAGTTTGACAGACAGTCCCTTCTAACCAACAGGTGTTTCAAGGTCAGAGCTAAGGATTGTTGGCAGAAATGTGTGGGGCAGTCCACAGAAAACCAGCCAGCATGTACTTGGCTTGCATCCCTTGGTTTCCCCAGCACTAATTTCATTCACTGATAATTGTACAAAGGTAAAATTATTACTGCCTCTGGAAATCTTTTATAAACGCTTTAAGTAAGTTTATTTCTTCTCCTTTTCCATTTTACACTCTAGCGTCACAAATGGAGATTTCTCCTAAGTGAATAGTCTTTCAAAGCGTATCAATCAGTGACTGAACTTACTAACATTTTAAAAATCCATTTATGACATATGCTTGGCAGGTTTTCTGGTCTCCAGTTAAAAGCAATCCTCCTACTTAAAAACAGCTTTTTGACTGTAACTCTACCTAAAAATACAGTATTTATAACTAATTTTTTTTTTTTTTTTTTTTTTTTTTTTTGGCTAGCAGCATTTAAAACCTTTAAATTCCAAACAAGACTCAAGGATGAAAATGGTGGCATGTAATGGCCATGGGCATATCTTTTATATTTGGGGCATTGAAAAAAGATAAATAGCAATTTACATCCTTGATTTCATAACCGATTCCCTTTCCATTCACTTTTTTATGGTGTTGAATTTAAAAAAACAGGATAGAGAGAGAAAGAAAATCAACACATGTAAGATTTTTTATAGAAGTCTTGGAAGTAGATACACGTTTTAATGATTACTATACAAGAAATCAAAATTCCCAGAAGTACAGAAATGCTAAAACATCTTGTCTTTTTAAATTACTGATTATTTGCACATTTCTTTAATTTTTGCTAGATAGATATCAGAGTGGAAAAATATCAATTTACTTTTATAAATAGAAACTTTTAAAAAATTACAGGTTTAAGCTATTATAATTCCTTATAACAGGCTATAAGGGAACAGATGTAAAATTTCAGTAAGTCAAATTAAACAATGCCATGAATTATCAGTTCACATTGAAATAAGCCAAATACATTTGCTACATGTTTAATAATTTGCACTGTTTTATTGCCTCTATATTGTCATTATAATTTTTATGTCTTCTCTAGTGTGAATATACCATAAAATTCTAAAAACTCAGAAATGCTTATACTGTTTCATTATGATTTATATATATTAAAATGCGATCATGTAATATACGTATACATATGATGATGGTTATATAAATTACATATGTATAAATCACTATTTTTTAATATCTAATATTCTATTTGAGGCTCTCTCTGAATACACACATAATTAGCATCTTTATGCATGAAATATTGTTGCAATTCTGATTACTGCCTTTGTAAAAATTTTCTGAGGATTCACAGAAAATGCTCTGAACACTTTGAGGGTCTTGAGATTTTAAATAAGGATTCCTAAAAGCCTCACCAATTTACATTTCTACAATAGCATGTTGAAAATGCCATTTCAAAATTCACTGGAAAATGCTTATTGTATATTTAATATTTAAAAAAAATAATTTTTACATTTATTTATTTTTGAGAGAGAGAGAGCACAAGCAGGGAGGGGCAGAGAGAGAACAAGACACAGAATCCAAAGCAGGCTCCAAGCTGTCAGTACAGAGCCCAACATGGGGCTTGAACTCACAAACTGTGACATCGTGACCTGAGCAGTAGTCAGAAACTTAACCCACTGAGCCACCCAGGCACCCCTAATATTTTATTTTGTGTGTATTGACATTTACTGTAATACTATAACATTCATATTTTCAGAATTTCTCAAGTGTTCTATAAAATATTTAATATCCTCTGACAAGTCTTATTGTGATATCACTTTTATTAATATGCAAGAGCTCTACATTTTTAAATAGTAACATTTCTTTTTAATTTTTTTAAGGTTTACTTTTTTGAGAGAGAGAGAGAGAAAGAGAGAAAGAGAGAGAATGTGAGTGGGGAAGGGGCAGAGAGAGGGAGACACAGACTCTGAAGCAGGCTCCAGGATCCAAGCTATCAGCACAGAGCCCAGCATGGGATCAGAACCCACGAACCATGATATCATGACCTGAGCCAAACTCAGAGGCTTAACCGAGTGGGCCACCCAGGCACACAGATAGTAACATTTCATTTGCCATATTTGTTCAATATTTTTTATTTAGCTCTTCATATATTTTCAATTTCTAGAAACAGTAACTGTGAATCGAAATTCTCATTTCCCTGTCCAACTTCTTGTGCCTATTTTACACCAGATAGTCTGTCCCCATTTAATTAATATTTCATATAAAATATTTAATTATACTCAATTAAAGTCACCCTACTTAATCCATATTTAAGATCAACTTTAATCTTTAAACGTAATTAAATTTTATTTCTGATATTTGTAGAAGATGTAGGGTAGATATAAAGTATTTTAACCAAAACTTAATCAACTATTCTATAATTTATGTTATAATTTATTAAATTATACTTTCTTTCCCCACATTTCTTTTCTGGCATCTTACTGTTATCATTATTTCTTTACAGAACATTTTAGTATATCTTGGGAAAGTTCTCTATTATCATTTTGCATCAAAATACTCTATCTTCATTTATTCTTTTCTTTCAAATGAATTTTTTTTTAAATATGATTATTGAGAAAATAAACTTAAGATATTTAATTGAAATTACATCATATGTATGTTAATTGAAAAAGATGATTTTTAATAGTGAATTCTTGGACCAGGAATAGAGTATCTTTCAGCACTTGTTAAGTAAATGTTCAGATTTTCAGTATATTTTGTACTTTTCTCATAGATTTTTCAGTTCCTTTTTAAAATCCATTTTCCTGAAATACTCTTGATACACAGTAAAACGCATCAATTCTATTTTTGTTGTTGTTTTTTAAGTAGGACTCACTCCCAGTGTAGAGCCCAACATGGGGTTTGAGCTCATGACCCTGACATCAAGACCTGAGCAGAGATTTAGTCAAACGCTTGACCAAATGAGCTGCCAAGGAGCCCCAAAATGCATCCATTCTTAAGTGTGTTTTCTGATATGTTTTGACATGTGTATACAACCATGTGACCCCTACCACAATCACATATAAGACACCCTAAATTTTCCCTTGAGACTCTGCAGACCTCTCGCCCCCTTTCCTGCCATCCCAGGCAGAAATTCATGTAATTTATAATACTCTAGGTTCATTTTTCCAGTTTAAAACATAGTATAAGCACAAATACACACAGTACTTTTTTTGTGACAGGATTGTTATTTAGCATAATTTTGTTGACATTCATCCATGTTAATGTGTGTATCTCCAATTGTTCCTTGATGTTGCTGATTAGTCCATTGTATGAATATGCTATAATTTATTTATTCATTTACCAGTAGAGGGGTATTTGAATGTGTAAATTTGTGACTGTTAGGAATAAAGCTATTATAAATATTCATGTAAGTTTTTTGTGAAACTGTGTTTGAATTTTTGCTAAATACCTAAGAGTGGATTCCTAGGTCATGGGGTATATGCGTGTTCAACTTTACACAACTTGCTATTACTAATGTAATAGTAACAAATCTTTTTTATTATTTTTTAAATGTCTATTTTTTTTTGAGAGAGAGAGACAGAGAGAGAAATCACACATGAATGAGTAGGAGGAAGGGCAGAGAGAGAGAGAGAATCCCAAGCAGGCTCTGTGTTATCAGCACCATGAGATCATGAGAGCCGAAATCAACTGTTGGATGCTTAACTGACTAAGCCACCCAGGTACCCCAATCCTTTTAATTTTAGACAATCTACTAGGAATAGTGGTATCTAATTTTACTGTGCATATCCCTAATAATTAATGTTGTTGGACATTTTTTCATGTGCTTTTTGATATCACTACCTGTTATTTGGTGAAATGTCTGTTAAAATATTTTGCTTTGTTTTTATTGGGTTGTTTTCTTAGTATGGGTTATTAATCAAATGTTTGGGTTGAACATTATAATATTGGCCTAGAATTTTGTGAGAAAGTATTTATTGTTATACTTATTTAATAAATATAGAACTTTCAGATATTCAAATTTTCTTGGGAAGATTGTTTCTTTTAAGAAATTTATTCATATTATGTGAAGTTAAATTATCCCACCTTTGCCCAAAATATTCCTTATAATCTTTCTAATAACTGGAGGATCTTTTTCATTCATATTAGTAATTACATTTTATTTCTAGCCAGAGATGTTTCCAAAGAATCAGTTTTATTGATTTATTCTATGATTTGACTGTTTTCTTTTTTATTTGTTTCAAGTTTTTATTTAAATCCCATCCACCTCCCCTCCATAAACCATCAGTTTGTTCTCTATAGTTAAGAGCCTCTCATAATTTGCCTCTTTCTCTCTCTCTTTCTCTCTTTTAGTTTGTTTTCTAATTGACATGTTTTCACTCTTCCATTTACTTTGTGTTAGTCCTTTATTTTAAAAAATTAATCTATAAAATTTGATCATTTATTTTTACATATTTATTTATTTATTCACTCATTCATTCATTCATTCTTTTTTTTAGAGATAGAGTTAGCACAAGTGAGGCAGAGAGGCAGAGGAGAAGAGGGAGAATCTTAAGCAGGCTCCATACTCAGTGCTGAGCCTGATGAGGGGCTCAATCCCACAACCCTGGGATCATGACCTGATCTAAAATCAAGAGTTGGACATTCAACAAACTGAGCCACCCAGGTGCCCTTTTAAACATCTTTTTAAAATAAACATTAAAAAATAAATTTTAGGTACTGCTGTAGCTGCATCCCACAAAATTTTATATATTTTTTTTTATTATTCATTTCTAAATACTTTTTAAATTTAACTTGTCATTTTTGTTTATTTAATAGATGATTACAAATGTCATAGTTAATTTCCAATATTGTAAATTTTCTAGGCACTTTAAACATAGATTTCTAACATATTTTCATTGTGATCAAATAACATACTTTGTATGATTCCAATAATTTTTGATTTCTTAAGACATGTTTCATAGTTCAGTGTATTCATCTTAAAGGTTCATGTGTACTGGAACTGAATATGTTTTCTGTAGTTAGTATGAAGGCCAAAATTTATGTATGTCAGTTAGGACAAGCTGGCTGATAGTCTTCTAAGCCTCCTTATAAATGTTTTTATTTATTTGGCTTATCAATATCTGGGAGAATAGTGCTTAAATCTACAAATATGTATTTATTTGAATGTACACTCATATATATATATACATATATATATTATATGTATATGTGTGCGTGTATATATACACACACACACACACACACACACACACACACAGAGAAAGAGAGAATTTGGGTAAGAATTTAGTATATATTAAGAGAATAATTTTAATTGTTTTGTTTCTGGGTTAATAAAATCTATATATATAATAAACTATATATAACTATATATTACATGACAATTATTTTTCATGTAAAAATGAAAAATCCTGCCATGAAATCTCAGCCTATGTATATTATTAAATATAATGTTTGACAAGTGATAAATTATATTTTTCTTAATATTTGGTTACTTAAAGTTTTGAAATTTTTAATATTCATAAATTTAGGTTTTACAGAAATCTTACATTTTAATGTATGTGCCCACTGGTATTTTATTTATACTTTAATTAACATCTTATCATATGTGGTTATATAGCCTGTCACATGCCTATTCTGGACATTTTTGTTTCTTTTTATTTCTTTTTTTTTTTTTTTGGAATGTTCATTTATTTATTTATTTATTTATTTTGAGAGATAGAGAAAGAGCGAGAGAGTGCAAGCCTGGAAGGCGCAGGGAGAGAGAGAGAATCAATCCCAAGCAGGATCCATACTGTCAGCGCAGAGCCCATTGCGGAGCTCAAACTCACGAACTATGAGATCCTGACCTGAATAGAAATCAAGAGTTGGACACTCAACCAACTGAGCCACCCAGACACCCCCATTTTTGTTTCTTTTAGTCAATATAATTTATTTTTTTTAAGACAGACTGATTTCTCCGTTAATTTTACTAGAATTACGATTTTTGTGTTTGGTTTACCACTTGAACTCTTTGTACTTTCCTTAAATTTATTTAAGAATCTGTCATCAGGTCACTCATTTCTGGCTTTCTAGTATAATGAAATTAAAACACATCTATTTTCATTTTTGTGTACTAACAATCATTTAGCAAACACTATATAAGTCAAAGACATATTTAGAAACTTACAATTTAAACATAATTTGTGCTTTAGTAAACTAATACATAATATTAGTGCACTTTTATTTTTAATAATGAATGCTCATTTATGGGTTTTTTTTTTTTTCAACGTTTTTTATTTATTTTTGAGACAGAGAGAGACAGAGCATGAACGGGGGAGGGGCAGAGAGAGAGGGAGACACAGAATCGGAAACAGGCTCCAGGCTCCGAGCCATCAGCCCAGAGCCTGACGCGGGGCTCGAACTCACGGACCGTGAGATCGTGACCTGGCTGAAGTCGGACGCTTAACCGACTGCGCCACCCAGGCGCCCCACATTTATGTTTTTTTAATAAACATTTACCTACAAAGTTATATTCTGCCTTTGACAATAATTGACATTTTTTGCTCTTATGAATATGGTCTCCATCATCCTTGTCCTACTGTACTTTTTCTGACAGCCAGAAATACAAGGTGGATTTAGCAGCATGTTTTAAAACTCTGGAATCTATTTTTCTAAGCATAAGAAAGAGCACCTATGTTACTCCACCCCCCTAATAAATTCCTGCAAGTTCCTTGATTGTTTGGCTTACAAGTTGATTTATAGAATGCCAGCCTCTGCTACAGGTATATCTAGGGTTATTTTCATGGCATTCTAATAATTTATTTCCCTTCATATTTATTCTATTTTTCAAAGTTTTTCTTTGGTTTTTCCCCTTATATAAAGTCTTGCAGAGTCTTTCAATGTTTAGATATATCAATTATTGGCCAATATCATATTTTTAATACTGCTTAAAAGAAAGCTTACATAGCTAAGTACAGATAATTTCTCTTCATGCATATTTACATATGTGTGGATGCACTCTATTTTTCCCCCTGATAGCTTTACAATTATTTTGTCACATATTTTAAATACATACCATGGAATTTGTACTGTGTTAAATATAGCAGATTGGAAAAATTTAGAGAGAGGGCTGAATATATTTAGGTTGTTAATTTAAGAATAATTAAATATATGAAGTTAAATTTAATTATTAATAACTTGGCCCTAAGACCAGAAAAAAACAAATATCCAAGAAACAATAGCCTAAGTTTAAAGTGATATTTTGTCATATAAATAATCAGAATAGTTAAAAATCTTTATGTTTCCATGGTGTCATTTTTTTTCTTTTAAATGGTTTGAACAGTTTTGTGAATGTTGTAATTTAAGTATATAACATTTACTTGTTATATACTTCTTAAAATTTTATATTATGTTTTTATTTACTATGTTATATATTTAGGGAAAATACCTAATATCTTCTCATCAAATGAAAGACCACAGAACTTCCCAGGAAATAATGTGAAATCTAACTTCATGTTTTATTCATCATTGTCCTCTAAAATAGCACTGTCCAACAGAAGTTTCTATGATAATGGTAATTTTCTATATCTGTGCTATCCAATAGTCAATAGCTACATAGGACTATTGAACACTTGTAGTGTGTTAATGTAACTGAAAGGCTAAGTTTTACCATCTGTGTGTCTAGTGGGCACCATATTGGACAGTGCACTATAGAAATATCTATGTGTGAGTTGATGCAAGATAACTTCTATACTACTTTTCCTTATTGTTCTGGTCTTTTGTATACTTCATTATCCCAAGTTTGATATTTAGCCAATTAATAACTGTAATCTAGCCATTACAATGATCAGTAATAAGATTATTATTTGTTACATATTTAATTAATTTAAGAGGAGGTAGATGTATATACATTAATATGTAAATATTGTTAATGTGAAATTATGTCCACAATAGAGTATTAAGACACAAAATCATATTGTTCAATAGTATGAATAGTACATTTTTATTTTAGTGAATAAAGCATTATGGTTATTTGAGCTTGTGTTTCTAACTGTACAATTTTCTATATATTAAAAAATAAAATTTATAAAAAGGAAACTTCTGACTGTTTTGCCATTGGAAAGTTTGGGATAAAATACAGTGTGGGGCAGATTTAAGGTGATGTCCAGGATCCCTGCTCCTGGTATCTATCACCTGTATAATCCTATCACCTTAAGTGTGGGTGGGACCTACAACTTGCTTATAACCAATAGAACATGTCGAAGGTGATGGAATAGATGTAATTATGTATTTGTCTTAGTCTTAAAGGGTCATGTCTGGCTTGTCTATAGTTAATGGCTTTTGAACATACCACATTGACATACATATAGTAGGTTCTAAATATTAGTTAAAATAATTTATAAATAAGAAATGGTTTTCACTGAATAAATACCAGTGAAATTTTTGAATTTCCAGCTCTGTGAGGAGGCTCTTTTCCTTGCTGGTTTTGAAGCAAGCTGTTGTGTTGTGAGCTTCCCTATGAAGAGGGCCATGTGTCAAAAACTGAGGGCAATATAGACGCACAGTAAGAAACTGAGGTAGGCAGTCTGACACCCTTCAAGAAACTTCAAGCTGCCCCAAATCATGTGAGTTTAGGAGCGGATCATAAAATGGACAAAGAGGAGATGAGTCTGAATATACAGGCTACAGTCTGGTCACACACTCTAGTCTAATACTTTTGAAATCACCATATTGACAATAGGTAAATATAGAAGGCTTTAGATGAGAGTGTCTTAATTTTTAGAAAGATTCATGATGAAAGGAGAATGTTAAATGGCTATACCAAGCAAGGGAGAAAACCACCACCTCTGGTAAAACTAAGAGTGAGGCAAATTCTTAGGAATTTGAATCTGGAAATTGAATATGGAGAAAGGAAAAACAAAGGCTATACAAAATTAAATTGTTCTTACATACTAGAATCAACATTCAAAAACTAATTTAAGGGGCGCCTCAGTCGGTTGGGCGTCCGACTTCAGCTCAGGTCACGATCTCGCGGTCCGTGAGTTCCAGCCCCGCGTGGGGCTCTGGGCTGATGGCTCAGAGCTTGGAGCCTGCTTCAGATTCTGTGTCTCCCTCTCTCTCTGCCCCTCCCCCGTTCATGCTCTGTCTCTCTCTGTCTCAAAAATAAATAAACGTTAAAAAAAAATTTAAAACATAACTAATTTAAAAAATTATTCTTTACAATAGCAGTAAAATAATAAAGGTCCAATCTATTAGTCATATGTAGATTTTCAAAAAATCAAAATAAAAAATAAAACTTTATTCAAAGACATAAAAGAAGATACAAATAAATGGAAAAATAACACTGTTCATGAATATAAGTTTCAGTATCATAAGCATGACAATTTTCCTAAAACACAATCTATATAAAGAATTCTAAAAATATTAGGGTTTTTAAAGGAAGTTGTCAAGAACAATTAGAAAAAGCATAGACAAGAGTAAAAGAACACAGTGGATGGATGAATTATACCAATTAACAGGATATATTATGTTGTTACAACAGTTTCAATAGAGTATGTTAACATAGGGACAGAAAATGGCCTAATGGGACATTATAAATAGCCCAAAAATAGACTCAAACAATTGTGGTAAGCTGATATATAACACAGAGAGCTTTAGAATACATCTGGAAAATGATAGACTAAACACAAATGGTGCTGGAACAACTTGTTGTCATATAATAATAACAGTAATGATAGTATTAAAAATAACAGATTCCAATACCACAAAAGTACATTCCAGAAGATTCAGTTACCTATGTGTAAACATTTTTAAAAATTAACTATTTAAAATTATATAAATGGAATTCTTTATGCCCTTACAGTAAGAAAAAAATCCCTAGAGAGATCAAAGGGAAAACATAAAATAAATATATTGATAAATTTAAATATGCCAAAATGAAAATATTCTGTACATTATAAGGTCATGGACAATAAAATATTTTGTCATGTATAACCAAAACAGGACTAGTATCCATGAAATGTGCTAATGAAAAATGGAAAGCATTCTGAAAAATATTTGACACATTATGAGCACAAAATAAATGCTATCTAAAATATTCATTGTTTTTATGAACACATAAAGACCTTAAAAGCTATAAGAAACATAAGTAAGCTTTAGTTTAGTAGAAAAGTTGGCAAAAAATATGAATTTTAGCAATTTAAAGGAAAAAAATAAATAATAATAAATTGCTATAAAAAATAGCAATTTAAAGGAAAAAAAAATGGAATGACCAATAAAAATGTGCTAATCTCTAGCAAGCAGGAAAATATAGATGAGATGTCATTAATTTCTATTAGATTGGCAAAATTAAATAATTCTTAATAAATATTAGCAAAGATGAGGAGCACTGAAAGTTTCATTACTTACCAAATTACTTAGTTTTGCTATAGCAAAAGCTTAGTGAAAATGAAAATGGACATGTTTTATAAATTGGTAATTCCATTACTAGGAGATATCATATATAACTCATATTTGCAAAATGTGACATTTTAAAGAATATATTTTTGTAATATTTAAAAATTTGAATTAATCTAAATATCTTTTAAAATGCAAATTAATAATGTTATATTCATACAATTAAATATCAATATTAATTAACTAGAAATACAGATAAGAACATGGACAAATCTCAAAAGCATAATGTGTGAGGGACACCTGGGTGGCTCAGTCAGGTAAGCATCTGACTCTTGATTTTGGCTCAGGTCATGATCTCATGGTTTTTGAGATCAAGCCCCATGTCAGGCTCTGCACTGACAGTAAAGAGTCTGCTTCTTGGAATACTCTCTTCACCCTCTCTCTCTGCCCTCCCCTGCTATCTTTCTCTCTCAAAATAAATAAACTTTTATTTATAAAGCATAATGTGTGAGAAATGCAGGAAGGTATATACAGTACCATTCTTCTTATATAAAATTTAAAATATATAAATCAGTGTTACATATTTTTATGCATAGTTCAAATGAGTGAAAAATATAAATGAACATCATAGTCAAAAAATTCAATACTTCTGAACTGGAAGGATGGGCATGAGGTGAGGAAAATATAAATAAGGGTCTTCAACTTTTAAATTTAAAACTTATTTGAAATATAAAAATCACTCTGAATCAAATAAGGCAGAATATTAAGATCTGACCAACCATATGAGAAGAAACACATGTGTTTATTACCCTCTAATATTTTATGTATGTTTAAAATACTTCAGAATATTTAAAAGGACTTTTAAGTGTAGAGATAAGATTAAATTGAAAAGTTTTCAGATTTGTTGTAAGAATGAAAGATAAGCAAGGCCATAGAAGATTAAAAAATGGGACAATAATTGTGTCATAAATTAGAGAGGGGAATTCATGGACCTAGAGGATATTATGCTAAGTGAAATAAGCCAGACAAAGAAAACACAAATGCCCTATCATTTCACTTCTATGTGCAACCTAAAAAACAAAACAAATGAATAAACAAACAGCAGAATCAGACCTATAAATGTACAGAGTGAATTGATGGTTTCCAGAGGGGAGGAGTGCGGGGGGGGGGGGGGGGAAAAAAAGGGGGAAGGGGAGTTAGGGGGAGGGGGAACAGGTCATGGGGATGAAAAGTACAGCATAGGGAAGATAGTCAATGGTACTGCAAGAGCCTTGTATGGTGACAAATGGTAGCTACACTTGTGGTGAGCACAGCATAATGTATAGAGTTGTTGAATCACTATGCTGTAAACTTCAAACTAATGTGATATTATATGTCAACTATATTCAAAACATTTAAAAAAATGGGGGATTATATGTAGAGAATAATGAATTCAGTTAGCTAGGAAAAAGTTTCACGTACTTTGGATACCTGTAATTAGTGACACACATCAGGAGAGGAATATAGAGACTGATAACATATGGAGATCAAGTTTTGGAAGTTATCCATGTAGAAGTGATAACTGAAACTAAGCATTGGGATGATATTAGCATTGGAAGGAGAATCACTGCAAGGAAGCAAAAAGCCTTTAGAATTATTCATTTACATGTGGTGACTACAAATTGCTAACAAAATTAGACCATAAAGACAGAAATAAATAAGAAAGGTATTACCATGATTGAATGAAAGGAATATGACAAAAATGTACAGGCTTGGGAAATGGGGTACCTTGGTTAAAGGGAAATCAAGTGAGAGGATGTCCAGAAAATTACATGTCTGATTGCATTATATCACTTTGTCTAGTGATTTTTATTTGAGTCTCCTACTTCTTCTTTCAATTAAGTCAGGAGGTAAAGCTTTGAAGTCCCAGGTAGACACTGACAGCTTTATCAAAATGCAATGTGATGAAAGCCTTACTCTGACACCTTCATACTTCAAATCAATTTGTTCATAGTAGAAATAGTGAATTTTTTTTTTAGAGAACATATGGCTTCATGCAAAAAGAGTTCTGCAACTACTTAGTTAACGCTATTCTGTGGTTTTGGCATCTGATGATAGAATATTTTTTTCTGCCTATCTTGAACCTTTACTTAAAAGATTGCATTGTGGTTTATATTCTACTTAAATTTGTTCTGACATAACTTTATAACAAAAGGTGGCCACATCAGTTCCTATGGCTTAACATTAATGTGATAATATTTTTACTGTATATTCTAAAAATAATATTTACTAAGATGGATAATCAATTCTGGCAGTAAAATACTTTTGTATATAAGGAAAACACTCTTTTCTTAAAAAGTAAACATATTTTAAAGTAATAGAAAATTACCCAGCCATTAATATTTATACTTGTTGACACAGACGCCTATGAGAGATGTGCAGACTTCAGTTGTGCCAAGATGGAAAACTTATTCTGAAAATACTACAGTTCCAAAACACCAAATATGCTTGATAAAACATAGCAAACCACCTACAAAGTGCACACCTTACTCTGTAAGGAAATAAGGAAAACTCCCATTGGATGTAACCCAGAGAAAGCTGGAATCCATGGTGATAAACTAATGCTGACAATCTGATGGACCTAAAGGCTTTTGATGATTTCGGAAATCCTGAGACTTGAGTTTTTTTTTTTTGTTTGTTTGTTTTTTAACGTTTATTTATTTTTTAGACAGAGAGAGACAGAGCATGAACGGGGGAGGGTCAGAGAGAGGGAGACACAGAATCCGAAACAGGCTCCAGGCTCCGAGCTGTCAGCACAGAGCCCGACGCGGGGCTCGAACTCACGGACCGCGAGATCGTGACCTGAGCCGAAGTCGGCCGCTCAACCGACTGAGCCACCCAGGTGCCCCGAGACTTGAGTTTTAAAAGCTGCCCAGGAACCTACATTGGAAATGAAAGCCTTTGGCCTACTTACTACAAGTGGCAAATTACTACTCACATTCCTTCATAGAACATCTAGAATTTTAACAATAATAACAACAGAATTTAAAAGTTCAAGAGAGAAGGTGAAATAGATTATATAGACAACACAAGGACACAGAGAGAAAGTATCAAAGAGAGGTTAAGAGGTGATATAATGAGAGTCCAACATACAGTTTCTGAGTTTCTAGAAAAAGAAAGGGATGATAGACATGAAGCATGATAAAAAAATAAAAATAGGGGTGCCTGGGTGGTTCAGTTGGTTAAGCATCCGACTTTGGCTCAGTTCATGATTTTGTTGTTCCTGAGTTCAAGCCCTGCATCAGGCTCTGTGCTGACAGCTCAGAGCCTAGAGCCTGCTTTGGATTCTGTGTGTCCCTCTCTTTGCCTCTCCCCCACTCATGCTGTGTCTCTCTCTTGCTCTCTCTCTTTCAAAAATAAATAAAACATGAAAAAAAATTAAAAATAAAAATAAAAATAAAAAAATAATAATCTACATCTAGACTCATCAAAATGAATTCCAAAACACCTGAGTCATAAAACTTAGGTAAAAACAGCCAAAAAAGAAAATAAAAATGTAACCAATAGAAGAATGACAAGAGACTTTCAAGAGTTAGCAGAATAACTGAATTAGTAGAAGCAGAAGAGAATGCAAAAACAAAAATTAAAAAGGAAAAATAAAAAGCATAATGTGGTAAAATATTTCCAAATGGATCAATAATGATACTGAAAAAAGTTATATATATATATATCCATGCATTTTTTAATTCAGCCATATATTGTATATAACATATATACCAAAAATATAAAAGCACAGAAAAGTATATTTAAAGAGGGGAAATTTTTTACTTTGGAATTAGTGATGAATATAAAGATCAATTATCTTAACAATTTTTCTAAGTTTATTTATTTTGAGAAAGAGACAGGGTGCACAAACAGGGGCTGGGGCAGAGAGAGAGGAGAGGATCCCAAGCAGGCTCTGCACTGTCACCAGGGAGCCCAACAGGGGTCTCAATCCTATGAACCGTGAGATCATGACCTGAGCCAAAATCAAGAGCAGAGACACTCAACCAATTGAGCCACCCAGGTGCCCCAAATTATCTTAATAAATTTATTTGATAAGACATATTTTATCCAAATATAATTAAAGATAAATAGGGAGGCTACATATTGATAAGAAGACATATACATTTTCTAAACATTATTAAATAAATAATATGCACAAAGTAAAAATGGTATAACTATAAGTGAGGTAAAACACTAATATAGTGAGAGATTTTATCATTATCTTTCAACAGTTTATAATGCTGACAAAAATCAGTAATGATATAGATAATTTAAAAAACACATTCAACATAATTGATCTAATGGACATAGACAAAACATGTAACAACAGCTGGAGAATTTATCATTTACATTTGACATCTGAAAGTGATTGTATACTAGTTTCAAAAATAACTTTCGATAATTTCCAAATTATCAGTCATATAGACAGAGATTACCAAAATATTAGAAGGAAAACTTCCTATTAAAATTAAAAACAAACAAAAACACCAAACAATGACCACTGCAAATGATTCTATACAACAATCTTCTTCAAGTGCTGACCAATGCAAGAAAAAGAAATTAAAAAAAAAAAGCGTTCAAAAAGAAACAATCACTATTCACTACTATCTACTTAATAAGCTCAATTTGCTCATCATGGCCTTACATATTATGTTGCTATTATAAATGACATATAAGTTATATTTTGTTTTATGGGTTATATAAGAATGCAATTTTAAAAATTTTATAATTTTCCATCAACTTTCTCACAATTTTATGTTTGTCTTGAGATTTCTAAGTGTGGTACACAAAAAATACTGAAGATATAAACTCTCCCTGAATAATCTATTTGGTTTCTTTACAGGTATTCCCTGACAATAAACCTTGAAAAGATTGTTCTCCAGTGTACCTAGATGACTTTGTCAAGAAGAGATTTCACACTCTGAAAGAAAATTAAATTCAGGGATGTTCTAGAAAATTAATTGGCTTTCATCATCTATTTTAATATTTTTCTTCAGTTAAGCAGAAATATCTATGAAAAATAAGTGAATATTTTCTGGGATGTCTGTAAATATAGGTTATTAAGACCTGTTAAGTGTCAGTGCTTGCGTTAACTGCAGTAACTGCCCTTAAAGGCAGAGAGCATTCCTTCTCTCCATTTTTCTCTTCTCTGTAGCTGGAATTTGGATTCAATAACTGGGACTGACTCCTGAAGCAGAAGCTACCTACCGATTAAGGGAAGAACAAGGTGGTAAGATGAAAGTCCTCATGCTCATAGAACTGATTTATCAGTTGTGGCCCATTTGCTATGCATTTATATGTGAGCAAAATAAATTATACTGTGTTTAATCCACATTTATTTTGGAATGTTATTTTTCTTTTACTCACAGCTCAATTATATTCTACATAATATTAGTGACTTAGCTTACAAGGAAAAGAATAATGAAGAGCTATTATAAAACCATCTTAATGAAGACAGTTTAGTACTAAGGCAGGAATAAATATATTTGCTTATGAATTAACAAAATCAAATAGGTCCTTCAAGTAGATCTACAATAAAAATGGAAAATGTATATATTTGAGCAGTCATATTCCACATCCATAGCAGATATGTAATCATAAATGTGCTACTTAAAATAATAGTATTCCCAATATCACCATATTTTTTTTTTTGAGAGAGAGAGAGAGAGAGAAAGTGAGCGCATGTGTGCACAAGGAGAGGAGGGGCAGAGGGAGAAGGAGAGAATCTCAAGCAGACTCCCAGGGAGATTGCGACCTGAGCCGAAATCAAGAGTCAGATGCTTAACTGACTGAGCCACCCAAAAGCCCCACCATGTTCTATTTTAAACAGTGTTACCTACATATTTAGAGACTGGAATATAACAGCTTGGGGAGGGGAATTCAAATTACTTACTGAACATCCTGAAGATACAAAGAAAACATTTTAAGTTGGAGAGCTTCAAGTTCAGAGACAGTAGTACTGTACTCTTACTTCTTTGTTCACTGTCCTATGTTATTTAAAGGCTATCTTTTCCATTTGAACATTATTTCCTAGAGGGTTAACTTTTCTGTCTTTACCCAGTTAGCACTATATTTTGTGAAAAACATTGATAGTAAATATTTGTAAAATATAGTCTTTTATTTAAATGTAGTTCAATAATTATTTTAAAGAATATACTACTATATGTTTTATATGTCAGCCTTGTTAAACTTGTTGACATGATTAATGTGAATTATCCTTGAGAGGTGGGTCATTTCTTCATTTCTGAGGGTAGAAGCCTAAGGGTTAGGCTCTGAGTCTTTGAAGATTCACCAATGTATTGAAAGATGTCTACAAACACTCATTTGAGACAGACTTCAAACTCTTTCCTTCCACAGTCATACATTTCTGGAAAAATATTTATAGCCTACCAAAGGCCACAGTGATTTCAAAATCCAATTCTCTTTTTAAAGAATAGTAAAGGTTAGATGATGTGTGTACATTGTATTCATCTAGAATCATTGCAGGAATTTATGGGTAAAGAAGAGAATGGGGCAAGTGTCAAAATTCTCAGTAAATGTAGGGGACTTTTTAAAAGATTTGTGGGCATAAAATATTTATACATAATTTATGGAATTTTAATATATATTAGAATTATGAATAACTTCAATA
The DNA here is from genome assembly GCF_023721935.1 of Panthera uncia. Taxonomy (NCBI): domain Eukaryota; kingdom Metazoa; phylum Chordata; class Mammalia; order Carnivora; family Felidae; genus Panthera; species Panthera uncia. The sequence continues at coordinate 104,132,196 of NC_064809.1, read as the reverse complement.
AAACAGTGACCACAACCTATTCATTTCCTTGCATTTAGGTTTAAAACATTGGAAATTATGAAAAATTCTATTTTAATTGGAAATAAATGATAGCACATAAAACGGTAAGTTCAAAGACTGAAATAATGAGTAAACTATTTTTTAACTTACTTGAATCATATTTTAAGCATATATCTTATAAATGCTATAAAAATAAAATGTGTAAGTGCAACTGGGTGGCTCAGTCGGTTGAGTGTCCGACTTTGGCTCAGGTCATGATCTCGCAGCTCCTGAGTTACAGCCCTGCATCTGGCTCCGTGCTGACAGCTCCGAACCTGGAGCCTGCTTCAGATTCTGTGTCCCTCTCTCTGTCTCTCTCTGTCTGTCCCTCCCGAACTCATGCTGTCTCTCTCTCTGAAGAATAAATAACTATTAAAAGAATTTTTTAATAAAAAAAATAAAATGTATAATTTTGACAAACCAAAGTATTTGTTAGGAAATTGTAGTTGAGATATAATATCTTATGGCTGACCACTAGGTGTCCTCAATATCTGTTCTCCCATATTCCATAGACAGGAAACTTATCTGCTTACCTATATATTATATGGTCAGACTTCTGTAGCTATATATATCCCTGAGACTGTGTTCTGACTAATAAGCTTAAATGCTGAGTACCACTTCTAAGATTTGAAAAGGTATTTTCATGCATCCTATAGCCCTGTCTCCATTCCCACTGTCTAGATGATTATAAGCACTAAATCAGTATCTTTTCACTCACACTCAGAAGCCAAGTGTTGGGGACAGCAAAAGTGCCAGATGAACCCTGGATCCTATTCATCAGCACTGTTGTAACTAAATTTCCATATTGCTTTAAATGTTTATTCATTTTGGAGAGTCATGGGGACATGGAGGGGAGGGCACAGAGGGGCAGAGAGAAAGGGAGAAAGAATTTCAAACAGGCTCCATGCTGTTAGGACATAGCCCGACTCAGGGCTTGATCCCATCAACTGTGACATCATGACCTGAACCGAAATCAAGAGTCAGACACTTAACCAACTAAATCACCCAGGCACCCCTCCATATTGTTTTATACACAGTATTTTGTAGTGCATTTCTCCTCTCTCCTTAACAGAAATTTATCATATACCTTAATCAAAGCCTACTACTTATTAACTATTTCCTGTGAGATTAAGTTAACATGCCAGTACTCCAATCCTCAATTATCACTTAACTTTAGATTTATGCTTCTATTTTGGGCCAGGTATATGGTCCTAAATTTTTCATTCACTTACTTGAAACTTAAAACCAAAACATGGCTTTGTAATGTTTCTACCTAAAAACTTCTGTGTGACTAGCTAAAAATGGGCTATAAAATCTCATCAGGATTTCTTTGAGCTGCAATATAAACATGACAGAAATCTATAATAGTCAGCATACAAGTGAAGTCTCGCTATTACCACATTACTATTTGTTTATATTGGATCACCCCCTAGAATTCTCTGTTTCTGAAACTATTTTCCACTTCTGTTAGCAGTTCCTGTAATTTTCTTGGAAAATGAACAATGTATCATGCACGAGAAAACCACCATGTTGAGGGCAGAAGTAACATTTCAGATTCCACAACATTACTGATAGAGTTCCAATAACAACACCCAAAATCACCGATACACCTCAACATAATTTAACAACTGGATTGTGGTTGACATTGCAAGGAATAAAAATATTGAATGTTGAACAAAATATACTCCAGCCCCATATAACTCCAAATTTCTGAGTGAGGCTAAAGTCCTGTAAAATACTGGTTAAGGGTACATTATATATACATAAGTGTGTATACACTCCCAGTCACAAATTTACATATACTCTAATAAGTGTCTTATGTTCAGAGAATACCAATCAAGCATAATGTATGGAAAAGCTCATCCCCTCCATTTGTACTTGCAAATATTTGTTAAATGTTTTTGTTTTCACACTGGATTGTGAGCTCCATGAAGGTAAGCCATTGTCTGTTTACAAAATACACATTGTCTGGCATTCCGCAGCTGATTAATATATACCTGTTCTCTAGTCATTACTCTCTATAGCAACAGGTTTGCTTTTATACATAATCACTATGAATTCTGACACTGAATGTATTCATTTTTTGCATTCAGAATGGGCTATGTGAACCACCTCCAGCAAAGAACATATTAGTATATTTGGTATACCATCTCCCTTGTCTCTTCATTTCCACCTTATTACCTCTACTTGACTTATTTGCCACTATGCCTCGTGAATTTAATCACTTAATGCAAATATTTCAATACTTTTTTTTGGAATAGAGTGCAGATACATAAAAATATGAACAGAAGAAACAAATAAAATGCAAATGACTTTAGAAATTCCAGTCATGGTAGCATACAAACACAAAACAGTTTTAGTGATCTTCAGTCAGTGGCTTCAACTAAGCTGTATTCTGTCCTTGAGTGATATCTTGGGAAGACCTCATTGCTTCCCCATCATGGTTAGTGATTTAATTTTTTTTTAAGTTCATTTATTTATTTTGAGACCGAGATGGAGAGAGAGAGAGACAAAGAGACCGAGAGAGAGAGAGAGAGAGAGAGAGTGGAAACATGCACAAGGGCAGAGAGAGATGGGGGAGGGAGGGAGGGAGGGAGGGAGGGAGAGAGAGAGAGAAATAGAAAATTTCAAGCAGACTCCATACTATCAGCACAGAACTCAATGCAGGGCTCGAACTCACGAACTGTAAGATCATGACCTGAGCTGAAACCAAGTGTACGAGGTTTAACTGACTGAGCCACCCAGATGCCACTCCACTTGGTTAGTGGTTTTAAAAGTCCCTCCCAGTACAATCCAATTCAAGATTTTAATGATCTATTCTTCAAACCCCATCTTCCCCCCTTTCCCGTCCTCAGTATTGGCCTGTGTTGTCTTAGGTTCTTGGATCAAAAATGGTAGATTCTCCTCTTCACTCTGTCTCCTTCCTGCCTCCTCTTGATCTCTTTTTCTTCTGGTGCCTTGAAGCTTGAGAGGAGGGAATGTGGAAGCAGGGGGCAAGTGTCCCTAGTTAACAGGCACTGCCAAAGTCCTCTACTGGCTGCCATTACTTGTTTGAATTTGGGCCCAGAAAGTGCCCTCTGGTGTTACATGTCTGAGCACTTCAGCAGGTCCAGCAGGAGCCCTTCCTTATTCGTAGTTGATTATGAAATGGGCAATCTACTTATATCTCTTACATCAACTCCTCAGCTCCTGCTCCTGACAGCTTAGTGGCAGATAAACTTAGGTGGGGACTCTGTAAGACAGCTCAAGATCAGATATCCACAGCATCACCTGATACCTGAAAACTACCGCATTCTAAATATATCACAACAGGGGAGGAAATTTATCTTCTTCTACCTAGTTTAAGTCTCCACCTGGGCTCTAAAACAAAGGGCAGATTACTGAAAAAAATAATAATAATAAAATAAATTTAAGTTTCGTGTTATAGGGAAGCTCTCTTAAGGAAATGAAGGCCCAAAGAAGTGGCAAAACTTAAATGCTTTTATAATATGTTGAATAAAGAGAGGGAATTGTGGAAAAGTAACAAAAATATATGGGAGGCTAACAGAAGATAAGACTTCTTTCAGCAAGGTCTATTTGTGCAAAATGTTCTTGATCTTAACTTCCAGTCTCTGATGATAAGAATGTTTCTTGTCTTCTGGTAAAGGGAGGGTATCTTTCATAAGGGAGCTCTAGCTCCTGTTTCAAAAAGAGAAGGGGGAGTTCAGAACACTCTTGCATCTGCTATTTTTCAAGTGCCTTTAGCTCAAAATGATCCTTGCACAGAAGTGGCAGATATGGGGATGGCATATTCTGCTGCCTTTCATCACGTAGGCTTTTGCCCTCTCTCTTCACTCAGATGTTTTTTCTTGAATTCTTTTTTCCCCCCTTGAATAGGGCTGGGGGCAGAGAAAGAAACAGTTCTACATAAGCCTACAGGAAAATAATGCAAAACACCTCATAGTCAATGAGAAACCGTTTTTTGAGGCCACTTCTCCCATAAAGAGAAGAAATTACCAAGAGTTTAGCTTGTCTAACAACTCTCTTCTCCAGAAACTTGTCACTGTGTTTTTCAGAGCTGACCTTAGATCACTGGAAAAGGAAGGGATTCCATCAGGGCTACTTCTACTACTCCTTAGTAAATTCTATCAGGTGTGCAAAGACTCCTTCACAGCTGTGTTTTGAATTTGGGGATAGTTAAGAGACTTTTGTGCTCAGCTTTGGACATCGAGCTCACAGTTTGCATTTCATACCTCAATTTTATGTTCATGTTTTTATATATTTCATATTTGTTGAAATTTTAGATTCAACATCCCATTAAACTTTCAATACTTGTGAAATAAATATTGAAAACACCATAAATGCCCCTAAATGGAAGCAAAGACAGTAAAAAAGAAGTAAAAAAAAGTGTCATTAGATAGGGAAGTAAAGTACAGATTTTCATTAGAAATAGTAAGGCTAACTTTCCACTTAGTCTTCTCAGGTGGGGATTAAATTGACTTAAAGACACAACTGCAAAGAGAAGAACAAACACGTGCCCCCTCGACCTCATAGCACTTGTCATTACCATTCTTTTCCTTTATCCCCCATTCGTAGCCAAAATTCAAGTGATCTGAGTGTGTCCTCTCTAGTTTGTCACATACATATATACATATTTCCATTTGGTGACACTTTTTACAAAACAGAAAGGAACATGAAGAGACAAACACTAGGGTTTATTAGGCCATTTTAATTATGAAAGTAATAAAACTTGACAAAGCTGAATTGTACTTTGAACCATACACACTGACTCACTAAAAACATTCCTCCAATACTGAAATAACCACAATCCAGAATTTGGTGTGTATACATCTTCTTTGTCCTTTACATTTTATATCCAAGGTATATACATGAACATGTGTTGTACAGTTTTGTGTCCTTTAGTTGGATTATAGGTGGATTACTAATTTCCATAACTGTCTTTCTCTTATGTTTTTACATAAGTATTTAGGCATATAGACAACTATTTATCTACTTATTTATATATAAAATTAACTTACTTCTATTTACCTGAATATGATTTCATTATAGGAAAATATTTTTTATATTTATTTTCCTAGGATAATGAGCATTTAATTTTTTTAATGTTTATTTATCTTTGACAGAGAGAGAGAGAGAGAGAGAGAGAGAGAGAGAGAGAGACAAAGCATGAGTGGGGGAGGGGCAGAGAGAGAGGGAGACACAGAATCTGAAGCAGGCTCCAGGCTCTGAGCTGTCAGCGCAGAGCCCGAAGCGGGGCTCGAATTCACAGACTGCGAGATCATGACCTGAACCGAAGTTGGACACTCAACCGACTGAGCCACCCAGGCACCCTGGATAATGAACATTTATATTGCATTTTAAACTATTATAAACATTGTACCTGTGAACAACAGAGTTCCCTGTTCCTCCTTGAATGAACTCAATATATTACAAACCATGAGGTTAAGCCATGACACTGAATCCCACAGGATGTTAAGAATTCTGCCTAAATTTGCCTAGTTAGTAAGTTTGGGGCTAAAAATCATACTCAAGAAGGCTGGATCAAGAGTTTTACCTAGTGACGAAAAAGCAGAGTTCTACCACATTCTTTGTATGGTGACCTCTTAAGACAATGCACAAGTGGTATATTACAAAAATGGCCACAATTATCCACATTTCTCTAATACAAATTCCTCTGCAATGAGATACTGCGGCTGTATCCAGTTAAAGATAAAATATATTTCTCCACTTATTGAATCTCGATGGCTGTGCAACTTGCTTTGCCATTGGAAAATGGTAGCTTCAGTGGGTGCCTGGGTGGATCAGTCAGTTATGTGTCCTTTCGGCTCAGGTCATGATCTCATGGTTCATGAGTTCGAGCCCTGCATAGGGTTCTGCACTGATGGTACAGAGCCCGCTTGGGATTCTGTCTCCTCCTCTCTCTGTCCCTCCCGTTTGCTCTCTCTCTCAAAATAAATAAAAATAAACTTAATAAAATAAAATGAAATAATAAAAAGAAAATGGTAGCATCAAAGATATACAGGTTCTCAACACACTGTCTCATACTACACAGCTGAGACAGAATTTGAACAAGCTCAGACATAACTAATGGATGGGAGAGACATATAGCTTGTTGTTCCTATTACTGTGGCTGACACAATACCAACCATCACACATATGAATGAGGGCATCTTAGGTCTGCCTTTCTCAGCTGTCCTGTAACTGGCTGGCAGCTGACTACCGATGCATGAGAGAATCCAGTCAAGCATAAAAGAAAACCTTTGCTGCATCCAGTCCAAATTGCCAAAACCACAAAATTGTGAGTTAAATCAATGGTTGCCGGTTCAAGCCACTATGTTTGTGTTGTTTTCTTAGGCAGCAATAGATAACTGATACATCACATACTGATATTCCTCTCAAATCGCTACTAATTTAACCAGCTGGTGTAAGGTTCCCAGGTCAAAGCTGTCTAGGATGTGGGTCCTGGTTTTAAATAATCATTGAAAATGATATTATTGAAATCTCTCCCCAGAAAATTTGATTATGAGGGGTGCTAATAAATATTCTGGTTATATACTCAACTTTCTTAGGGTTGCATACTGAACCATTAATATATTTTTATTTGTTTACTTTAAAGTAATTAAAGATATAGACAAAAATATAGAAAAAATGTGTAACTGTTAAATTTTGACATGGAGTGTTATCCATTTTTTATACTTTTTCTCATGTTTGAGGTTTACCTTAATAAAAAAATTTACAATTATGTTTTTCTCCTTCTTTCTACTGAAGGTGAACTTCAGTACTAATAAATCCTGAGCCCGTAGCAGTTTCTGAATTTTCAAACTAGAACATATCACAAGTTGGTTCCATCTAACTCATATCTAAATAACTTAACATTAAATGCCAAGAACCAGGAAGTGAATAAAAGGACACATTCAATTTCCTTTTGTCTCCTGTACTAAAATCTCTCTATATTAAATTTCAATTTCTTATATTTATTTATTTTTTTTGAGAATTAAAGTATTTTATTTCTCTGTAAAAACCTTATCAAAAGTAGTTTTTTTTAATATATGAAATTTATTGTCAAATTGGTTTCCATACAACACCCAGTGCTCATCCCAAAAGGTGCCCTCCTCAATACCCATCACCCACCCTCCCCTCCCTCCCACCTCCCATCAACCCTCAGTTTGTTCTCAGTTTTTAACAGTCTCTTATGCTTTGGCTCTCTCCCACTCTAACCTCTTTTTTTTTTGTTGTTTTCCCTTCCCCTCCCCCATGGGTTTCTGTTAAGTTTCTCAGGATCCACATAAGAGTGAAACCATATGGTATCTGTCTTTCCTGTATGGCTTATTTCACTCAGCATCACACTCTCCAGTTCCATCCACGTTGCTACAAAAGGCCATATTTCATTCTTTCATTGCCACGTAGTATTCCAATGTGTATATAAACAACAATTTATCCATTCATCAGTTGATGGACATTTAGGCTCTTTCCATAATTTGGCTATTGTTGAGAGTGCTGCTATAAACATTGGGGTACAAGTGCCCCTATGCATCAGTACTCCTGTATCCCTTGGATAAATTCCTAGCAGTGCTATTGCTGGGTCATAGGGTAGATCTATTTTTAATTTTCTGAGGAACCTCCACACTGCTTTCCAGAGTGGCTGCACCAGTTTGCATTCCCACCAACAGTGCAAGAGGGTTCCCGTTTCTCCACATCCTCTCCAGCATCTATAGTCTCCTGATTTCTTCATTTTGGCCACTCTGACTGGCGTGAGGTGATATCTGAGTGTGGTTTTGATTTGTATTTCCCTGATAAGGAGCGACGTTGAACATCTTTTCATGTGCCTGTTGGCCATCCGGATGTCTTCTTTAGAGAAGTGTCTATTCATGTTTTCTGCCCATGTCTTCACTGGGTTATTTGTTTTTCGGGTGTGGAGTTTGTTGAGCTCTTTATAGATTTTGGATACTAGCCCTTTGTCCGATATGTCATTTGCAAATATCTTTTCCCATTCCGTTGGTTGCCTTTTAGTTTTGTTGGTTGTTTCCTTTGCTGTGCAGAAGCTTTTTATCTTCATAAGGTCCCAGTAATTCACTTTTGCTTTTAATTCCCTTGCCTTTGGGGATGTGTCGAGTAAGAGATTGCTACGGCTGAGGTCAGAAAGGTCTTTTCCTGCTTTCTTCTCTAAGGTTTTGATGGTTTCCTGTCTCACATTCAGGTCCTTTATCCATTTTGAGTTTATTTTTGTGAATGGTGTGAGAAAGTGGTCTAGATTCAACCTTCTGCATGTTGCTGTCCAGTTCTCCCAGCACCATTTGTTAAAGAGACTGTCTTTTTTCCATTGGATGTTCTTTCCTGCTTTGTCAAAGATGAGTTGGCCATACGTTTGTGGGTCTAGTTCTGGGGTTTCTATTTTATTCCATTGGTCTATGTGTCTGTTTTTGTGCCAATACCATGCTGTCTTGATGATGACAGCTTTGTAGTAGAGGCTAAAGTCTGGGATTGTGATGCCTCCTGCTTTGGTCTTCTTCTTCAAAATTACTTTGGCTATTCGGGGCCTTTTGTGGTTCCATATGAATTTTAGGATTGCTTGTTCTAGTTTCGAGAAGAATGCTGGTGCAATTTTGATTGGGATTGCATTGAATGTGGAGATAGCTTTGGGTAGTATTGACATTTTGACAATATGTATTCTTCCAATCCATGAGCAGGGAATGTCTTTCCATTTCTTTAAATCTTCTTCAATTACCTTCATAAGCTTTCTATAGTTTTCAGCATACAGATCTTTTACATCTTTGGTTAGATTTATTCCTAGGTATTTTATGCTTCTTGGTGCAATTGTGAATGGGATCAGTTTCTTTATTTGTCTTTCTGTTGCTTCATTGTTAGTGTATAAGAATGCAACTGATTTCTCTACATTGATTTTGTATCCTGCAACTTTGCTGAATTCATGTATCAGTTCTAGCAGACTTTTGGTGGAGTCTATCGGATTTTCCATGCATAATATCATGTCATCTGCAAAAAGCGAAAGCTTGACTTCATCTTTGCCAATTTGGATGCCTTTGATTTCCTTTTGTTGTCTGATTGCTGATGCTAGAACTTCCAGCACTATGTTAAACAACAGCGGTGACAGTGGGCATCCCTGTCGTGTTCCTGATCTCAGGGAAAAAGCTCTCAGTTTTTCCCCATTGAGGATGATGTTAGCTATGGGCTTTTCATAAATGGCTTTTATGATCTTTAAGTATGTTCCTTCTATCCCGACTTTCTCAAGGGTTTTTATTAAGAAAGGGTGCTGGATTTTGTCAAAGGCCTTTTCTGCATCGATTGACAGGATCATATGGTTCTTCTCTTTTTTTTTGTTAATGTGATGTATCACATTGATTGATTGGCGAATGTTGAACCAGCCCTGCATCCCAGGAATGAATCCCACTTGATCATGGTGAATAATTCTTTTTATATGCCGTTGAATTCGATTTGCTAGTATCTTATTGAGAATTTTTGCATCCATATTCATCAGGGATATTGGCCTGTTGTTCTCTTTTTTTACTGGGTCTCTGTCTGGTTTAGGAATCAAAGTAATACTGGCTTCATAGAATGAGTCTGGAAGTTTTCCTTCCCTTTCTATTTCTTGGAATAGCTTGAGAAGGATAGGTATTATCTCTGCTTTAAACGTCTGGTAGAACTCCCCTGGGAAGCCATCTGGTCCTGGACTCTTATTTGTTGGGAGATTTTTGATAACCGATTCAATTTTGTCACTGATTATGGGTCTGTTCAAGCTTTCTATTTCCTCCTGATTGAGTTTTGGAAGCGTGTGGGTGTTTAGGAATTTGTCCATTTCTTCCAGGTTGTCCAATTTGTTGGCATATAATTTTTCATAGTATTCCCTGATAATTGCTTGTGTCTCTGAGGGATTGGTTGTAATAATTCCATTTTCATTCATGATTTTATCTATTTGGGTCACCTCCCTTTTCTTTTTGAGAAGCCTGGCTAGAGGTTTGTCAATTTTGTTTATTTTTTCAAAAAACCAACTCTTGGTTTCGTTGATCTGCTCTACAGTTTTTTTAGATTCT
>NC_064809.1:104100163-104122101 GCF_023721935.1 Panthera uncia | reverse complement strand
AAGCTTCATAGCATTGTGGTCTGAAAGTATGCATGGTATAATTTCAATTCTTGTAAACTTATGAAGGGCTGTTTTGTGACCCAGTATATGATCTATCTTGGAGAATGCTCCATGTGCACTCGAGAAGAAAGTATATTCTGTTGCTTTGGGATGCAGAGTTCTAAATATATCTGTCAAGTCCATCTGATCCAATGTATCATTCAGGGCCCTTGTTTCTTTATTGACCGTGTGTCTAGATGATCTATCTATTTCTGTAAGTGGGGTGTTAAAGTCCCCTGCAATTACCACATTCTTATCAATAAGGTTGCTTATGTTTATGAGTAATTGTTTTATATATTTGGGGGCTCCCGTATTCGGCGCATAGACATTTATAATCGTTAGCTCTTCCTGGTGGATAGACCCTGTAATTATTATATAATGCCCTTCTTCATCTCTTGTTACAGCCTTTAATTTAAGGTCTTCTTTGTCTGTTATAAGTATGGCTACTCCAGCTTTCTTTTGGCTTCCAGTAGCATGATAAATAGTTCTCCATCCCCTCACTCTCAATCTAAAGGTGTCCTCAGATCTAAAATGAGTCTCTTGTAGACAGCAAATAGACGGGTCTTGTTTTTTTTATCCATTCTGATACCCTATGTCTTTTGGTTGGCGCATTTAATCCATTTACATTCAGTGTTATTATAGAAAGATACGGGTTTAGAGTCATTGTGATGTCTGTATGTTTTATGCTTGTAGTGATGTCTCTGGTACTTTGTCTCACAGGATCCCCCTTAGGATCTCTTGTAGGGCTGGTTTAGTGGTGACAAATTCCTTCAGTTTTTGTTTGTTTGGGAAGACCTTTATCTCTCCTTCTATTCTAAATGACAGACTTGCTGGATAAAGGATTCTCGGCTGCATATTTTTCCTGTTCAGCACATTAAAGATCTCGTGCCAATCCTTTCTGGCCTGCCAAGTTTCAAAAGAGAGATCAGTCACGAGACTTATAGGTCTCCCTTTATGTGTGAGGGCACGTTTACCCCTTGCTGCTTTCAGAATTTTCTCTTTATCCTTGTATTTTGCCAGTTGCAGTATGATATATTGTGCAGAAGATTGATTCAAGTTACGTCTGAAGGGAGTTCTCTGTGCCTCTTGGATTTCAGTGCCTTTTTCCTTCCCCAGATCCAGGAAGTTCTCAGCTATTATTTCTTCAAGTATCCCTTCGGCACCTTTCCGTCTCTCTTCCTCCCCTGGATACCAATTATGCGTATATTATTTCTTTTTAGTGTATCACTTAGTTCTCTAATTTTCCCCTCATACTCCTGTATTTTTTTTATCTCTCTTTCTCTCAGCTTCCTCTTTTTCCATAACTTTATCTTCTAGTTCACCTATTCTCTCCTCTGCCTCTTCAATCCGAGCCGTCGTCGTTTCCATTTTGTTTTGCATTTCGTTTAAAGCGCTTTTCAGCTCCCGGTGACTGTTCCTTAGGCCCTTGATCTCTGTAGCAAGAGATTCTCTGCTGTCCTCTATACTGTTTTCAAGCCCAGCGATTAATTTTATGACTATTATTCTAAATTCACTTTCTGTTATATTATTTAAATCCTTTTTGATCAGTTCATTGGCTGTTGTTATTTCCTGGAGATTCTTCTGAGGGGAATTCTTCCGTTTGGTCATTTTGGATCGTCCCTGGAGTGGTGAGGACCTGCAGGGCACTTCCCCTGTGCTGTGGTGTATAACTGGAGTTGGTGGGCGGGGCCGCAGTCAAACCTGATGTCTGCCCCCAGCCCACCACTGGGGCCACAGTCAGACTGGTGTGTGCCTTCTCTTCCCCTCTCCTAGGGGCGGGATTCCCTGTGGGTTGGCGTGGCCCGTCTGGGCTACTTGCACACTGCCAGGCTTGTGGTGCTGGGGATCTGGCGTATTAGCTGGGGTGGGTAGGCAAGGTGCACGGGGGCAGGAGGGGCAGGCTTAGCTCACTTCTCCTTAGGTAATCCACTTCAGGAGGGGCCCTGTGGCAGCGGGAGGGAGCCATATACACTGCCAGAGGTTTGGCTCCACAGAAGCACAGAGTTGGGTGTTTGCTCCGAGCAAGCAAGTTCCCTGGCAGGAACTGGTTCCCCTGGGATTTTGGCTGGGGGATGGGCGAGGGAGATGGCGCTGGCGATCGCCTTTGTTCTCCACCAAACTGAGCTCTGTCGTCCAGGGGCTCAGCAGCTCTCCCTCCCTTTGTCCTCCAGCCTTCCCGCTTTCCGAGCAGAGCTGTTAACTTATGACCTCCCAGAGGCTAAGTCGCGCTTGCTGTCGGAACACAGTCTGTCAGGCCCCTCCGCTTTTGCCAGCTAAACTCGGGGGCTCTGCTTGGCCGGCGAGTCGCCCCTCCGCCCCGGCTCCCTCCCGCCAGTCCGTGGAGCTCGCACCGCCTCGCCGCCCTTCCTACCCTCTTCCGTGGGCCTCTCGTCTGTGCTTGGCTCGGGAGACTCCATTCTGCTAATCCTCTGGCAGTTTTCTGGGTTATTTAGGCAGGTATAGGTGGAATCTAAGTGATCAGCAGGACCCGCAGTGAGCCCAGGGTCCTCCTACGCCGCCATCTTCCCTCTCTCCCCTCAATTTCTTATATTTAAATGGCAGACAGAAGGAAATCAAATATGTCAAATTCTGCTGCTTCTGTAAGTCTAATTTACTGTTTCTCCCTTCCCAATAAATTATATTCATAGTCCAATCAGATTTAATGGTCCTATTCTCAATGCTTTTAAATTATCAACTACAAAAAACTTAGTTTGCATTGGATTTGGATTAGAGAATGTAATGTGATGGAGATACTATTTGTCTCACACACTTATTCTAAGCACAAAGTATGATATGTGTTAAATGTTTAGCATAGTGATTGAAATATAAAATGAACACTAAACAAACTGGTTACTATTTTCATGGCTAAATCTATACTATACTATGTGATCACTTAATTCATTTACATGAATATTCATTAAAAACTACTTAGTGCAGGTACTATTTGAGATTCTGTTGGGAAATATAGAGTAAAAGAAAGCTTATATTCTTAGAATCTTTTCATAAATATCTATATACTAAATAGGTTATGATAATTTTAGAATAATGTGCCAATAAAATGCCATGAGGTTATATTTGAAAAGACATGTCCCAAGAGCTCCATTGAATTGATTGCTTCTTTTTTCTTCTTAACATTTATTTATTTTTGAGAGACAGAGACAGAGCATGAGCAGGAGAGGAGCAGAGAGACAGGGAGACACAGAATCTGGAGCAGGCTGCAGCTCTGAGCTGTTAGCACAGAGCCCGACATGGGGCTCAAACTCACAAACCATGAGATCATGACCTGAGCCGAAGTTGGAGGCTTAACTGACTGAGCTACCCAGGTGCCCCAAACTATTTGCTTCTTTACGTCTTTGCTAAAGTGCGTCAATAATTACTGAAGTCCCAGTATATATATTTTTTATTTGATCATTCATTGACCATACCAGGTCTTAGTCATCTTTGTGAAGTGAAGTGTTGCACACAGAGCACACATGTGGGCTTTAAACCCAGGTGGGAAAGATGAAGACTTTCCAAGTCCAAGAAACTATTTTCTTGTCTACAAAATAAAATGATTAAACTAGGTGATTAAGAAGTTCCTCTGGTCTAAGATTCCATCATATCCAGAAAATTGGAAAAAGCTGTGATAAGTGGAATAATCTTTAATAGGAAAGAAATGTATGTAAAACTTGGCTCTGCTCTTTAATACATGGATTGTGTTTACACAGTCCCTTGGACTTTATCAATAATGTAAAGATAGATAAACTGTAAGGTTTTTTGTTTGTTTAGGATTAAATGATGTAAGTATCTATAGATACAGACTGCAAAGTACGTAATGTCAAGCAGATAGTAAATTTTATTAGTTATCATAATATCTAAGGAATGAATAAAAGGAGGCAGAAAATTGTGAGTATAATAAGAAAACCATGATGTTGGCCAAGCCAGCAGTATGATTATTAGCATAAGGTGAAGAAGGCCTGAAAAGTATTACTTGTTATAGAAGACCTTGAGTTTTAGGGTATAGAATTTTATGTGAGTAAAGATTAATAATTTTTGGTTTGGTTTAGGGAAGATATAATCAGAGCTGAGCATAAGAATTATTAAGATGACAGTAATATACTCAGGAGCATTTGGAGGAAAAGTTAAAAGGAATTTTAAAGAACTCTACAGAAAGAGAATTCTTTAGCCTTAGCAGGCATATGTACGTAGGAGATTTAAAAAATTAACTAAAACTTTTGAAGTTAGATATGATTGAAAGTTATTTGTACAACCTGACAATGAAAAATATCCTGGCCATTTTAGAACCTGATAATAAAATGAATGCAATAATTTACCAAAACCTATGAATTATCATACTTATTATTGTGTCTGTGTGAGTGGATTAATTTTGCACAAATTCTTTGAAAGATATAATCTAAGTATATAGGGAAACAATCTCTAAAGTAATCTCTATTAATGGGAAACCATCTCTAAAGTAATGTTTGTATTCAATAAACATAGCAATAATATACATCCTAATTAAAATAAATACAGATAATACAAAATAATAAAAGTCTATAAAATATTTACAGACCCAATGGTTTACTTTCCTTTCAATTCTCTATTAAGATGTGCAGAACTTCCTAAAGCTAATGGGCAATGGAAAATGTGTATGTTTGTGCGTGTGTGTATTCAAAAGTGATAATTAGAAATTTTTATGAAATTGAGAGACAAAACAAGAGAGTATAGTCAGAAAACTGAGAAAATAGATCATAACTGAAATCACTCTGATTTATAAATGGTAAAGATGTCACATCAACGCTAATGAATAATCAGAAAATCATGCATACTGTTGATTCACATGAAATGTGAGATTCATATGAAATGTGCAAAGCTGTGCACTGCACATTTGTAGTGATTACTTCATGATTTTATAGCCCTGAAATATAATAGTACATATATTGAATCTGTTATTTTACATCAAATATTAACTACTAAATTATATGGCAAAAATATTGTGTGACTTGTCTACATAAAAATCAAACTCATTTCTATACCACTTTTTATCTGTGTCAAAAGAAAATAAAGTTCAAAAACCGCTTTATGTAGGGGCACCCGGGTGGCTCAGGTGGCTAAGTGCCCCCGACTCTTGGTTTCAGCTCAAGTCACGATCTGACAGTTTGTAAGATCAAGCTCTGCCTTGGGCCCTGTGCTGAGAGTGCAGAGCCTGCTTGGTATTCTCTCAACCCCCCCAACAAAAAAAAAGATTTATGTATATTATTGAACATTTTCAAAAAAAAACCTTGTCTTACAATGTTCCATAATTTGGCAGTAGATTGATGAAGAAAAAAATCAGGGACATATTTAAATTTATGTAATCAAGGATTACAGACGTTTATTTGATGAAAATCTGTCCAAATTAAACCCTCTACTCACTGTGGCACCAAAAAAAAAAAAAAAAAAAAATTTAGGCAATTTTTCCATACTGAAAATCTTTCCATACTGAAGCTTCAGTGGCACTTCATTAGTCTGACTGAAAAGGAATATTCTGTCAATAATGACTGGAGTTCTTATCAAACATACTCTTCTTTTTGTTGTGCTCCAAACTGTTAATACATGTTGTGTAAGTTCTACTGGTTTGTTTATGAGAAATCATTAACATATCTGCTATTCTCTTCTACTTGTTCAGTGCGGAATTGGCATTCCCCAGCATATATTAAAAATCATCCTTTCTATCACTCAGCAGAGATTCAACAAAATCCAGCTTAGCCATTCCTAGGAAATAAACCATCACTAAAATTATTGTAAAATTGAAACAGAGAATTTTCTTACTATTTGCAGGATGCAAATTTCAGTAATTTATTTGGTTAATCAGGCAAAATTATTTCTTTAGAATGCTTTCATAAAATCATGTTACTTAAATATCCTTTCCTCGAACATATATTACCTTTTAAAATATACTTTCAGGTCACAAAATATTTCCATCACACAATTTTATGCCAAAGCTTTTTAGTGATTTTCTAAAAATATGTTTCCTGTCTCCCTCATGGAACAGTTCACAGTATGTTATTTATTGTCTTACTTTGGGCCTTTTTTTTTTTTTTTTCTTGAATTGCCCTCATATGCTGATGGAGGTGTTTAACCTTTCAACTATATTCATGGTAATTCAAAATAAATACATAAATTCTAAACAATGCCTGTGAATTGCTATTTAAGAAATTTTCTTTTCATGAAGCTATAAATATTTATTTTTCATTGTTCGCTGTGTCACTGGCTTTTCAGTGTGTACCTTGTAGATTATATTAAAAATTGAACTTGCAATTTTTAAAAATATTTCTTAATAATTAATTCATGTATATGGTATGGTCCAATTTGCACTAGATAATCATAATCTATGCAATTCAGGATTATTCAGAGCCATTTTCCTTCGGAAATTCCATCTTTGTCAGTACTGCTGCATCAAACAATATCATCCTGCCTTCCCAAGCATTTTGTCTTCTTCTAAGGTGATATTTGGGCTTAGGGGTGGACTAAATAATATGAAGGAATTGGGGATATGTGTAGTGTTGTTTTGCTCACTGGCTTCCCCTGACCCTATCAGACCACACCTTTTTCAACTTTTGCCCCTTTTCATGTTAACTACATTGACCTTCTTGCTCTTCTTTGTATACCACAGGCATACTCCCTCTTTCGGGCATTTGGACTTGATGTTTTCATGCTTCTTCCCCCAGATATACAAGTGACTTACTCTCCCTTATGTTTCTCAACTGTCACTTCATCAGTGAATCTTTCCCTGAACAAGTTATAGAATACGATAGCAAGTGCCCCTCCCTGAGCACTCTTTCGTCCCTAATTTTGCTCCATAGCACCTACCAACATCAGGTATTTTATCTGTTTACTTCTCTGTTTATGGTCAGTCTTCCCTTAAGGAGGAAAGCTCCATGAAGGCAGAACATTTTAATTCAGTTGTTTGCTACATCCTCAGCACCTACAATCATGTCTGGCACACAGTAGGTGCTCAGTAAATATTTGTTGAAAAATGAATGAAAAAGGAAAACAAAATTAAGAAGGAAAAGGATCTGACATGAATTCTGTTTCCATTTCATCTGCTATTTATATCCACAGTCATCACCTTTTTATCTCCTCTTCCATAACACCTGCTTTCAACTGGGCTTCTGTCCCTTTTTGTTACTTTTAGATTATATCATATATGTTTCCCATTGTGCTCCATGGAGGCATAAGTATGCACTGCCAGTTTCCAGGTCCATGATGGATCATAGCTTCTATGAGTCTTGCTCTCTTTGCAGGATAAATCTGGGAACTGATATAAAGCCTCCTCTGCTTTACAGTCTTTCTCGCAGTACCTGCTGCTTATCTTTCACAGATACCATTCCTCTGAACATCATCATCAAGACTCTCTTATCTTTGCCATCCTTTTGAAAACCCGAGGTCAGAAAGAATTCATATCTCATCTCTTCACAGTGAGAAAACATAATTTGTCATCAAATATTCTTTTCAGCTCTATGTTCTGAATTATGTGGATCCTTCTTGTTCTATTCAAAGCTCTATACATCAGGTCCTCCTTCTATGCTATTCCTGTGGCCTTGAGTTACATGAAATATGCACTGTGTCATTAAAATAAAATAAGACTATTTATCAATTATACTCTTTAGTAGTTTAGTAATTAATTAGTAAAATACTATTTACCAATTTATTAATGAAACAATAAGATAAAAATCCCAATTATCTCCCAGAGAATTTTGTCACTTGCTGTCTAGAGTACCAGACAATGTGAAAACGTAAGTTATTAAAAGCTAATGTCTGTTGACTACATTAAACTTAAAAATAATTTAAGTCAATTATGAGTGCTCTGCATGGTTTGCCACATGATTGTAGGTTTAAAAAGCAACTACTTTTTGGGGCACTTGAGTGGCTTTGTTGGTTAAGCATCCAACTCTTGGTTTCGACTCAGATTATGATCTCACATTCAGTCTGAGCCCTGCGTTGGGCTCTGTGCCGACAGTTGTGGAACCTGCTTGGGATCCTCTCCTTCCCTCTCTTTCTACCCCTTCCTGCTCACTCTCTATCTCTGTCTCAAAAAGTTAATAAATAAATAAATAAATAAATAAATAAACAAACAAACAAACAAACACAAAAAATTAAAAACTATAAAACTAAAAAGCAACTACTTTTTTAAAAAAATGCAACCATCAGGTTGATTGTTTGAATCCTAATTATGACTTCCGTGCATGCATAATCCAGGACAAACTATTTATTTGTGCTTTGATTTACTCATCTATAAAATGGGATTTTTATAAAATCTACCTCCTAGAGCTTTTTCAAAGAATACTTGAAATATACATGTAATGCTCTTAGTATGGTATCTGCCCATAATAAATGTGCAATAGATATCAGTTATTACTGATTACTGCATACCTATATCTATGTAGATAGATATAATAGTGTATATTATATATATGTTAAATATATATTTAATATTTATAATATATGTTAAGTAAATATATTGAAGAAAAACTTCAGAATTTTTAGAAATTCTATTCCTCTTTCAGTTTACTACTCATCAATGGGGTAATCATTGAGGAGACATTGAGCCTAAGCCACATTTATCTCATTCTTCTTGCCTTTCAACCTAACAGGCACCCAATAACATGTAGCCAAAGTCAATTGAAATGAACAGGAATTATAAGAGGTACATTTAAAATCAAATTTCTGACACAGACACATAATTAAATAAAAGACTGAGAGATAACTCTGTGTACATAAGTTCTTGCTGCTCTGTTGTCACATACTAAATCTATTATTGTCCCTCTGCCAGCTACGTTGTTCTTCAAAGATTGGGGCCTAGATTGATCATCTGATTGAACTGTAGGCTCTGTAAGTCTCTTCATAAGAATACTTTCTTATGAATTCATAACAATACTTTCTTATGAATTCATAAGAATACTTTCTTACTTTCTTCATAAGAATACTTAAGTGGCTTGTAGAAACATATACATGCCATGATTAAAACCTGTAAAATTTACTAAGCCTTATATTCTAGACAGTAATTATACTTCATGATCATTAAACTGATAGGAAGGACAGAGGATAGAGATGAAGTTATCTTTTTTGTGGTTGGGCATATAGAATGGCAGTGGATTTACTGCATCTAACTATTTTTCAGTTATCTTGAGGTAGAAATAGAAATATGTTAACTACCATAGAATCTTGAACAAAAAACAAAGGCATTTTGTTTTATGCACTGTGGGGGGGCGGGGGCTCTTCCCATTGAAGATTATTAAAAGAAAGTATATGTATGTGTGTGTGTGTGTGTGTATATATTGTATATATATATTGTGTATATATATATATGTATGTATGTATATATGTATGTATGTATATATGTATATACATACATATATATGTATATATATACATGTGTATGTATATATATTGTGTGTGTATATATATATATGTATACACATTAAATATATATATATATTTAAACTGGCCTTATATGAACATCAGAAAAGAATGCCAAGGCATTAACAGGAAACAAGTCTCAGCACACGGCCTTCCACAAATGCTCCTAAAATCTCCACTTAGGATAAGCATCACCAAAATCAAATAGTTAATGGCACTGCCATCACTGCCTCCCCTCTGAGCCAAATAGACCTATTTCAGACCCGCGACAGATGTGTGTACATGGGGAGAAGAGACGTGGCATCTGCACTGTGCAGCAGTGTATATTTTCCTTTGAAATCCTGAGTGTGGTCTCATTCAGACTCTGTTATGTTTTTGTGTTGTGGCACTATGTCGACATGAGAGTACAATATTTGGAAAGCTATTGTTTCCACAGCTTGCACTGATTTATGCTTCACTCTGTTTGGAAATCTTTATAGTAGCTCAAACCTGAATGTCATATGTAGCAATGTACTAGGGGATTGTTTCTCACCGCTTTAAGCCACATGCTATTAGATCACCTAAGATTGTTTGGTTAACTAGACTTGGAGGACGGTTTACAAAAGAACTTTCAGGAGACCCAAATAAATGAAAGGAATTCCATCTAAAGCTGTAGGTATGAACACATCCAATCTCCCCAAGATTGTCAACATAATAAAAAAAATGTGAGAAAGTATGTAAAAATTCTCTTAATAACTTTGTACTTTGGGACAGGGTTTAAGGAAATACATGATTTCAAAACAATTTTCATACTGAAAATAAATTAACTTTCTGTAATATTAATTTTCTTTTCCTTTGAAATAGAAAAAAAATTCTTCTTAAAGATAATTACAAAGAAATTTATGGGCAATTCCTTTTGGAAGCAAAATCAGCACATTTTTAAACATTATTTTGATGCTAAAAGTGAGAAAGGCAAGGAATCATGTAGACAAAACCCTCAATTTTCAAAGGCCCATATTTTACATAATTTATCAGTATAGAAATCATACCTTCTTGACTATCTCTGCTGAATTCAAGTAGTAAAATCAGCCCTTTTATTGTTATCAGAGACTATGTTTAAAAATTATCTCTGTGAACCAAGGTACTCAATCCATAATTACCAATGCCTTCTCTATAAAAGTGCTTTTTGGAACAAGACCTACAGTCTTACCCAGAAGGTTGAGCATGCACACAGAGGAGTTTATATCCACAAATTCAGAGAATTGCTTTCTGGTCAGCTAAATTATCAGCTTTCAGTTTAACTTTCCAAATACTTGTTTTATCTGGCCGATTATTTTACTCAGTACCAAAAGTTGTTATTGCTTTATGATCATACATTTTTCATTATGTGTGAGGCATACAGTTGGTGACTAATAAATGTGTCAATTGAACAAAATCAGATGCATGTATGGTTTCATCAATTAAGATGAAATGTTACATGGTAAGCAGTTTGTTATGATCTCATGATGTGCCCCATGATACGTGTGGGGATAAATTTCTAGGCCCAAGATGGAGCCACTTCTGCCTAAGGTACCACATCAGCAAACCAAAACTTAACTTGCATGTCTCTGTAAATGTTCCCCTTGGCCAAAAACACAATACATTTGGTCAGCCAATCCCCAAATGCCAGGCCAACTCTGGGCCTTCTCACCCCAAATGAAACTATGTGGCCTGAGCCAATTAGGTATTTTTTTTTTCTTCCTTGTTCTTTATTCTTTTCCCTATAAAAGCTTCCTGCTTTCTGTTCCATTTTGCAGAGACTATCTACTTCATGAAATGTCAAATAAAGTTTCTTTATATCACCTGAATCTTCTTATCGAATCATTTTTTTAACATAGCATTACACTCAAAGTACTAGACTCAAAACAAGCTGCTTTTTTATTGAATTAAGGTAAATATTATTCATGAAAACAGTAGGGTAGTATGGATGGTTTTGAGGGAGAGTCAGGAGAACTAAGCATCAATAAACAGCATATTGTTAATACGTAGATTTTATTCCATGCTCTAACTTCAAATTATCAAGATTGCAATTTCAGCTTCGATTTTATACTGTCCCTGAACACATTAACATTTTAATTATTTTTTAAAGTCAATTCATTGTCAGCATTTTATGTTCATATGTGTGCAATAATGTAAAAATAATCACTACTAAATATTTAAAAGCATTCTAAAAATGTTAAAATCCCTGAAATTACAAGTTTAAAATAGTATTTCTTTACCTTTCACAATTCACCAGTATTAACATCTTAAAGTTTTATTTTCAAAGAATCTATAATATATATCAGACACCAGAAAATATTAATTATTTAATATGTTTCATGCCTTTGTTCCTCCTTCCTATTCCCTACACAAGGTCAAGGGGAAAATCATGGATTGTATATTAAAATGGCCAATCAAAAGACTGGGGAGTATGACTTGGAGATTTATTGAACTAAAACAGAGGAAAGCAGCAGCCATAATACATCAGTCTTACAACGACAATTAAAACATAATGTTTATAAATCCTTACAAGCCTTACAAATAAACGTGTTAAAACATTCTCACCCTAAAAGGCAGTAAAGTATTTTATGAAAGGCAATCGGCTGTAAACGGAGCATCAGAAACAATAAAACAAGTTTCAAATCACCTTTACTTTACAATCTTTTGATCCTAATCTGATCTTAATGCTTTCCACCTGCCCCATAAACTGGGTGGCACTTGTGCCTGTATTTGAAAACAATGAAGCTTAATTTTTATGTTTTCTTCTTGAGAGGTTTTAAGCCTCTAGTCTCCTGATAAACAAATGGATCTCCCTGTGCTTCACTTTCTTTAAGCAATGAATGATTTTAATTTGTATGCAATGAGGTCCATTTGAGAAAACACAAAGTGGTTTGATTATGAGCATTTTTCTATTTCCTCTCAGCATTTTCAAGATTTGTTAGATTTTATAAAAAATAAATATGTATTATTTTCATAATTAAAGTCAAACTTCTCTAATAGTCTTTTTAAAAAGCCAACCTAATTTTAACTGGAAATTTAAAATTTTACATTTTAAATTGAAAATATAAAAAAAAATACTAATATAGGGTCACCTGGGTAACTCAGTTGGTTAAGCCTCCAACTTTGACTCAGGTCATGATCTCATGGTTCCTGAGGTCAAGCCCCACATCAGGCTCTCTGCTGTCAGCACAGAGTCAGTTTTGTATCCTCTGTCCACCGCCCCCCCTCCGCCCCTCCCCTGCTTGCACACACACTGTTTCTCTCAAAAATAAACAAAAAAATTCTAATATAATGTTGAATTCTAGCTCACTAAATGCTTCTGTATGACTCACAAAATGAGAGTTTATGCTCTGCTCTGACACTGATTAAATGCTCAGTCTCTGAGCCCTGATTTTCTTTATCAAAAATGTGTGGATTATCCTAGTAATCAATTGTATATCCCTTCCATATATAATATTCTTTGTAAGTCATAACTTGACCAAATGCTGAGTACAGAACACTTACTATCTGACTAAAGGTATTTTATTATTGGTCAAGTATGAGTGTCAGTGCCTTAGTCCAAATTCAAAATGTCCATGAATCCAATGACTGACTAACAGTGATATAATGAGGAATTTGAAAAGAGGAAAACATTAATGCCTTGAAGAACACTCTTTATATTATTGATTATTCCCAATGTATATTTTTGCCCACCATCTAATATCTTTTCTGATTCTATTTGGACATATTAATGCCACCATATGTGCTGACACATGAAAAGATACTTATGTGTAAAATCCAAATGTATGAAGATCTATAAATTGAGGATGAGACAGTGATACTAACTACAACTTTCTTTCACATGCTTCTGTCAAGAAGAACATGACTGGCTAACTGATGATCCTAGGAGAAGGATGAGAGATATGTGAAGTAAATGTACCAGCTGAACTGCCTCTGCTGAGCCTAACCTAAATCGGTATTCAGATGCCACAAATTGTGTGAGTGATTATTAAAAAAAATGTTTAAGCAACTGTTTTTTATATAATAAAAACCCAATGATATAACACCCTACAATAAAGAAACCCCAAATTCAAAACTTCAGTTTTAAAACTGATAAATCTAAATCTCTCTCATATTGTATACTATGTACCAATTCACCTATCAATTTTTACTACCTCTGTAGGTCAGCAACTGTGCTGTCTCTGTAAGAGATTCAAAATACTTAACTATCATTTTGTATAAAGAAGGCCTGCAGAAGAATATATACACAATGGAGTACTACAGGGCAATGAAAAAGAATGATATATGGCCCTTTGTAGCAACATGGATGGAACTGGAGAATGTGATGCTAAGTGAAATAAGCCATACAGAGAAAGACAGATACCATATGTGTTCACTCTTATGTGGATCCTGAGAAACTTAACAGGAACCCATGGGGGAGGGGAAGGAAAAAAAAAGAGGTTAGAGTGGGAGAGAGCAAAAGCATAAGAGACTCTTAAAAACTGAGAACAAACTGAGGGCTGATGCAGGGGTGGGAGGGAGGGAAGGGTAGGTGATGGGCATTGAAGAGGGCACCTTTTGGGATGAGCACTGGGTATGGAAACCCATACCATACCCATACCATTGGTTTGTATGGAAACCAATTTGACAATAAATTTCATATATTAAAAAATAAAAAATAAAAAAAAGAATACGATTAAGTATACCTGTCACTATAGGGTAAAACAGAATATAATCATCTCCATAGCAGAAATATAAACAGCATAAAGAGTGATTCCTCTTTTGTATACACACACACACACACACACACACACACACACACCTTCTTTAACAATAGAAAGTATAAAAACAGAAAATAAAGCTGAGATATGTTTTGGGATTTTCATGTGAAAATTAAAATAAACATGTGAAACCATCTTTACTTTCTCCTAAAACTAAATGCCATTAAAATAAATGTTTTAAGGAATAACAGTGGCTGAAGCACTGGCAAATTTTGCAGTAGGGAAGGTAAATGTATGAGTGCTTACTTGGTACCTGAACAGCTTACATCCTAGGTAATAAGAATGGAAATGCCCCCATGCAGCCAGCTGGATTATCCAAAATCATCACTCAAGTCAGAGGAGCTTTGAGAACCAGTCATCTTAGATGACAAAAGAGAAGGATGAGTTTGAAAACAAGAGAATTTATCAGTTCCATGTAAAGAGCAGGCTTATGATCATATCTTATCCCTGACCCAAAAGTCCAAAGAGCATGTCTGTCCCATGCTTGCAAAAGTGAAAACATTATTTTCTGAAGAAACTAAGTTGAGAGGTTCTTAATACTAGAATAGCAGATACAGTAGAGAACAGGTTCAGCCATCAATAAGAAATCCAGAAGATTTTGTGAAAGTCTACACCCTCTGTGCTAGAAACAGGACCCTTCTCTGGAGAAACTGATCCAAGATAAAAGCCCTCAAAAGGCCAACGTTAGGTTTGTCAGGCCACTGCTTAACCATTTCACAGAAAATTCATTGAGGCACAGGAAATGCCCACATACAAATCTACTTACACATTTTTCATTCCCTTTCATGTAAGTGTGAACAAACTAGAAAAAATCAGCAGACATGCAAAGGAAGCTACTCAAACAACAACAACAAAAAAAATAGAGACAAAAGAAAAAAACCAAAAAGCAAAAATGAAAATATAAAAGAAAAATACTGGGAGAAACTCGCAAGGAGCAGACACACACACACACGTGCATATGTGTGCACACATATTACATAATTAATATTGTAGAAAATCAAATTACATTATAATTAAATAAATAAAATTTAAAAATAAGTTAAAGGGTTGGGGAAAAAAAACTAAAGGAAATTGTCCCAACAGTAAAATAGAAAAGAGAAACAAGAGGGAAAAAAGTGTTAAAAGATTAGGATCAGGCCAGATGTAGTAGCCAAATTCTGGGATTTTCAAGAAAAATAAGCAAGACAAATACCAGAAAAACAGGAAAGGGAATTATCAAATAATAGTATTGTTTTTAATAATGTCAAATGAGAAATATGACTTCCTGACTGAAATAGCCAATTCAGATTCTTGCAAAATATGAACAAACACACATACACTTCAAGCACATGTTTGTGAAATTTCAGAACACCATGTGAGATGGATAGTAATAGATACCGGTAGGATGTCTCCATCCTGTACTAGGAAAATAATTAGTAAACTTAAGTACAGAAGCAGCATAAGCCAGAACTTTCTTACATGACGGTAACAACTAACTAAAAGAAAACTGAAATAATTAAAAACGGGGTGAGAGAGTAGAAAGGTGGCATGGAACACTGTTTTTGTGATATACGCTTTATGCTACTTGGCTTAAAATTAAATATATTCCTTCATTTAAAATTAACATGAAATGATTAAAACACACAAAACAGTGAGTTGGAATTGTTTTGAGAAGAATTTTGAGCTAGGCTAGCTAGTTTAGCATTATGTTAGACACTGATGGGGCCACTGAAAGTTTTATTATTCATTAGGCATCAGCACTGCTAGTGTGGGCATTTAGTTTCTCTCCATTACCTCTATCTCTATTCAACAAGGACACTGAATAGAATATTCCTGCATCACTCTTTTAAAGCACATTTTTCAATGGCTTGCTTTTGACATTATATGACCTTTTGTGATAAGGAGAAATAGACTAATAACTTCAGATACAATTTATTATGTACAGTTACTAGAATTTTGTACAAAATAGAAAATTGGACCTAATTCCAAATATTAGCAATCATTCCAAGGAAACCAGTCTCAGGCAGTTTTTTTTTTTTTTTCATTGTGTTATTTTCAAGTGTCATTTTGGTTACAAGTCATTTGTTTTTAATATTGATTTCAAACACCCAATTAGGGTCACCTTAGCTCATTAAGCATCCAACTCTTGATTTCAGCTCAGGTCATGATCTCACGGTTTATGAGCTCTAGCCCCATGTCTGGCTCTATGCTGATAGTGCAGAGCCTGCTTAGGATTCTCTCTCTCTCTCCTTCTCTCTCTGCCCCTCCCCTCAAAATAAATAAACTTTAAAAAATAATTAATTAATTAATTAAAAAACCCAATTAAACAAAAATATACTAACTATTCATCTACAATTAAGATATGATGCTATCTTCTTAGAAATATGGGGCTGCTTGTATAATAATAAAAAAGTAGGCAATATTTTTTATTTTATTATCTTTCTTAGAGTTTGTATGAAAAAAATCAAGGTTTATACCATTTGAAAATAAAGAGCAATGTTTATTAGGTTTATTTATAAAATCAAATTCATATAACTAAAATATACAAAAAGATAATTTTTATGCAAATGTCCTCACTTCAGGATTAAAATAAAATCCAAAAATGAAAAATACAGAATAATCCAAATCTTCTTAATGCTTATCTAATTTCTATGAAATAAAGCTTTACAATAATGTAAAATATATATCTGATTAATAATTTTTTTTAAATAATGCTACTTTGAGTCTCTGTCCCTGAAAGACAGAGGATGGAGATATTTAACTGGAATAAGTTGATAGTAGAAACCTAAATTCTGGTCTTTTTTGACCTGTTGACTAGCAAGCCACATGAGGCAAGGGTCTTACTCTCTTTAGGTCAAACATCCTTAACATACAAAATGAGTTTTCAAAGACAATTTAATTCATAACTAGAAGTTATCACAATGGCAACATATTTTCTTCTTGGATACAGGGAAATATTAAAAATAGTACTAAAAATACTAATAAGTATATTAAAATTATTAAATTATTAAATATTATTAAAAATGTGGTAGAGTCTACTTTTATTAAACATTTTGAATTTTCTTAAGTGCTAAGTATATTATGCAAAATAGTAGGCCCATTAAGTCTAAGTCTATTATGACTAGAAATAGATTAAAACTATCACACTGGATTAGATATGTTTACCTGAAAGGAAAAATAAATGGCATTTAAAGTCTTACCTCTTTAGATCTTTGTTAAGGGAGTAGCACACACAAACTACACAGGACACATACACATACTAAGCTATAGTTTTTAGTTTAGTAAAATACAATAATACACTAGTGTATTATGAAAATATGACAACACAGTTTTCAAGGCATAAACAAAAAAGTTATATGAAGATAATAAAAATTGTCTTGTACTACAGTGTTCTAATTTTTAGAAGAATCTAAGGAAAGAGGAAGGGACCCAGGAGTATTAAATGTGAAGGATGCACTACAATGAAACTGGACAACAGAAATGGCTGAAGGAAATTTTTTGAAAACATTGATTATTCATAACAAATTGCTTCATAAAGGAAATTTTACTTCATTAAAACACAAAATTACTATAGAAGTAGGTTCTACTTTGGAAAATTATGGAAATAGAAGTGGTACCAAATGTGACACCATGGAGCTTACAGAAGAGGGTGGGTGTTGAGATACTCTGTACATGAATCAGTCTCATCCAAGCAAAAACTCCAAGTTGAGTCACAGACAGACTAAGAAATACATGGAAATACACCCACAATCTCCCTCCACAAGAATCACTAAGAGTAACCCGAGAAAAGGGAGAATTATGGTGTTTCCTAAATATATGATTTGGAATTTGAACAAATTTCATTTAACCATCATGGTATAGCATACTCTAAGTGATATACAATTTGTATGAGGCCATGATATAGTCATCCCATTTCATTTCTTTACTCAGAAACCAAAAACATTAGTAAAAAGTCAGTATATATTTGGATTTGTTA
This sequence comes from Panthera uncia, assembly GCF_023721935.1. Taxonomy (NCBI): domain Eukaryota; kingdom Metazoa; phylum Chordata; class Mammalia; order Carnivora; family Felidae; genus Panthera; species Panthera uncia. The sequence goes on along the minus strand of NC_064809.1, from coordinate 104,103,969 downwards.
CCTAACAAGTACACCAAAAACATATATCAAAACCAAAAATGTGCTGAAAAAGTTTACCATTTCTCAAAATAATCTATTTTCTCAAGATTATTCTCAATTGTTCAATTTGTCACATATATTAAAAAAAAAAAAAAAAAAAAACTCCAAGAAATATTTGGGAAAAACTGATCTACATAAACTTTAGTAAATGAAAAGATTGCCTAGACTTCTCAAAATCTTTGATATGGGAAGAATATTATAAATCTTGCATGGAAATGCACTATATACCATTTCCCAAACCTAGTTGAACGTGGAGTGTGAATGTCTATGTGTCCATTTCAAGGGAGCCAGGGGTCCCATGCAAAAGCTGTTGAGGAACTCAAGGAAACTGTTAATAATAACTGGAAGACCCTTGAGAAAACTGTTGGTAGTAACTCAAAAGCAGTGAGGAAAATATTATTGGAGGCTCTCCTTGAATCTGTGATGGTCTATTACTTTCTTGATTAATAAAGTAAAGCTGATAAGAACACTGCCAGTTCCAGACCTACCTTATTAGAGAAATGCCACCCCTGCCTTGGTCCCTGGGCACCTAGGGAAGTTCAACTTCACCAATACATGGAGAACTTGACAGGCTCTAATAATACATGGCCTGGAAGAGAAACCCAGCTGAACCTAGCTCCCAGCTGACACTGTTGAAAGTATGAAGTATGTGATTTTAAGCATACTGGATACCCCACATTAGGCCAGCTGCCCGCAAATTGCCACCAAATGACCCCAGCTGATGTCATGTGAGAGAGAAAAATAGCCCACCTACACCCTGTCTGAATTCCTGAGAGACATAATGAAAATGATGGCTGTTTTAAGCCACTACATTTTTGGTTAATTTAATATGCAGAAATTGATTACCAGCAGAAAAATCACCCAAGCCTTTGGAATCACTACCTGCTAAAGACAAGGTGAAGTCCCACAGCATCTTTCTAATTTTTTGTCTATTCTTCCAGGTTCAATTGCATTGTGATGAGAAGCTTCCATCCCTCTATACACATAGCTTACATATTTAATGAAGGAAAATTAAATTTAACACCACGAAAAACTAGCATTCCCTAAAAATATTACTACATACCATAACTAGTCACTCTTATAGTATGAAAGACATAGAAATTTAGATTTAAAGCAATTCCATGAAACAGAAATAACATCCAACACAAAAAAGACAAATCACACATTAATTATTAAAACAAAAATCTTAGGGGTCCGGGGGGAAGATGGCGGCATAGGAGGACACTGGGCTCACCGTGCCTCCCGCTGATCACTTAGATTCCACCTACACCTGCCTAACTAACCCAGAAAACCACCAGAAGACTAGCAGAATGGAGTATCCAGAGCCCAGCGCACACAAGAGGCCCACAGAAGAGGGTAGAGAGGGCGGAGAGGCGGTGAGCGCTGCACGGACTGGCGGGAGGGAACCAGGGCAGAGGGACAGCCCACCGGCCAAGCAGAGCCCCCCGAGTCTGGCTGGCAAAAGCGGAGGGGCCAGACGGAGTGTGTTCCAACAGCAAGCGGGATTTAGCATCTGGGAGGTCATAAGTTAACATCTCTGCTCGGAAAGCGGGAAGGCTGGAGGACAAAGGGAGGGAGAGTTGCTGAGCCCCGGGAGGACAGAGCTCAGTTTGGCGGGGAACAAAGGCGTTCCCCAGTACCATCTCCCTCGCCCATCCCCCAGCCAAAATCCCAGGGGAACCAGTTCCTGCCAGGGAACTTGCTCCCTCCACGCAAACACCCAACTCTGTGCTTCTGCGGAGCCAAACCTCCGGCAGCGGATCTGACTCCCTCCCGCTGCCACAGGGCCCCTCCTGAAGCTGATCATCTAAGGAGAAGCGAGCTAAACCTGCCCCTCCTGCCCCCGTGCACCTTGCCTACCCACCCAGCTAATACACCAGATCCCCAGCACCAAAAGCCTGGCAGAGTGCAAGTAGCCCGGACGGGCCACGCCACCCCACAGTGAATCCCACCCCCAGGAGAGGGGAAGAGAAGGCACACACCAGTCTGACTGTGGCCCCAGTGGTGGGCTGGGGGCAGACATCAGGTCTGACTGCGGCCCCGCCCACCAACTCCAGTTATACACCACAGCACAGGGGAAGTGCCCTGCAGGTCCTCACCACTCCAGGGACTATCCAAAATGACCAAACGGAAGAATTCCCCTCAGAAGAATCTCCAGGAAATAACAACAGCCAATGAACTGATCAAAAAGGATTTAAATAATATAACAGAAAGTGAATTTAGAATAATAGTCATAAAATTAATCGCTGGGCTTGAAAACAGTATAGAGGACAGCAGAGAATCTCTTGCTACAGAGATCAAGGGCCTAAGGAACAGTCACCGGGAGCTGAAAAGCGCTTTAAACGAAATGCAAAACAAAATGGAAACGACGACGGCTCGGATTGAAGAGGCAGAGGAGAGAATAGGTGAACTAGAAGATAAAGTTATGGAAAAAGAGGAAGCTGAGAGAAAGAGAGATAAAAAAAATACAGGAGTATGAGGGGAAAATTAGAGAACTAAGTGATACACTAAAAAGAAATAATATACGCATAATTGGTATCCCAGAGGAGGAAGAGAGATGGAAAGGTGCTGAAGGGGTACTTGAAGAAATAATAGCTGAGAACTTCCCTGAACTGGGGAAGGAAAAAGGCACTGAAATCCAAGAGACACAGAGAACTCCCTTCAGACGTAACTTGAATCAATCTTCTGCACGATATATCATAGTGCAACTGGCAAAATACAAGGATAAAGAGAAAATTCTGAAAGCAGCAAGGGGTAAACGTGCCCTCACACATAAAGGGAGACCTATAAGTCTCGTGACTGATCTCTCTTTTGAAACTTGGCAGGCCAGAAAGGATTGGCACGAGATCTTTAATGTGCTGAACAGGAAAAATATGCAGCCGAGAATCCTTTATCCAGCAAGTCTGTCATTTAGAATAGAAGGAGAGATAAAGGTCTTCCCAAACAAACAAAAACTGAAGGAATTTGTCACCACGAAACCAGCCCTACAAGAGATCCTAAGGGGGATCCTGTGAGACAAAGTACCAGAGACATCACTACAAGCATAAAACATACAGACATCACAATGACTCTAAACCCGTATCTTTCTATAATAACACTGAATGTAAATGGATTAAATGCGCCAACCAAAAGACATAGGGTATCAGAATGGATAAAAAAAACAAGACCCGTCTATTTGCTGTCTACAAGAGACTCATTTTAGATCTGAGGACACCTTTAGATTGAGAGTGAGGGGATGGAGAACTATTTATCATGCTACTGGAAGCCAAAAGAAAGCTGGAGTAGCCATACTTATAACAGACAAAGAAGACCTTAAATTAAAGGCTGTAACAAGAGATGAAGAAGGGCATTATATAATAATTACAGGGTCTATCCACCAGGAAGAGCTAACGATTATAAATGTCTATGCGCCGAATACGGGAGCCCCCAAATATATAAAACAATTACTCATAAACATAAGCAACCTTATTGATAAGAATGTGGTAATTGCAGGGGACTTTAACACCCCACTTACAGAAATAGATAGATCATCTAGACACACGGTCAATAAAGAAACAAGGGCCCTGAATGATACACTGGATCAGATGGACTTGACAGATATATTTAGAACTCTGCATCCCAAAGCAACAGAATATACTTTCTTCTCGAGTGCACATGGAACATTCTCCAAGATAGATCATATACTGGGTCACAAAACAGCCTTTCATAAGTTTACAAGAATTGAAATTATACCATGCATACTTTCAGACCACAATGCTATGAAGCTT
>NC_064809.1:104048026-104100153 GCF_023721935.1 Panthera uncia | reverse complement strand
AGAATCTAAAAAAACTGTAGAGCAGATCAACGAAACCAAGAGTTGGTTTTTTGAAAAAATAAACAAAATTGACAAACCTCTAGCCAGGCTTCTCAAAAAGAAAAGGGAGGTGACCCAAATAGATAAAATCATGAATGAAAATGGAATTATTACAACCAATCCCTCAGAGACACAAGCAATTATCAGGGAATACTATGAAAAATTATATGCCAACAAATTGGACAACCTGGAAGAAATGGACAAATTCCTAAACACCCACACGCTTCCAAAACTCAATCAGGAGGAAATAGAAAGCTTGAACAGACCCATAATCAGTGACAAAATTGAATCGGTTATCAAAAATCTCCCAACAAATAAGAGTCCAGGACCAGATGGCTTCCCAGGGGAGTTCTATCAGACGTTTAAAGCAGAGATAATACCTACCCTTCTCAAGCTATTCCAAGAAATAGAAAGGGAAGGAAAACTTCCAGACTCATTCTATGAAGCCAGTATTACTTTGATTCCTAAACCAGACAGAGACCCAGTAATAAAAGAGAACTACAGGCCAATATCCCTGATGAATATGGATGCAAAAATTCTCAATAAGATACTAGCAAATCGAATTCAACGGCATATAAAAAGAATTATTCACCATGATCAAGTGGGATTCATTCCTGGGATGCAGGGCTGGTTCAACATTCGCCAATCAATCAATGTGATACATCACATTAACAAAAAAAAAGAGAAGAACCATATGATCCTGTCAATCGATGCAGAAAAGGCCTTTGACAAAATCCAGCACCCTTTCTTAATAAAAACCCTTGAGAAAGTCGGGATAGAAGGAACATACTTAAAGATCATAAAAGCCATTTATGAAAAGCCCATAGCTAACATCATCCTCAATGGGGAAAAACTGAGAGCTTTTTCCCTGAGATCAGGAACACGACAGGGATGCCCACTGTCACCGCTGTTGTTTAACATAGTGCTGGAAGTTCTAGCATCAGCAATCAGACAACAAAAGGAAATCAAAGGCATCCAAATTGGCAAAGATGAAGTCAAGCTTTCGCTTTTTGCAGATGACATGATATTATGCATGGAAAATCCGATAGACTCCACCAAAAGTCTGCTAGAACTGATACATGAATTCAGCAAAGTTGCAGGATACAAAATCAATGTAGAGAAATCAGTTGCATTCTTATACACTAACAATGAAGCAACAGAAAGACAAATAAAGAAACTGATCCCATTCACAATTGCACCAAGAAGCATAAAATACCTAGGAATAAATCTAACCAAAGATGTAAAAGATCTGTATGCTGAAAACTATAGAAAGCTTATGAAGGAAATTGAAGAAGATTTAAAGAAATGGAAAGACATTCCCTGCTCATGGATTGGAAGAATACATATTGTCAAAATGTCAATACTACCCAAAGCTATCTCCACATTCAATGCAATCCCAATCAAAATTGCACCAGCATTCTTCTCGAAACTAGAACAAGCAATCCTAAAATTCATATGGAACCACAAAAGGCCCCGAATAGCCAAAGTCATTTTGAAGAAGAAGACCAAAGCAGGAGGCATCACAATCCCAGACTTTAGCCTCTACTACAAAGCTGTCATCATCAAGACAGCATGGTACTGGCACAAAAACAGACACATAGACCAATGGAATAGAATAGAAACCACAGAACTAGACCCACAAACGTATGGCCAACTCATCTTTGACAAAGCAGGAAAGAACATCCAATGGAAAAAAGATAGTCTCTTTAACAAATGGTGCTGGGAGAACTGGACAGCAACATGCAGAAGGTTGAAACTAGACCACTTTCTCACACCATTCACAAAAATAAACTCAAAATGGATAAAGGACCTGAATGTGAGACAGGAAACCATCAAAACCCTAGAGGAGAAATCAGGAAAAGACCTCTCTGACCTCAGCCGTAGCAATCTCTTACTCGACACATACCCAAAGGCAAGGGAATTAAAAACAAAAATGAATTACTGGGACTTTATGAAGATAAAAAGCTTCTGCACAGCAAAGGAAACTATCAACAAAACTAAAAGGCAACCAACGGAATGGGAAAAGATATTTGCAAATGACATATCGGACAAAGGGCTAGTATCCAAAATCTATAAAGAGCTCAACAAACTCCACACCCAAAAAACAAATAACCCAGTGAAGAAATGGGCAGAAAACATGAATAGACACTTCTCTAAAGAAGCCATCCGGATGGCCAACAGGCACATGAAAAGATGCTCAATGTTGCTCCTTATCAGGGAAATACAAATCAAAACCACACTCAGATATCACCTCACGCCAGTCAGAGTGGCCAAAATGAAGAAATCAGGAGACTATAGATGCTGGCGAGGATGTGGAGAAATGGGAACCCTCTTGCACTGTTGGTGGGAATGCAAACTGGTGCAGCCACTCTGGAAAGCAGTGTGGAGGTTCCTCAGAAACATAAAAATAGACCTACCCTATGACCCAGCAATAGCACTGCTTGGAATTTACCCAAGGGATACAGGAGTACTGATGCATAGGGGCACTTGTACCCCAATGTTTATAGCAGCACTCTCAACAATAGCCAAATTATGGAAAGAGCCTAAATGTCCATCAACTCATGAATGGATAAAGAAATTGTGGTTTATATACACAATGGAGTACTACAGGGCAATGAGAAAGAATGAAATATGGCCCTTTGTAGCAACGTGGATGGAACTGGAGAGTGTGATGCTAAGTGAAATAAGCCATACAGAGAAAGACAGATACCATATGTTTTCACTCTTAGGTAGATCCTGAGAAACTTAACAGAAACCCATGGAGGAGGGGAAGGAAAAAAAAAAAAAAAAAAAAGGGGTAAGAGGGGGAGAGAGCCAAAGCAAAAGAGACTTTTAAAAACTGAGAACAAACTGAGGGTTGATGGTGGGTGGGAGGGAGGGGAGGGTGGGTGATGGGTATTGAGGAGGGCACCTTTTGGGATGAGCACTCGGTGTTGTATGGAAACCAATTTGACAATAAATTTCATATACTGAAAAAAAAATTAAAAAAAAAAATAAAACAAAAATCTTAGGCCAAATTTCTAACCCCAACTGTTAGAATGGTTATACAATTAATGTTTGTATTAAAAATAACTTTTAAAATAAGAAATAGAAGCAAAATAGAGATTATAATCAACAATACTGCATTATAAACTTCAATGCTGTGAAGAGACCAGATTTAATTGTTCTCAAAATATAGAAATGGGAATTATGTTACGTGATAGAAGTGTTAGCTACTTCAAATTGGTAACCATATTGCAACATATATAAATGTATCCAATCAACATGCTGTATACCTTAAACTTACACAATGCTATGTCAGCTATATCATAAAAAAATTTAAAAAATAAGATAATAAGATAAATTTGGCTTTTTTAACACTTTGGAAACATTTAATTTTTTTTTTTACTTATTTACTTATTTTGAGAGAGAGAGAGAGGTCCCTTATTTTGAGGGAGGGACATAGAGAGAGAGGGAGAAAGAGAATCCCAAGCAGGCTCCACACCGTCAGTGCAGAGCCAGATGCAGAACCATGAGATCATGACCTGAGCCAAAATCAACAGTCTGATGCTTAACAGACTGAGTCACTCCAGGTGCCCCAGATATTAAAAACATTTAAACTTACAAGATAATTATCCATGACATTTTGCAAATTAGTATTTATTATATTTCTGGCACTTATTAATATTTAAGATAAGTGTTTTAAATACATATTATCAAACTAAGAAATGAGGACAGTTTAAATATAGAAAATAAATACTTCCCAGACTAACTGCCAGAGGTAGCAATTGACTGCACCACTGGAAATCTATTCTTTAGTCTGAGATTGTGACTTGACATGGATTTGGAGAAAAGCAATACAATTTCATCTTTTTGAGTCCAAACTAAGTTGATGAAGTCAAACTGAAATCCTTTTCAAATACCGATTCAATTCAGGGAATTCAAAATTTCATCAGTTCATAGTCAGTTTCAACCTTTTCTTCATAGAAAAATTGCTACAAACTGAAGAATTACTATTGTATTTTTTTCTTAATATATTTCTAGCTATAATCATTTTCATGACTGACACCACTGAAAGACATTCCAGTTATTAGTTGAATGTACAATATCTTTGAGATATATTAATTTAGGTCAGTGATTTAAATGCCATCAAGTTACTTCTCTCTAAATGTTTATCAGGTGTTGATATGTCTATATTTGAGAACCATTGTCAAATTACAGTTTTAATTGAAAGAACTCTAAATATAAGTTTCACGTATGTCCGGCAAACTTTAATAATTGTACGAACACAGGTAAATTATTTTAATTGTAAAACAAAATACATGGTATAATTTAATGTTGAACTGACCTGACCAAGTAAAATGAAAGACGGTATTCAACTTCTATCATTTTATCTTTTATTAAAATGTGTAAGTTAGACTACATAATAAGACCATTTTCACGTCTAAAATCAATTTTATCAAAATCCATGTAGATAAACCCACTTTTATTTTTTAAATTACCAAATAGAAGATAGATGTAATAAATCAAAATACATCTATATAAGTGAAATTTATAAAGAAAAAGTTAATTGACGTTCTTACCCTCCAGTCCCCAATTCCACTACTTAACAAAATATACATTAAAATCAGAGGATGGATGTAGTATATCAAAACATATCTTTATGAATGAAATTTATAAGGAAAAAGTTAATAGACTTTCCTTGAACAGCAGTTCATCAAAAGTAGTTCACCTTATCTTCCAGTCCCCAACTCTACCACTCAAAAACACATGTTCATTCTTCATGTACATGCACACACGCACACACACACACACACACACAATTTTTTTTTTCTCTGCTCAAGCACATATACACATATACATAATATAAAACATGGGACCACTCAGGGTGCCTGTGTGACTCAGAAAGATGAGCATTTGTCCCTTGATTTAGGTTTGGTTCATAAGATAGACTCCTGCCTCCATGTTTGTGCTTACAGCACAGAGCCTGCTCAGCATTCTCTCCCTCTCTCCCTCTCTCTCTCTCTCTCTCTCTCTCTCTCTCTCTCTTTCTCTCTCTCTCTCTCTCCTACACTTCCTCTGCTAGCACACGCACATTTTCTCTCAAAATAAATAAACATTTACTAAAAATGGGACCACTCTACATATATTACTCTCTCCTTTTTATTTTGCTTATATAACAGCATAAAATAAGCATTCCTCCAACCCTACAGAGAGATAGTGATGACAGATAGGTAGGTAGGCAGGTAGGTAGACAGACATAACTCATTATTTTTAATAGTTGAGCAGTATATACTTGGTTTCTTGACTATTCAACATGATGTAATGATTATGATCACAGACTTTTCAAACTAGCCCTTTGGCATTTTATCCATATTATGCCATTGGTTAGCCATGGAGTAATCATAAAATTGGCCAAATATTGAATCATAAAAAATTAAGATGTGTAAGTAAAAATATCATAAATGTAATTCTCTGATCACCATATGATAAATCTAAAAATTGATCACAATATTTTAAAATCCCTTCCTATTGGAAATTTTAAAATACTTCATTTAAATTAAAGAATTAAGGTGAAAATATAAACCAAAATTACAGAACTTTAAAAAATGCATCACCTCACATAAAAATAAACTAAACATGCATAGTGGACTTAAATGTAAAATATAAAAATGCAAAACACAGGAAAAATAATATTGGAAATTTTTCTGGACTTTGAGCTAACAGAAGAGGTCTTAGACTTGAAGACATGATCACCAAAGACATTCATAAAAGGAAAAATTGGCAAATTGAATCTTATCAATATTAAAAACTTATACTTTGCAAAAGACCTTTGTTAAAACAATTAAAAGACAAGCTAGGGACCAAGAAAAAGATATTTTCAAATGGTATCTGACAAAAAAAATAGTATATAGAATATATATAAACTACTCTCAACAATTAAAAATGAAGCAATCTAATTAGAAAAAAGGGGCATAAGGCATGAAGTAGCATTTTACTGAAGAGGATGTATAGATGACAAATAAGAACACAAAAAGATGTTCAACATCATTACCACAATAACATGGTAACCACATTAATATGTTAACCACAACAACATACCAACACATGGACAGCTACAATTTAAATGTGGTAATGGCATCAAATGCTGGCAATAATATGGAGAAATTGATCACTCATCCAGCTCTAGTGAGAAAGTAAATTTGTATGGGTACTCTGGAAAATAATAGGACAGTTGCTTCTAAAAATAAATATGTGCTTACCCAAAGATCCAGCATTTACATTCTTGGACATTTATCTCAGATAATGATAACTTATGTTAAAACAACAACCTATACATGAATGTTCATAGCAGCTTTTTCATAACAGCTCAAAACTGGAAACAACTGAAATGTCCTTCAGCAAGTGAATGATTAAAATATTATGGTACCTTCATACCATGGAATTCTACTCAGCAGTATAAAGGAACAAACTATTAAAACACACAACTTAGATGGGTCTATCACAAGTAAGTTATGATGAGTGAAAAAGAAGTTCCAAAAAGTTATATACTGTAAGATTCCATGTATACAGCATTCTAGAAATGACAAAATTATACAGATCAGATGGAGAAAATATTTACTGGTAGCTAAGGACTGGAAGGTGGGGAACAGGGAGGGAGTTGGCAGTGTCTATAAAAGGGTAGTGTGAAGGATCCTTGAGACAGGACCATTTTGTGTCTTGAGTTGTAGTGGGTGGATAAAAGAAATATCACATGCGGGTACCTGGGGGCTCAGTTGGTGAAGCATCAGACTCTTGATTTCAGCTAAGGTCACAGTCTCATGGTTGTGACTTGGAGTCTGCATCATGGCTTTGCACGGATACTGCAGAGCCTGCTTGGGATTCTCTCTCTTTCCCTCTCTTTCTGCCCCTTCCCTGCTCATGCTTGCTCTCTCTCAAAATAAATAAATACACATTTAAAAAAAAACACAACATATGGAGGGGCACCTGGGTGGCTCAGTCGGTTGAGCTTCCAACTCCAGCTGAGGTCACAATCTCACCATCTGTGGGTTCAAGCCCCATGCTCGGCTCTGTGCTGACAGCTCAGAGCCTGGAGCCTGCTTTGGATTCTGTCTCCCTCTCTCTCTGTCCCTCCCCTGCTCACTCTCTGTCTCTGTCTCTCTCTCAAAAATAAAAACATTAAAAATAAATAAATAAATAAATAAATAAATAAATAAAAATAAGCACATGGAATAAAATGTGTATAATTAAATTATACACTCACACACAAATGAGTGCACATAAAACTAGTGAAATATGAATAAGTCTGCTAGATTTTCAACATCAGTTTCTTCCTTTAGATATTGTTATGGAAGATACTACTACTGGGGAAACTGGGTACAGGACATATAGGATATTTTTGTATTATTTAGTACAACTGCATGTGAATCTGTAATTGTCTCAAAATAATGTTTTTAAATAAATGTAATGAAAACACCACATATCATTAGAATTCATATAAAATAAGGAGGGAAGATGTACTGAGGTAATTATATTTTTATCCTATCTCCTACTGCTGTGCTCTCTTGCCACACTATACTCTTCAAATATCAAGCTTACTACTAATTCAGGGTTGATTACACTCAAATGAGTATGGCATTAAAAAAGTAGAAAAACCAGAAATATCAATTAAATTATCCATTATACACAAAGCTAAATTGATTAAATTAATACTTGTATGAAATATATTTTAATTATAGAAGTCAAGGTTTAATGGATCAAGTCTACCAGATTTTACTAAAAAGCAAAACAAACAAAAAACAACTTTCTTGCCAAATAAAACCTCAAAGTTATAGAGAGCCCTTCATCTCCTTTTTCATATTTTCTAATATCAATCCAAGGTTTTAAATGAAAAACTTCATAAAATTTAACCAGCTCTATCTAAACTCTTTTTTTTCCTGATATTTGTCATCAGCTGAGGTATTTTCTATGCCATAAATCTATTTCACTGCTACTAACTAAATACTAATATCCTATAAATGCACATTGCAGTGGTACATTGTCCTGAAAAAGGTTGAACTACAAGCTTTAAATAAATCAAACAGATTGAAATAGTATCATCAACCATGCTGGAATGGTTTTAATATACCTGAAATAGTCTTTATGTTTTTCTCATTATCCTGTGTCATAAACCCTAATGCAAAATTTTCTAGAGCTATGATACAGTCATGCTCTCAAAAACCAAAGGTCCTTTTAAGGCAGAATGAGTCCAAAGTATGGCTTATAATACGAAATTCAATTCTTTATGAATTGTACATGTTATGATAAAAATGACAAGGTTAGTATGCGACAGGTTATATTAATAGTGCCCTTTGTGTATTAAAGGTGATCATAGAGGTAAAATTATGTCTGTGCTTTCAAAAGTAATGTGAGGCAGTTTTCTGTCTTTTACAGAGATAACTCATGCTTAACGCTTAGCTTCATATTCATGGCCTCAGTTCTAAAATACTCCGGGAAGCATCATTCACATACAACTCAATATACAGTAAGTCCTTCTTTTTCTGCAGAAGATACTTTCCAAAACCCCCAGGGGATGCCTGAAATGACAGACAGTACCAAACCCTACATATGCTATGTTATTTCCTATACATACATACCTATGATAAAGTTTAATTTATAAATTAGATATAGTAACATGTTAACAATAACAAATAATAGAATTATACTGCAATAAAAGTTATGTGAATTTGATATCTCTCTTCTTCAAGATATTCTATTGTACTGTACTCACATTTTTTCTTCTTATGATGATTTGAGATAATAAAATGCTTATATAATGTCATGAATTGAGACAAATGATATAGACATGGTGATAAAACATTAAGCTACTACTGACCTTCTGACCATTCATCCAAAAGGAGGATCATCTGCTTTGGGACTGAGTTAACCACCTGAAACCACAGAAAGTGAAACCATGGATAAGGGGGGCTATTGTATATGATAACCCCTGGGGTTCAGGCTTAAATTCATGGTTTTAAGCAGAATGGTTTCTAAAAATCTAGACTAAGACTTGTGGCCACATCTTGGGCAAGTGGAACCAGTTTTTTCAGGGATGTCCAGGTACAGTGTACGTTATGGAGACTCAAGGGCTAAATTTTGCTGAGCTCTTACCCATACACCAGGGGAAAGTGTTTTTCCAGTCCAAGGTTCCTGATGTGTGGATATTCCATGAGGTAGCTATGCTGGACAAGTGGCTAAATAATGAAGAGATGTAACCACATAATTTGCTATTTATATTGACATAACTGAAGGAGAGGGGCAGATGGGAATTTCTCAGGCGTCGAACATGAGCAAGTTCAAGGTGATATTTTAACAATTTTTGATATTACACACATGGAGAAGTGGTGGAAAAAAACACTTGCAATTTCCTCTTCAGTTTTCTTAGGTTAGTTAATCTAGAACACAGAGCCTAAGGCAAAAACTTAAATGGTAACACTTGTGGAGAGGGCCCATGCAACCTTAGAGAAAAAAATGAGGGTAATAATGAAATAAGATTCAAAAGAAGGGAGAACAATTAAACAAGCTGTGTTACTGAGCTAGCTAGTTTTACAAGGAAGGTTTCAATCAGTCCTGTACAAAACTATAGCAGATCAAGCGATCTGGGGTACTGGGAAGGAGAAAGCTAAACAATTTATCTATTGATTCCTTCCTGTCTCTGCCAGAGTTCTCTTGTTCCAAAATTTTTCCCTATGTGCATCAATTCCTAGGCACTACAAAGTTTGCACTCAACCTTCCCAGACAGACCTTGGGGATGACATCTCCCCGTAGGTCCAGTATAGTAAACGTACAGGCACACAAGTTCCTTCTCATCAGTTGGGACTTTGCGTGGGGTCACTGGCAATGGCATTTGATAGTATTGTTTACTTTTTTTTTATATTTATATTGACTTTCTAATTATTCTATCAATTACTGAGAGAGAAATGTTAAAGCCTTTAACTGTATTTGTAGATTGTTCTAATTCTCCTACTTATGTCAATTTTTGTGCCATATGTTGAAGATCTTTTATTAGTGCACACAGATATCGGGTTGCTATGTCTTTTTAATGAGTTGATCACTTTTCCACTATGAAACATGCCCCCTTGCTGTTATAATACCTTCTCATTGTGCAATCTGCTTTTCAGTTTTTAATACAGAATACTCCAACTGCATTGTGATTAGTGTTCGTATGGTACATTTATTTCCATGTTTTAACTTTTAACCTGTGTCTTTATAATTTATGTGGATCTTGTAGACAGCACATAGTTACATGTTTATCCAATGTGACAAAGTGCTTTTTAATTGGAATGTTTAGGCCATTTGTATTTAATGCAATTATTGATATGATGGCTCTAAATTTACCATCTCATTATGTGTTTGTCTAATCTTTTTTGTTATTGCTCTGTATTTCCTTTATCGTTTCTTCAGAATGTACAGCTATTTAAAAAAGTCTCTCTTTTCAGACTCATTTGAACTCAAACATTTCCCCATCCTTTGTGAGCTCTGGGAATCATTTATCTCATAGCTGTCAGTCATTCTTGCCCAGACTCTTGCAATTTCACCCGATATATGTGCAATTTATATTCAGCAATAGATTCAAGGGAAATTATGATGTAGATGTTTAGAACTCTTTCTTTGAAGGGTAGTATTCTGCCTCTACAAATTCTAGCCACCTCTGCTGCTCTGACCTTGAATTTCTAATTCAGAAAGATCATACTGTGTTCTGCTCTGGTATAAGTAATACTCATACTTATACCAGAGAATGTCCCTAGGCAGAAAGGCAAGCGATTAGACACCTTACATGTTTTGTACCTTCTTTTGGAGATCATAGTCTTATGATACTTGTTTTGTGATGACTCAATTGTTTTGTATATTTTGTTTTCTAGTGGCATATGATAGGATAGTAAGCCTAGTCTTAATACTTCACATGGTAGAAGAGAGAATTCTCATTAATCATTCTGAGAAAAAAACCTACATAATAAGTGATACTAATGATTTTAAGCCATAATGATTAGGAAAAAGATGAAAATATTAAAAACATTAACAACTAAATAGGTTTTAAAAAAAAGCATATGAACAGCAAAATTAGCCTATTACAATTCAAGACACTAGTACCCATTTGAGGTAAGTGACCAGAAAAGACCATGAATGGAGATATATGAATAGTCTCTTTTTTCATTCATGTGCTAATTACTGAGTGCATTCATTATATGCAGGTTGAGTTGCACACTTTGAATATATGAATTACACATACATATATACATGTACATATATACATGTATTTCAATAAAATAGTAAGTCTATGTTACACCATAGAAGTGAAGGAAAACAAGTTTAAAGCACATGTAGAATACATGGGAAAAAATGGAAAACAACTTTATTATACTGGTAAGTGTATAAACACCTGAAAATATTTTGAGTAAATAACCCTAAGTTGCAGTTATTAAAATATTAATAGACAATTCAAATATACACTAGGATTCATTAAAGGCTAAGGAAATGAAACAAGGACAGTGAGTTGCTACGACAGATTACAAAATATTTTACACATTCAAATAAATTTTAAAAAGACACATAAAGAGAAATATCAATGGAGCAAGAACAGAAAGGTAGAACAATCTAAGACATTTAAAATTAGTTTATTCTGAAGGTGGTACTTTTAGTTAGCAAAGGATAACTATATATCCAAAAGAGTGAAAATGACCTGAATTATACACAAAATATTCTTAGCTATGTGAGTGTTCAATTGTTTCCCCTTCTAGTCTGTATATTAATTTGATTACTAGTAAGTGTGTGAGAAGGGGGAGGATTTATTTTCAAGTTTATGGGTACATTGAATCAGGTCATGGCTCTTTTATTCTCTTATGATAGTCTCTCTAAAAGTTAAGAGCTATCTGCAAATCATGGCACAACATATCTTCTTTGGAAGGTAGTCGGAATGTATAGGTTCTGTGGATTTTCTACACAAATATTCCTGGAAATATAATCATTACTATTCCTTCCTTTCTTTCTTCCTGCCTGCCTGCCCGCCGGCCTGACTGCCTGCCTTCCTTCCATCCGTCCATCCATCCATCCATCCATCCATCCATCCATATTTCATTTGTGGCATTTTCTTTATCCTTCAAATGTCCTTGGAGTTCAAACTGGTGTATCACAGTGATTCTCTTCCACAGGAGAGGGAAATACAAATCAGTCACCCATGCCTCCCCCAGCCTCCACCAAAATACTTTCTTACTCTATTTGGTAGGGATTCCTTATGATTTCAGGCTCCTGTGTGACATCTTTCCTTCTTGCCAGCAATGTAAAATGCTCTCTTTCCTTATTTCCTCTTCTTTCGTGTTTTTAAAAATTATTTATGATTCGTAGTGTTTGCCTCTTTCCAACCACCTATATGTACCTCTAAATGGGGTCGAATTGAGGTAATACCTTTAGAATTATTTAACTAAAATCCATGGTTACAGTAATATAGAAAGCAAATGTAAGTTGCATCTTCTATTTGAATGTACTACTTACAAGTAAGCACTAACATAGCTAGTAATTTATTAACTATGTAATAATTAGATAATTTGTTTTTTTTTAACTTTGTGCTTTTGTGATTTTCAACTTGCAAAAAAGTTGTAAGGATGGTTCAGATAGTCTCTCTACACCCTTCATTCAGCTTCTCCTAACATTAATATAGCCATCGTGCATTTATGGAAACTAAGAGTAACATTAACTAACTACGAACCTCACTTGGCTCTCACCCTTTCTAACACTGATAATCCTTCTTGTTTTAGGAACCAGTCCAGGATTCCACAGGACACTAGTCATCATGGCACTCCCTGTGATGGTACTCTGTGTCTTTGTCTTCATAGTATTTTTATCTGTATTTCTTAAAAGTTTATTTATTTTGAGAACGAGTGAGTGCATGAGCGTGGGAGTGGGGAGGAGCAGAGAGAGAGGGAGAGAGAATCCCAAGCAGGCAGAGGACTTGGTGCCCTCACGACCATGAGATCAGGACCTGAGATTAAACCAAGAGTCAGACACTTAACCAACTGAGCCACAAAGGTGCTCCTCTGTATATTTTACTGACTCTCATGGTAGCTAAGGATTTTTTTACTTATATCTCATACTACATACATATAAATGACAACACACTAAATTTCTTTCAGGACAAGAGCTAAGAATTAAATTTAAAACGCACACATTTTCAAAACTCTGGACAAAATGCTTCCTTCCTTATTTTGACCATTGTTACTGTATAAGCTGCCTTTCCACCACCCCACCCCCCACCTTTCTTGCTTTTCCACTCCTAGTGCTCCCCCACCTTTCTTGCTTTTCCACTCCTACTCAATTTCAGTAGCTTAATTAGCCTAGGTTTTTGTATGGCTGTAAGTATTATTGTGTCTGGTGTTTTTGTAGTTTATAGCTTCAAACACATCTGAAAGCAGAGAAGTTGTAAATAAGTTATTAATAGAACTGCAATACTGAAAAAGCTAGAGAATAAGAATTTGGGAAAGGCTAGAAGGAACAAGGGATTTCACCCAAAAGTCTATCTAACTCTAACCACTCCCCTCTACCACCACAACCAAAAACAGGCTAGGTAGCTAGGTAGCTGTTATAAACCACTGTAGTTTATGGGTTTACATATAAAGGCACTATATTCACAGCAAGCAAGGGCATGGTTTTCATTTTCTTTAAACTATTTTTCATATATAGCATATTCACTGATATAATCATACCTAAGGTATATTTTTTTCTTATTCAGAAAGTATAAATATACAATTCACTAGTCTCCCTTTTAAAATGTGATCTTTTTATCAAAATAGAAAAAACGTCATATACATATAAATAATATATATTTATGAATGCAAAGCTCTTAAATCATGAGTCTTGCAAAATAAATGTTAAATAAGAGTCAATGATATGTCATGAAATGTGATTTGATCTTAGACAATTGGAAATGAGTTGTTATAGAGGAAAAAAACTAGCTTAAAATGTGGACTGCTCGATAGTTTTAAATGAAATATTTAATTCTACAATTTTTTTTATAATCTAAAATTAAAACTTGTGTTTGCCATATGTGCAATCTTTGAAAGGATCTCTAAGCCTCCTGTTCTCTGAATTAAAGGATTAAGAATACTTGAAAATCATTTCTTAAAATAAAGAAATGAAGTAGAGAATACTAATGATAGATCAAAAAATGGCATAGCAATTGAACTCTTTTTCATTACTCACCTGTAATGTCTTCACTGAATTATTAGAAATAGAATAGTCTATCAATTTCTGTGTAATAAAGAAACATTATGTGTTAAAAATTATGTAGAATAGTATCAAATCAGTTTGCTACTTTAAATATTTAATTTCTAGGTATAAAAAAATGAAGTGCATGAAAAGTACTAAGCCAAGATTTTACATGTCTACATTTTCATAGCGTTCTGAAAAAATCTTGCCCATTCAGCCTAGTTTGAATTATTCTAATTAAGATCAGAAAGGTTAATCGAAACACAAGTTTACAAATATAACAGAAACAAGATGAGAATTCAGTTCTACTTGGCATATATTTCTACTCTTCCATGTTTTATTTAGAAATATGCATATAGGTTATTTCTTTTATTAGTTTGAAGTATGTCATACAAGCTAAGCACATGAGCTCTTGCTGATACAGTCAAGGTTCAAACCTGTTTGTTCAACACTCCAGCTGGATAGATTTTAAGTTAATCTAACTTTCCCAATTTTCTCACCCTCAAAATGAACATGACCATGGTACTTACCCTGTTGCTTAGTTCTGACAACTAAATTACAAAATATGAATGACGTCCTTAGCATACTTCACAAAACAATTTAAACACACAATAAGTGATACTGTGGTTAAACATAATGTAAATAAAAAATAAAGATACCAAGACTCATTCTGTCCTTTTTTTTAAAATAAACAAATAGATCTTTACATTGACCTAGAGAAAAGTTCAGATAGAATTAATAGCAAGTAAACTACCAAAATCCCATAATCTGGCTCAATATTAGTAGTAAATCTAACATATTGGTACGGTATCATATTCTAGGCAGAGTATTTGGAACCTCTCAGAACAAAAGCAAACCTTATTAGGTACTCAATACATAAATAATCAATTTTATAATGAATTAATTGATAGGAGTATTAGGGCTTTCCAGAAAAACAAAACCAATAGGATGTTTGCATGCGTATATAACACAGTGAAGAATATATCTATTAAGGAATTAGTTCACACAGTTGTCCTGGCAAGTCCAAAATCTGCAGGATTGGCTGACAGGCTGGAGACACAGGGAAGAATTAATTTTGCATTTCAAGTCAAAACACAGTTAGCTAGGAGCATTGCCTTTTCCTCAGGGGACCTGCGTGTGTTTTCTATTAAGGTCTACAACTGATTGGATGAGGCTCACCAATATTATGAAGGACAATCGTTTTTACTCAAAGTCTGCAGATTTACATGTTAATTTTGTCTATAAAATACCTTCACAGTAATAAAAGAATACCATGTGACAAATCTCTAGGTAATTTGCCCTACTCAAACTGACACCTAAAATTAGCCATCACAATAGGTCAACCCAAAATTGTTCTTTGGCAGTTTTTTTTTTCCCATCTTTCTTAAGAACACCAATACCCATTCATTATCAAAGCAGAAAACTGATTATCTTCTCCTTTTCCCTGAAATTCATATACACTACACCTTGCCTCTCCTTTCCTTCCCTTCACCCATAATATCCAAGAAATCAGTAGGTACTCATGACTATCAACTCTCCCATAAAGAGCACCAGAAAAATATTTTCATCAAGGAAAATGAGCTTACTTGACTTACTACAGCAAGGGAGAACACCCCCCTGAAAGAGTCTCAATAGTGTCTCAGGAAAGGCAAGTTAGAAAAAGGTATTTACCAAGTCTGAAGTCTAGGTTCATGTGGTACTGGGAAGGTTCTTCAAGATGGGGAATTGGTTGGAATTGTGCAAAAGTCATGATAGAATATTTTAGTATCTGTGAATTCAATATGGAAGAGTTTTGAGGAGCCTTTGAAAGCAAACATATCTTTGGAACAAGGATGTTTGTGCAGGTGAGCAAGATGCTATCTTAATGGAAGATCTGTTTGCACAGATGAACAAAATACTCAAATAAATTTGTTTTCAAGAACTTCCTGAAACAAACAGGCAAACAGTGACTGCAGCATTGCATTCCTAGCAAAGATTTTCCTGGAAACAATGCTCAAGTCATGTTGATACAAGTAGTCTACATTCTCCATTCAGTTGTGTCTCCTTTGTAATCTCTTCCTTTTGTGCACTCTAACCATCATTTGCGTTACTTCTTCCTCTCTCCTGGATGCTTAAGAATGTTTATATGTGGTCTTCTAACCTCCCACTCAAACCTACCTTCACATTTTTTTCTCTAATTTGCTAGAGTTAAATCTAAAATGCCCTTCTTATCCTGCAATTCTCATAATAAAACCTTCATTGTCTCTAGTTTCCAAGTCACTAAAAAAGATAAAAATTCAAACTCATGACAGTAGTCATTGTTTGGTTTATTCCTGCAATATCTTCCCTTGCCAAATATCTATATGTAAATTTTGCCCTACCCATATCAAACTTAAAATTTCTCCAAACTCCATGTTAATTTAAAGCAGATTTGCTTTTTGGGTCTTGTAAGTTTTTCCTAAAATAATGCCCTTTATTCCCCCCTACCTAAATAACTACTAATTTTCAAAACGTAGTGTAATCATCTATTCCTCTCTAAAGCATTTTATTGATTAATATTACCAGAGTTTATCGATCAACTGTTTTACCATCGCATCTAGTTCATAGGTCTTTTGACTCTTAAAGTAGTTATTTATGTTCATTTTTCCCCCTATTAGATTGCTAGCATCTTGAAGGCAAGGCCTCTGTATTTCTCTCTCTATACTCAGTCTAGTCATAGCTTGGCAAAAGGTAGACACAAAATATATTTATTGAATAAAAGATCAATGGGATCTTTACAAAAAAAAAGAAAGAAAGAAAAGAAAAGAAATGCAACAGAATGCATTATTTTCCTGTTAGGAGGTCTCTAAGATACATGTCAGTAACTGTGATTATATCCTACTTTCTGGGATGAAAGTGCGCAGATCTACCCATTGCATTCACTCCTGGAGGTCTATATTTTTATGATGTCATATTCAGATTTCATTTAATACTAAACTAGAAAGCACACGATCCAATATGTTACACATAACACATTTTTCTGTTCAAATGAAGAAAAATCTGCCTAACTGTAAAGAAAGTTTTAGGCTATTCTTTCAAGAAATAAAATCTATGAATCTAAAGCATATTAATGAAGTCTAACATGAAATTCAAATATTTGAAAACCTATAATATGTTAAATGTCTAATTTCATGTTCATGTAATCTAAAGAGATAGACTAAATTTACAAAGAATTGATCAGTCTATGCCATGGAACATTGACGATGTGTCAGGTAGGACTGTGGCTCTGTGGTTTGAAAAAATTATGTCTCAACAAACCACCTAAAAATCTTTTCCAAAAGTAACCCATTGATGTGTTTACTCAGTGGTGTGTATATCATGTATATACGTGTATTGATATTGGATGTAGGTAAACAAAGAATAAACTGTGGTAATGCAAACTGGTGCAGCCACTATGGAAAACAGTATGGAGTTTCCTCAAGAAGTTAAAATAGAACTACCTTATGATCCAGTAATCACACTACTGGGTATTTAACCAAAACAAACAAACAAACAAACAAACAAACAACAACAAAACACACACACACACACACACACACACACACACACACAGAAAACACTAATTTAAAGGGATACATGCACCACTATGTTTACTGCAACATTATTTATAATAGCCAAATTATGGAAGCAACCCAAGTGTCCATCGATAGAGAATGGATAAAGAATATGTGATATCTATATCTATATCTATATCTATATCAATATAGATATCCACAATGGAATATTATTCAGCCATAAAAGGAATGAAATCTTGCCATTTGCAATAATATGAATGGAACTAGAGAGCATAACGCTAGTGAAATAAGTCAGAGAAAGATAAACACTATATAATTTCACTCATGTGTGGAATTTAAGATACAAAACAAATGAACAAAGGGGGGAAAAAAGAGAGATTGAAAGAGACAGACCAAGAAACACACTCTTAACTAGAAAACAAACTGATAGTTACCAGAGGGGAGATGGGTGGGGGGATGGGTGAAATAGGTGATGGGGATTAAAGAGTACAGCTATGATGAGCACTGAGTAATGTACAGAATTGTTGAATTACTATATTGTGCACCTGAAACTAATATAACACTGTATGTTAACTATACTGGAATGAAAAGAAAAAATTTCATAAAAACATAAATTGTGAAAGAGTGAGAAACCTGCAGTAAGGAAAGTATAACCTGAAGTGTAAACATGAAGCCTAGTTATAATACATTTTAAATATATTTTTTAAATGTATGTGATAGCCTTGACATTTCCTCACTGCCATGTCACATTTTAAGAGAGATTATTGACACACTTTATAGTTATTCATCGGGCATCAGAAAAATGAATACATTTAAATGAAAGGAAAGCATGGAGTCTAAAAAAATTTGTTACAAGTTTTTCCAGCAGTTCAGACCTCACTGCATTAGGATCTACTTGGGATTAATGACAGTGAGGCTGGAAGAGAGGTATTATACTTTCCACACAATGGAAATGCTAGCTAACAATGCTTTGGGACAGAAAAGGAGGAGGCATTAACTACGAATTTCCATTTTTGATTTGGGATACCAGTAAAACAACCATAGCATTTACCAAAATTGTGTAAGAATTCCACTTGTGAGGGAAAATGATGACTTCATTTTTGACATGATGAATCTGAGACAACACAGACCATGAATTAGAGATTTATTATTGTCAGAAATTAAAATGGGGGGGGGGAGGCTGGGTGGCTCAGTGGGTTTAGCATCCAGCTTCGACTCAGGTCATGATCTTATGGTTCGTGAGTTCGGCCCCTGCATCAGGCTCTCTGCTGTCAGCACAGAGCCCACTTCAGATCCACTGTCTCCCTCTCTCTCTACCCTTCCTCTCTTCCTCTGCTCATTTTCTCTCTCTCTCTCTCTCTCTCTTTCTCTGTCTCTCTTTCTCAAAAATAAACATTTAAAAGAAGAAATAAAATAAGATTTAAGGTTAATTAGTAGTAGTGACATATTCAAAAAATTACTTCTATAAATACAAAGTCTGAAAGCAGGAGAGCTGAGTAATTCTCATAGGCAGTAGAATAGGAGATTATCAACAGACCATGGCTTTGGTCTTAAGAGATATTCATGATTGGGATCAAGATGAAGGGAAAGAACTGGTGAAGAGAAGATAAAGAAGGTTCAGGTGAGAGGATAAACAGGATAGTGCACAGTCAGGGAAATATTAATATGCTAATATTTAGGCATTAAAATAGGATTTAAACTCAATTCAAAATTGTCTCAGTTGAGAAACATGTGTTTTGTTTCTTTGTTTTTGTTTGTTTTAGTGGCACTTAAGGCTTCTATACTCCTATTTCTGTGGGATTAGACTCTGAAAAATGATCCACATTAGGAAATACAAGAAATAATCAAGCACTGGGCTTTTATAAACCATGTGTATTTCTCAATCTTCTACAAAAGCAGAAATGAAATAAAAGCCTATAAGATGGCAGATGTTTATAGAAGGGTTAAAGGAAGAAGATAGAGAATACAGAAATAGTAAACTCTGATATAAAATTATCTCAAGTGCACAGTGTATTCTGTAGAAGCTGAAGCAAATGTTTTCTGACTGAACTATTCGAGTAAAAACCAGATATTCATGTTTGTATGTTAACATGAAAATGGAATACTTAAAATGAGTTAGATTAGGGAAAAAAGACCATCAACTTTCTTCTCCAGGCTAACCAAATTACTGATAAGCAATCAGGAAACTGTTAGTCCAAAAACTATTTGTTAATATAAGAAGAGAAAGTGGTTTGAAATCAAAGCAGAATGAAAAGTGACAAAGTAGATAACTTTTACAGAAAAATTCTGCTCTAACAGTTTAGTTAATTCTCTGACTATATCAACTGATATTTATTGGGCACCTACTGTATATAAGACACTTTTCTGGGCAACGTGTGACTTACAGTGGCATTTAATTTACAGTCCCTGCCATCAAGAAATTTACAGTGATATTTAAAAATAACTCAAAGGAATTTATAAATGTCAAGGTTTTAAAACTTGGAGGAAGCTTAGTGAACTCCTATTAAAAATCTTTTCTGGAGTCTCAAAAATGTTAAATAGACCTTTAACAGCTACAGAGTTGGGCTTATTTTTTATATGCCCTGACTTTCCATTAAAAGCATTCAAAAATATGAGTTAACAATACTAATGGTACTAAAAATGACAATAGAGTATTCTAAGATGACATGGCTAATTTTTTAACATATATAATATATATATTATATATATTATATATATATGTATTTTTTTAAGTTTTATTTATTTATTTTGAGAGAGAGAAAGATAGAGCATGAGGAGGGGAGGGGCAGCCAGAGAGAGAGAGAGAGAATCCCAAGCAGGCTCTGTGCTGTCAGCATGGAGACCTATGTGGAGCTTGAACTCATGAACCATGAGATCATGACCTGAGCTGAAATCAAGAGTTGGATGCTTAATTGACTGAGCCACCCAGGCACTTCAACATAGTTAATTTCTAAGTTAACAATATAAAAAAATTGGTGCTATTAATTTAGGATAGGAAAACATTCTAAAAAAAAGAAAACAACTTTGCTGCCCTGATGAAGATGCAGATTTGGGTCATGTTGAGTTGGATGAAATATCCCATTATTCCTTCCAATTTGTAACAGTTCATTGTTAAAATATGAATGAAACATAAATGGAAAATAAAATCAGGACATAAAATAGAACTGAAGACAGAGTATATCATTAAATCAGAGTTAGTCCAAATCTATACCATGAATACAACGATTTTTGAAGGGATAAAAATTTGTACAACATGTTTTGAAGCAGTGTTTCACACACACCAGCAAACACACCCATTTGCTTTTGTCACAAACAGACAGCAAGCCCAGGCCACATGCCCTGTGCTTCTCCACATGGGCTACATATCAACCACTATTTCATATTTAAGGAGCACTTTTTGTGATGAATGCAATGTGTTCATGAATCCCCATTCATTTTTGAAAAGTAGATTCTACTTCTGGAAGATTTCTGCAAAGCTCACAATACTGTTAGGCATATGGAGACAGTGACTCACAGAGAAATTGAAGAATATGATAGAAGCATTTCCAAATACTGTGTCTCACTGGGGTCAGAACTTTCTTCTAATCCACACAGTGCATACGAAACAGATGGAGTGTGAAAACAAATCTTTGCTGTGGGTGGCCTTATCTTTTCAGCCAAAACAGTCTACACATACCCACAAAAGATATGCATCCAATAACTCTCCTGAAAAATATTTCAGAGATTTTTCTCAAAATATTTGACTGATTTCTTTGTAACGGTTAATTCCTTTTCCAAATAATCTAATTTCTGGATACTAATTATTTTTAAAAAGTGATTGTATCAGAAAATTCAGATTTTTTCATATTATTAAAAACACACAGTTATCCAAGTGTCCAATAATTGGAGAGTAGTTAAGGAATTTATGTTTCATTGATAGTCTTACTCAGCCAACTCTTAGAATAGGGTCATGCAGAAAAATGGAAAAGTGTTTACCATGCCACATTTGGTAAGAAGTAAATATATGATTTTATGTATATTATGATTACAATTGTAAAAAATGTGTATGGAATTATTGGAAGGCTAGAGCCAAATATGAAAAAAGTAAGAAATTATGCTCCATTGTTGAGTTGAGCATATTTTTTCTGTATTATAATCAAATCTACAGTTAAATTATATATATATTTTTTACTTTAGAAAGTGCTTAACTTTTGTCTCAACCCCTCTGTTCTTTTCTGGTCATAGCTATTGTACCACAATGAGCTGACCTACGTAAACTGAATAACACATGAGTGGATCCTAAGTCTGTTAACACTTGTCTTCCAACTGGACTTTGTGTTTACTGAGTTATCTTCATCAAGAGCTCTAGTTCAGAGTGTTTTGAAAAGCTAATTGTTACAAACAAAAATATTTTAATGCCTCAAAAAAATGCCATTTTCATTTGCAAAAAAAAACACTTAAAGAGCAGATCTCATGAATTTTTAATTATAAGACTGATATAAAGATTCAAACAACTGTCATTTAGTATATCGTTGGCCTTTATATGACCTTCAAATGTAGCAATTCAATAATTTATTTAGTGAATAGCATTTACAAAATTCTGTCATAAGCATTAGGAGGAATGTGAAATAATAATATAAAGCTTTTGTATAAATTTTATTTTGCCCAGCATTAATAAAGCAAGCCAAGTTTTTGTTGTTTCTTTTTCAATTTTTGGGGTTTTTTTTTCCCCAAATGAAGGAAATGATATTTGGAGTACTTATCTGTTTCATACAAATGGATTACCATGTAATTGAGCAAAGAACAGAATATAAATCAGTGCTTTACATTCTAGAATGTTCATGTTTCTCTCAGGAAAGACAAAAACAAAAACAAAACAAGAACCTGTTGCAGCCCCATGATCTTGGCCCAATGGTGTTACTCCCATGAATCCCAAGAATGTTACATTACATATTATATTACATGGCAAGAGATTTTAGAGCTGTAATTAAAATTACTAACAAGCTGACCATAAAATAGGGAGATTATGGATTATCCAGTGGGTTTAATCTAATCCCACAGACCCTTAAAAGTGGAGATCTTTCTCTTGCTAGTAGCTAGAGATTAGAAGCATAGGAAGGACTTGATTTCCCATTACTTATTTGAAGGTAAAGAGGACCACACAGAAAGCATGAGAATTAAATGAATTCTGCCCACAATCAGTGGACTTAGAAGTGGACTCCAAAACCCAGATGAAAACTGCAAATTTGGCTGACTTTTGAATTTAGCTTCATAGGATCCCAAAAATCCACTTAAGCTTTTTGGACTTCTGACCTCCTGAAATGTGAGATAATAAATAGCTGCTGTTTTAAGCCTTTAAATTTTTGGTAAATATTTGGTAAATTGTTATCATAGCAGGAATAGGAGTTAATACAGTGCCTGCCCTCGACTTTGCATGAAAAAAATAGAAAAGCAGATACGTTTTAACAGGTTAATTAACTTCTTCTACCTTCTTTTTCCCTATGCTTCTTCTTATTGATTTCCTTTCCTTCTAGAGCTAGCCAAGGACAACTGGCTGTGGTGCAGTCCCCTGCTAGGGATAGTTCTTTCAGGATAAACACACATGTTGAAAATCAAGCCCATCTAAAATCCCTTTTTCATGGGTGCCTGGGTGGCTCAGTTGGTTAAGTGTCCGACTTTGGCTCAGGTCATGATCTCAGTGGGCAGTTTGTGGGTTCAAGCCCTGCGTTGGGCTCTGTGCTGACAGCTCAGAGCCTGGAGCCTGCTTTGGATTCTGTGTCTTCCTCTCTCTCTGCCCCTCCCCCACTCGTGTTCTGTCTCTCTCTCTCTCTCTCTCTCTCTGTCTCAAAATTAAATAAAAATTAAAACTTTTTTTTTTTACAATTTGACAATAAATTATACTAAAAATAATTTAAACCATTAAAGACCTTTAAAAGAAAAAAGGGTTTTAAAAAATTAAAAAAATAAATAAATAAACTCCCTTTTTCTTTAGGTCTGGCTGATAACTAGAGACAAAGGTAAGGACTGATTCTCAGATTTCCCCACTGGTTATTTACTTTTCAAGTTGGGTGACATGAAGGAACAATTCAAGGCATGAGTCGGACATGGTGAAATTTCCATCATTCTGATAGATGAGGAAGATATAAAGGGATAGGTGGGTAATTTCCATTATGCCTTAAAATGCCCATGGACCTGCACATCAACAGCATGTGGGCACCTGTTAGAAATGCAGACTGCCAGTCTCCACCTCAGAACTACAAAATCAGAATCTGCATTTGAACCAGGTCTCCAGATCATGCATATACAGTAAAGTTTGAGAAGCACTGTCTTAAATTGCACTATGTGGGTGAAATATCCCTTCACATGTTAGAAGAATATCCTTGCTAACAGCATCCTCTCACTGAAGCAAGGAAATAATAGAATTAGGAGATTTCCTAAGGTTCAACTTCAGAACCACTGTTTCCTTATATTGAGCATTTATTTTGTACTAGAGATTGCTTTAAATGTTTATGTTTATTATGCCATTTAAATTTCATAACTAACATGAGGTTAATACTAATACCCATACTTAACCTAGGAAGAAACTAAACTTTTCAAGAGGTTAATTACATTGTCTAGGGCCACTTAACTGAAATTGGAATCTAGGCAGGCTGACATCCTAGCATTTGGGTAACTGCAATTAGCCACTACATCATTATGCCTTTTATTAAGTTGCAAAGTAGGATCTAAATACTCAAGCTATCAAATGCATCAACAACTAAAATTCCATCTCCCAATTATTATTCTACACCATCTTGAAAAGCCAAACAAAATCAGAATCTTAAAATAGTCCCATATCCTTTACATATTACTTTAACATGAATCATTACAACAAACAAACCCCCAAAAAAAGATTTTATGGTTTCATGTAAATCGCCCTTTGTCCTGATTTGACTTAACTCTTTTTGACATTTCTACATTTCCTCTGAAAGAGAAAAACAAATATATTCTATGAAAATATCTAAATATATTAAACCGTATATAACAGTAAGAAAATTTTGGTATGTATAAGATGATTAGTAATTTTTATTAAGCATTTTTGCACCAGATGTTTTTTAAGAACTTCATATCCATTAAATCTTTAAATTCTTTCTGCATGCTGAGGAGTTAAACTGAGAATTGTAAGTTTAAATAATTTTCCAAAGATCACACAATAGAGCTAGAATAGCAAGTCAGACTAGTATGACAACAAAACCATATATGTAACAACACATTTTTCAATAGTTGACTACAAAATGCTTTTAATCAAATGTAGGCTCTAGCTTTCAAAAATCTCAGTTATAAAATGAACATGTAAAGAAACTTTTTTTAAATTTTTTTTAAATGTTTATTTATTTTTGAGAGAGAGAGAGCACAGGGAAGGGCAGAGACAGGGAGAAAGAGAATCTGAAGCAGGCTGTGCACTGACAGCAGACAGCCCAGTGTGGGGCTTGAACCCATGAACCGTGAGATCATGACCAGAGCCGAAGTCAGTAGCTTAACCAACTGAGCCACCTGGGTGCCTTAAACATGTGAAGGAACTTTAATGGAAATTGAAGAACGAATGATTAGATTAAAACACAATTGTTTTTAAAAAGTAAACAGAATTGAAAATGGAAAGAAAAACATTAAAACATAAGCAGATATTAATCAACTTTATCTCCTGGGCTAATGATGAGGAAAAATAATATGCATGCAAAACATTTAGGACAGCACCTGGAAAATTATAAGCCTTAAATATATGATTTGCTCTTGATGCTGTTGTTATTCTACCACTGTACCTTTGTCAGTGGTTCTACTAATCTCATTGAAGATGAAATATATAATATTCCTCCACTATATAGTAGATATTCTAAATTTCGGAATTTCTACTCCCCTTAAAGAAAATTATAACATTTTGAATAGATATGTTAAAGACTGTTTAAATAACAAAATAAGTCATGATGCCTACATGTATTTCTTACCATTTATACTATTTTAAACTTTAAGTCACTTTTTTATGTATCATATATATTTGATTTTTTCAAATATTTAAAAATTATTCAAAAATGATAGTGTAAATATAATACTACCAATTATTTCTTGTATCTGTACAATATGAACAAAGTAGAAACTTCTAAGATTTATTTTCAAAAATAAAAATTATGAATAAATATAAATATTCATGATACTTACAATGCTTACTATCCTGAGCATGTAACTCTTTGTATTAAATCCAAAAATATAATTCATCAGAATGATTAATACTTTGGGTTAATGTGAGTTTCTAAGAGACGTGGTTTTGTGAATGAAGACAGCAAAAGACAGGGAAAGAAAAGTTATAGTGCATTGTAATACACAAACCATGTGGAAAAATATTTACATGACAAAATGTACTAGATTTTGTCTAGTACATTTGCTCTCATCTAGATCTTCTATAGGCAAAAATATCTCCCTATGAGTACCTTACTAACTTTACACACTAAGAGTTACTGAGGTAGCAACTTTCTCATTTTATTTTTTTAAGTTTTTTATTATTTTAATTTTTGAGAGAGAGAAAGAGACAGAGAAAGAGACAGAGAGAGAGAGAGAGAGAGAGAGAGAGAGAGAGCGCGCGCAAGTGGGGGAGGGGCAGAGACAGAGAGATACAGAATCCGAAGCAAGCTCCATGCTCTGGTCTGTCAGCACAGAGCCCGACCTGGGACTGGAACCCACCAACCATGAGATCATGACCTGAGCCTAAATTAGATGCTTAACTGACTAAGCCACCCAGGCACCCCACAATTTTCTCATTTTAAATAGCCATTTTAAATTACTAAAGGGGAACTCAATAGGTTTTTATTGCTTTCACTTACTGGATAGGGCAAAAATTGATTTGTGAAGGTTAAAGTTTAAGTCAGTATTTAAAATTTAATGACAGATATTAACATTGCTGGTGAAATGCAAATTTTTAACAGGAAATGCAAAATCTGAAAATTATAAAAACACCAAATTTTAACAGGGCTTATCTGTAAGTACAAGAGAAACTATCCTACCATGCCCACAAATAACTGAATGTGGATAAAGGGGAGATCTGAGAGTGGTAGGAAATTCTATGGTTCCAGCAAAAATATCCAGAAATAGTCACCCTAAATGTAATATTTTTTACAACTAAAATCTGTAAAAAAAAACAAAAAAACAAAAAAAAACACATTCTATTAAAATCACCATAGTATTAGATAAATAAAAATACATTTGAATAACAAATGGGCAATAAAAGTAATTTTCATCCAAAAGGCACTTTAGCAGACTTTCCAGAAAAGCAAAGATTCCAATCAACCAACTATAATATGTCTATTATATGTTCAATATTGTACATTATTAGCCATTCTTGCCCTAAAAATTACACAACACGAATGGAAATATGAATGGAGAGAGGGAGAGATACTTAGGCTGACATGATAATAAAGAATCTGGAGCCCAAGTATTCCCAAAAAATCATTTAGCTTTTTATATATTTTCTCCAAATTTCTTCCCTACTTGTCACGTGGAAGATCAGCTTCCCCCCAAATCTTAGAGGTCAGAAGAGTACAATTTAAATATACTGGAGAGAAAGTCTATTCCAGAACTGGGAATCAGAGTAATTAAGGGCAGAGATATATCATGTATATGAGACTAAGAAGAATGGAGCCTATCTGGATGGAGAACACAAGTGTGGAAACTTACTTCACTCCACAGGACAAAACAGAATTACAAAGAACATTAAAAGCTATCAGGAGGTTTTATGCAGTTGGCGAAGGATGAGTCTTGCAGATCTTAGGTAGGAAGTAACATAAGACCAGGAATATTTGGCTCCTTAATCTCTCTGTTTCTCTGTTTCCATCCCAGAAAAGTTTTACTCATTTTCCAAACTACAGCCCTGAAAGTGTCAATGGCTACTAAGTTAGTTTTCTAAATATCTAGCTAGTTCATATTATTCATCATAAAATATATACATAGTTAAATAACATTGCATTATTTTTGCATATTCTATTAGGGATGATACAGAAAACCAGAAAATGACACAGAGAAAAATATATCTTACCATGAGAAATGCACCAAGGTTGGGAATGAATAATACATGTAATTACAATATTAGCTTTCTCTATTCTAGGTATCTCAATTTTTTCAAATATTCAATATGCTGCAGAGCTTAATAGTACACTTGAATTTATTTCCTACCAAATAGTGTAAATTACAGTGATGTATTTTATGGGATTTAATTTAATTCATAACTACTTGTAAAAATAAAACCTTGTGAAAACAGATGAGGTAGTCAGGGAGTTGGGTGGCTCAGTAGGTTAAGATTACAAATCTTGATTTCACAATCTCACGGTTTGTGGGATCGAGCCCTGCATCAGGCTCTGCACTGACAGCATGGAGCCTGCTGGGGATTTTCTCTCCTTCCTTTTCCTTCTGCCCCTGCCACACACGTGCAACCTCTCTCTCACCTTCTCTGTCAAAATAAATAAATAAACTTAAAAAAATCATAGACTAACACTGATTGTTATTCTTTTGTAATATTTCTAGCACCGAGTAGGTGCTGAATAAATGTTTTTCAATACAATGAGTTAAAATAATATTTTAAAAGTGTCACAAAGATTTCAGATTTTTTTCTTCTTATCCATATCTTCTCCCTTTTAAAAGCAATCAATAAATTCTTCAGGACTGAGTTTCATCAGAAGAAAATCATTTAATTGATCACAAATATTAGTCTAAATATAGTCAACCCAATTTAAATGGACAGTAGCCAATTCATTCAGAATGTAAATTCTGCAAGGTTATAATCAAAGAATAGGAATATCATTGCTTTAAAAATGCTGAATATTCACATGCATTTTAATGAGACTTGCATTTAGATGAAGACAATTAAGAAAGAAACTTTTAAACAGGTTGGAACTCAATAAACACTTCCGAAACTTTTTTTTAAAATGTAATTTGCTTTACAGCCAAGCTCTTCCCTGGCAACTTCTCTATCGGTTCTTAACGCAGCACATTCCATGTAGTCAATGAGCCAGTTCCAAAGATATTTCAGGAACCTAGTTTGTGCTTAGGGGCAGCATTTTGGTAATTAGAATTTGTATTCTACACAAGTGGAACTTATTAGGGGGAGTACTTTAAGTGACTTAAGCAGGTAGGACTATTTGTACTTATTTTCTGAGCTGCCAATATGTTAATCTAGCATCTGGTGGGGAGGGGCAGTTTGCTCTGCTCTGCTTCTAAATTTATCATTGTTTTTTTTTCTTTTCTCATTGAATTTACTGTTCTTTACCTAAGTATGCTGCTAATGCGTATACTTTCTGAGATAATATTTGCTTTCATTTTGATAACCACATTGCATAGCAATTATGCTGGGCTTTGCCCATGGCATCTGTTTAATAAATGTTTGTAGAACTGAAGTAGTCTTCTGAATTTTATTACACTAAAGAAGTCATTCATATATGTTAACTTCATTATTTTAAACAAGAAAAATAAAAGCAATAATAATAATAAGCACTTAAAATAAGCCAGTCACTATTTCAAGCACTATCTATGCATCAACTAATCTTCATAACAAGCCTATTAGTAGGTAGATTTGTTTTCTCTTACACAGGAAGTGAAATTACAGGGGATTAAATAATTTTTTTCTTGGTCATACATACATACGGTAATGGGTAAATTCTAAATTCAAAATCCAACATTCTAGCTTCACATAATTTGTCTATTCAAACAAATCTTAAACCTAGGAGGTATTTTCGCTTATGGTTAGAAGGGAATAATTTGGAACAGATCAATGTTCACATAGATACCAACTATAAAAGGCAAATAAAACAAAGACATAATTTACTTAAAAGGATCAGAGACCTGCAGAAACAGGGAAGACCAGACAGGCTAAGTGTCTGGAAAAGAGAGAAACATGAAAGTGAAAGCTCATTATCTACAGTTGCTTTTCCCTGGAGTATTCTGGGGCTGGGCAAGAGGCAGAGAATAAAGACTATGCCGGGACAAGGACTGTGGTTGTGAGGTAAAGAAATCAGGGAACTTCCATTAATTAGGCGCAGCTGCAGCAGTCTAGCTGAAACTTCAGACACCTCACACACATATATGGGCAGTCTCCCATGGAAATATGTGACAAATCCGAATGCATATGCAGCAAAATGCAAAAAATCTAAGAAAAATCTCTGAAGTGAAGAACAGAATTTTCTATAGTCTTGGGATGGGCAAGATATAAAGACCCAACAGGGGAAAAGATGCTGGTTTAAAAAACAATACAAATAAACAAATACCACAAAGGCCTTAATGTGAAAGCTCAGGAGGAACACACCTTTCAAAAAATGGAACAAATGTAAGTAATGGAGCTTTACCAAACTGCACCCTCAGCTCAGTCTTTGACTGGATTTAGGGTTCAACTTACACTTGGTCTTTCCTGAAAAAGGAAAGTCTGAGCCCTTTCTAGAGGAGGATAATTTCATCTGTGGCCTCTAAAATTTTGTTATAAAACAAATCTCTAGCATTCAATAAAATATTACTGGAATTATTTTTAAAAGGATTAAAAATCTAGAAGAAAAACTATCAATAGCAGTCCAAAAAATGGTTTAGATAATAGATTTTATTTGTATTTACCATTTTTTTAAATCTATTTTTATTTTTTAGAGTGGCTCACATGAGCAGGGGAGAGGGGCGGATGGGGGGTGCAGAGAGAGAGAGAGAGAGAGAGAGAGAGAGAGAGAGAGAATCTCAAGCAGGCTCTACACACAGCATGGAGCCCAACATAGGGTTTGATCCCATGACTCTGTGATCATGACCTGAGCTGAAATCAACAGTTGGATGCTCAACTGACTGAGCTACTCGAGCACCCTGAGACCAATTTTTAAATAAAAATCTGGTTAATGTATTTTAGAAAATAGAGAAAAATAAAGAATCTTTAAAAAGGAATCAATCTTTAAAAAGGATGGGCACTGAGGAGGGCACTTGTTGGGATGAGCACTAGGTGTTGTATGTAAGTGATGAACCATGGGAACCTACCCCAAAAACCAAGAACACACTTTACACACTGTATGTTAACTAATTTGATAATAAATTATGTTTAAAAAAATAAAAAAATAAAAAAGAATCAAGTGTGTTTTCTATAGTTGAAAATAAAATATCTGAATTTAGAAATGTAATGGGATTAATAATAATTTAAACAGATTAACAGAAATTATCCAAACTGAGTCCCAAAAGGAAACAGGATAAATAATACAGAATAGACTTGTAGAAAACTGTGGCAATGTCAAATATAACTGAAGCATTGGAAGAAGAGGGAGAAAATGGTACAGAGGAAATGTATGAAGAAATAATGGTCATAATTTTGCCCAACCTGATAAAAAAAAAAACCTTCAAAAATGGAAGGAGTTCTACAAACTCAAATCATAATAAATACAAAAAAAACCCCACAAAACATTTCTCGGAATATAATAACAAAATGTCTACAAACAAAAATATCCTTAAAGGAGGGGAAAAAATCACTTTAGTGTGAAAAAAGCCAACAGTGAGACTCTCAGATAGGCAGGCAGGTAGATAATTAGGATAGATGAGAGAGAGAGAGAGAGAGAGAGAGAGAGAGAGAGAGAGAGAGAGAGAGAGGTGATAGGTAGATGACAAGATAGATGATAGGTAGGGAGGTAGGGAGGTATACAGACAGATATAGATTTAGTGCCTTAATCAAACAATAAAACATTTTGTTCCTTATAACATCTCAAAATGAGGGAATTCAAATTGATCCATATAGTTTGTTAACTACTCTTATACTGATTCCACATACTCTTTTCCAATGACTTTTAGGTTGATAAAAATAACATCTGGTGTGAGTCAATTTCACATTTTTATAGGAGTATGTAATTGAATTCCTAGTTGTGCCTTAAATCTATTACCTCACTAAGAACATATATTGCAGAGGTTCTCCTTATTGAAATCATATTTCCCTCACTTTACTGGATCCAACTTAATTTTTTTAATTCAAACCATTTACATTTATTTAAATGATCCTTTCAATGTTAGATCTATTGTTTTATAAATGCTTGCTTAGAGATGTTTTAGGCACTGGAGCAATAATAGTATTCACCTATTGTGGTTTTTTTTAATGATAGATTCCATATTTTAAACAAACAAGTATAAAATTATGCCACTGAGTTCCTTTAAACACTAAAGTCAATACATAAAAATATATACATATAATTTATATATATATATATATTATATATTTTCCCCAAGTTGATAATATCTTAAGTGTATAAAGAACATTTAAAGAAAATGTAAATACAATTATAAAGAGGGAAATAATGTAGTTCTGTCTTAACAAAGGTGAAGATGCCAATATAAGGTCACTAGCAGCCCTTACACAGAAATACCAAGTACATTTGACAACTGAAGCAACAAAATTTCTTAGAAAATCCATAAATAAGTGAAACTGTTTTGCTAATGATGCAGTCAGCCTGATCAAGGGTACAGACAGACCGTTTGTTAGATTTTGGCCAATTAGTTTAAAAGACGAAAAAAAAACTCAACATTGTTATGGCTTTTATTTTTATAAAACCTGCCTCTGTACATAAACATAATATATAAACATATAGGAATTGGGGAAAATATAAATAAATATGTTAGGATAAAAAAAGTAGTACTTGTCAAAGTTTTTTCCACATAATTCTTCATATGTTTTGGTCTATGGCTAGGGTTAGGTGGGAAAGTTGTCTTTCAAATTTTAGGTATCACTCTAGGCCCAACATCTGGTGAATAGTTATTAACTAATTGTTTCATAACTGCACATAAAGGAAAACTATAACATATGTTTAAAAACAATTACTTCATGTTATGTAATTTTAAAGGCTGTTTTGTTCTTAACATTTTGAGAAACAATCCATTTGTATATAGTAAAAATATAATTGTGTGAATATTTAAAGGGAGTTCTGGAGAAAATTAAGATTTTTCATTTCCCAATTTGGACTCATTTTAAGTCTACAGATTTACACATTTCTAGAAATCCATCTTCACTTCTCTGTATATACTCTCTCCTAAGTCAGGCTCATTTTCAGGACTTCTAATTTCAGTCACTTGCAAATGGCAACTTATCTTTCACCTTGACTACTCCAGTTGCTTACTTTGCACCTCCCTTTGAATGTTCTGCTATTTCAGACACCTAAAATCCAGTATTTCAAAACAAAACAAATCTTAGTATCTTTCCCCACAAAACCTGGTTCTCGGGCAACATTACTTTCTGAGTGGTTGCACAAGTATCTACCCATGTATACAAAGGCCATCTCCTTCCCACCCCCAACCTTGTTCACAACCAGTCCAACACCAAGAATTTCTGTATTACCTCTTATAGATCTGTTGACTCATTAGAGTGAGTTTCATAAGGACAGAGACTGTACCTTCTTTTTGCTAATATATTCCCCAAATCTTATATGGTACCTAACTGCAAAGAGGAACCTAATAAATATTTATTAAATGGGTAAATGAATGTATATAGGTTTACTTTGGTCTACAATAGTCAGTGAAACTTACAATGTTTTTATCATTCAG
Source organism: Panthera uncia (assembly GCF_023721935.1). Taxonomy (NCBI): domain Eukaryota; kingdom Metazoa; phylum Chordata; class Mammalia; order Carnivora; family Felidae; genus Panthera; species Panthera uncia. The sequence goes on along the minus strand of NC_064809.1, from coordinate 104,066,830 downwards.
GGTCAAGCAAGAAAAATAGAAACCTACATTTCAAGAGGAGGGATATTATTATACTGAATTAGTTACACAGTTGACAGAAAATCTGAGAAACTAACTAGGGACAGTAAAAGAAACACACTTCAAAGAGAGAAAGCCATTAACTCCTAGGCTGGAGGGTCAAAGAGAGGAGAAAATGTTACATAAGGATAGCAGTTAGTGTCATAAACAGCAACTGGATATGATGGGTGAATCTCTATGTGTGGGAGCCATGAGAGGAAATGTAATATTTCCCACAGATAATTGACTGAGGCATGAAGATAGGGAGATATAGCACACCATCTCCAGCGGATGCCTCCTACTACCCAAAAAGCCAGAAGTAACACCACATGAACCTGGGAATGCACCCTTCATGTTTAATTAGATACCACTACTACCAGTACCACCAATGTATGTACCTATGCATTACAACATAATAGAACAGAGTGAAGTAAGGATGAACTTAATATAAAATAGTCTAAAGACTAGCAGACTGTCTAAATCTATGAGCAAAAGTCTTAAATCTTATTCCCAGGTTAACAGTCACTGAGCAGAAGTCATTTAATAATGACCACAAGGACTATGGAGTGATACACCATTGAGCCTTGAATAATCCAAGGGTTAGGGGCACCAGTCCCCACACAGTAAAAGAAATCGTATATGACTTTTAATCCCAAAACTTAACCACCAATAGCCTGAAGCGGACTAGAAATATTACTGGTAACACAGTTAATTAACATACATTTTTTGTATGTTATATGTACTATATACTGTCATAACACGTATTTTGTACGCTATATGTACTTTATACTGTATTCTTACAGTAAAGTAAGCTAAAGAAAAGAACATGTTATTAAGAGAATCATAAGGAAGAGAAAATACATTTATATTACTGTACTATAAAAATCCACATATAAGTGGGTCTGTGTAGTTCAAACCTGGTCAACTGTATTTCTCTAAGTATTTTAATTAGTACTGACGTCCATAATATATTTTTTGAAAACAAAACAAGTAATCTATCATACTATGATCCGTTAGACAACAGACGGTGTCTAAAAGTTTTGCCTTTCACTTAGTTCATTGGCTCCATACTTGGCAAGAGAAGGACAAATACTGTGTGGTATCACTTATATGTGGAATCCAAAAAGTTATACACATAAAAAAAAACAGAGTAGTGATTATTAGTAGGGGAATGGGGAGATATCAGATAAAGAATACAAACTTTCAATTATAAGATAAATATAGTTCCTGAGATCTAATGTATAGCATGGTGAGTATAATTTCATAAAACTGTACTGTACATTTTAAATTTGCTAAGAGAGTAGATCATAAGTGTTTTCACCACACACATATAACTAGGTTGAGGTGATGGATATGTTAACTAACTTGACTCTGGTAATCATTTCGCTATGTGTACATATATCAAATGATCCTGTTGTACACCTTAAATATACACAATTTTTCTAGTCCATCACACCTTCATAAAGGTGGGGAAAAATAAATTCTCCAATGTATTTGAAAAAAAACACAATTTGTATGGAAACCAATTTGACAATAAATTTCATATACTGAAAAAGAAAAAAACACAACTTATAATTTTAAATTAATTTTACAAGTAATTATTTAATTTAAACTTAATTAGAGGCAGCTACCTATATTACTAACAGAACCTGAGAATTTCCTGTAAGCTATATAACAATGCACAAGGGACCTTATGTCTGAGCACGGTACTAGGGGATAACTGGTCCTAACCAAGTGTCTTGAACCTAGTAGGCACTTTATTAAAAAAACACAACTAGGAGCACCTGGGTGGCTCAGTCATTAAGTGTCTAACTCTTGATTTGGGCTCAGGTCATGATCTCACAGTTTGCAAGTTCAGGGCTCCATGCTGACATTGTAGGGACTGCTTGGGATTCAATCTCTCCCTCTCTCTCTGCCCCTCTACTGCTTTCTCTCTCACTCTCTCTCTATATCTCTAAGACAAATAAATAAACTTAAAAAAAAAATAAAAACACAAACAAGATGCTTGGTAGAAAATGGCTCCACATTGAAAAATGGTTGAGACTGATTCTAAATCCCTTTTCAATCACCTTTAGTTCATTTTTCTTTTCACTAGAATGAATTAGGAGGCATTAGCTTGAAGGGCATGACAATACATAAAGTCCCCTATGCAGATGACAAATATTTAGTGAGGCTTTAAGAAATTTACATTAAAAAGTAAACAAAGCTCACCTTAGTGATTAGCTGAATTCTCTAGCTATTGCAGAAAATGTAAGGTAGATTTATTCAGTGACTGTTCTATTTATTCAATGAATTTATTCAATGATTCTATACTAGAAATGATTATCTTGCACCTTTCTACTAATCTAAAATTGGGGACCCCTTGTTGCCTAGTCAGAAAATAGATCCAACATCAGATTTATATTTTTTCATTAAAACCAAAAATGTATCCGCCTCTGCAGAAGATAGTAAGTCCTCAACAGATTATCTCTATCCAAGCTAATTGTTCCTTCGAGCTCCGTTCCCACAACTCACTTCTTAATCACAATTTATAGGACAACAAGGTGTACATATTTCTTACACATGGAAATCACATCACATGGGTGATCTTACCTAATTACATTTCATAGTCCACTTCTGCATGTACCTTTTTCTCCTTGTATTTCTCTTGATCCCAGTTATTCTGTTGATATTACACCCTGGTTACATCTACCTCTTTTAGTTCTGCACTGGATGGAGCAAAAAACAATGGCTTTGACAGGTCATTTTTTTTATGTTTATTCATTTTTGAGAGAAAGAGCATGAGTAGGGTAGGGGCAGAGACAGAGGGGGACAAAGGATCTCAAGAAGACTCTACACAGACAGCAGTCAGCCCCATGCAGGGCTCAAATTCATGAATCATGAGATCATCACTTGAGCTGAAGTCAGATGCTCAACTGACTCAGCCACCCAGGCGCTGCTTGACAGGTCTAATTTTTACTAGTTTCTCTTTAAAATCATAGCAAACAACCAAGTTCAAGTGGATCCTTAATGATATCCAGCAACCACACTTTCTTACTCTTTCATATCGGATGTGACTATGTCTCCTCTTCACTCAAACCTCCAGTCACTGCTTCTTAAAACAAATGCTCAATTTATGACCTTCCACCTACTTTACAGAGGAAAAAGAACCAATCAAAGTTAAACTTCAGCAGACCACCATACTCATAGCTAGCCCCCCACTTTGCCTTTCTACCTGAAACCAGAGGTGAACTATTCATCCTCCTTCCTAATGTCAATCTTTCTATGTGTTCACTACACTATTTTGCAACTAGAAACAGAGGGGATACCACCATGTTTTTGTTATATCATCAGCCAAAGTATATTTAGCTATTCTATTTAAAAGGGTTGCCGTATCCACTCATCACTTTTAAGTTAGAATAACCACTTAAAAATTTACTTCAATTTTAAATTAAGGAAAAAATATTAAAAATGTAATGTTTCATGAATAGAAATAGGGCTTAATGCATATCAGAAACCTAATTCTGAACTTAGGAAAAAATGATAATAAAAGTCTAACCATGTCTGTCTGCCTACATGAAACCCCAGACTGTTTCTAGATGTATCTAAGGGGGTGAGGGGAATATCTACCTGATACCGTACTTCAATGGCTCATGATTATGATTCTCCTCTCCATCCCCTCAAATTTTTACTAATAAAAATATCATCAGATTAGAAAAAAAATTTTATAAGATTCACAGAGAAAACTTGTGAAGTGTTTCATAGAAATATAATGGTATAAGAGCACACTTCCACACCTCAATCAATCCTTTTTGGATGCCATATAATCCAAATTCACTTTGGACCCAAGCAGTGTTGTGATTTCAATTTAACATTTCTTCACTTTTAGGAAATATGCAACTGGGACTCATGCAAAATCAAACTCTTTGTCCATGAAATTCTTCAGAGTTTATCTTGCATGAGAAACTAGGAAATGTTCTATAAATATTCATAAGCTGGCAGTTACCCATAGTTGAGATATATTTGAGGTATGAAAATAAAAGCTCATAGAAATGTTTAACCTGATTATTTTAAAATTGAGGTAGGAACTTTTTTAAGGGCTCATGCATTACCAGTATGTTTATTTTAAACAGCTCTTTTTATTTTGTTTTCCATGTTTTAAACAGTATTAATGTAAAATGATTTTGTATAATAGATGTTATTCCTTACTTTGGGGACTCTGCTGTATTGGTCATTTTGCTTGGAGGTTATTATAAATAAAAAACCCTCCATTTTATATACCCTGTCAATACCTAGAAATACCTCCACATTATTATCACTCTTATTTCTTTATGTGATGTCTGCCAATCTCTATTCTCACCCAAACTTCTGACTTACAATGTTTGTTATGAATTTAGCCAACCAATTTTTCCTATGTATCAAAATAAAAATTTATCAGAATCTATTTAACGTAGGAATAATTCATAAATTAAACCTTTATAATTTTTTTCTTTAAATTTAAGAGAGAGAGTACACACAAACAATTGGGGGAGGGAGGGAGGGAGGGAGGGAGAGAGAGAGAGAAAGAGAGAGAGAGAATCTTAAGCAGGTTCCATGCCCAACATGGAGCCTAATGTGGGGCTCGATCCCATGACCATGAGACTATGACCTGAGCCAAAATCAAGAGTCAGACACTTAACCAACTGAGTTAACCACCCAGGTACCCCAAGGTTTTATAATTTTTATGAATATATTTATATCAGGTGATTGATAAGATGGATCACTTTAGTGAAAATCCCTGGAAGATATTGCTATAATTATTGTATGTGGAGTACTGCAGGATCTTTGAGTTCACTCCTATTGACTCAAAATAAATTTATGCAAATGACAGTCTGATTAAACTTAGCAGTATAAAAAGGATTCTTATTAAGAAATGAATTTCCTGGGGTGCCTGGGTGGCTCAATTAAGCGTCTGACTTCGGCTCAGGTCATGATCTCGTAGTTCATGGGTTTGAGCCCCACATCAGGCTCTATGCTGACAGCTTGGAGCCTGGAGCCTGCTTCGGATTCTGTGTCTCCCTCTCTCTCTGCCCTTCCCCTGCTCACACTCTATCTCTCTTTCAAAAAATAAGCAAACATTTAAAAAAATTTTAAATGAATTTTCTAAACACTACATCTAATTTATACAAAACATATGCATTCATATATTAAGACATTTTAAATATATAAAATAAAACAGGACTAATGTGTATACTTATTATACAAAAGTATTTGTATTTATTATAGAAAAGTTATTCTCAAGATAATTAATATTATCTTTGGTATTCTCACTTTACAACAATCAGAGATTCAGAATTATTTTTATAACTTATGTTAATCAAAGAGTTGGAATTTTGTTGCACAAGAAATAGTTTTTCATGGTAGGAAATGTTTAGAATCAGTATGCATATGTCATGTTAATAACCAATTTAGTAATGCTTTGGAGTGGAATGGTTAAAAAATGGGACTATTACTTTTGCCTCACTAAATTTCTACGAAAGAAAAAAGACCTTCTCTTTATTAAAGTGTTCAAAATGAATGAGATCAAGTCTTTGCTATTTTTCATAACTGCATGCTTTAATATGGTCCAGAAGCATCAGATCGATTTTACAAATTTCCTTAGGATTGTTTCTAGGAATCAGACCTTTTAAATATGTTCTTCCATATTCAGTGTAGTCACAACACACAGACTTAGCAATATTATATATCCAGCTTATTTTTTTCACTATGGAAAAATTCCATACAGACCATAGATACGTAACAATGTATATAACAATAGGTGTGTAACTATATACGTGTAACCACTCTTCCTACCAAGGTATAGACATTTGACATCACCCTGAAAGTGTTCCTGTGCCTTTCGGTCAAACTCAAGCTGCATCAATTAACACTTTTCTGAGTTCTACCACCATAGATTAGATTTGCCCTATTTTGAACTTCATATAAATGGAATCATACAATATCTACTCTTTTCTCTTTGGTTATTCTCACTCAATAAAATATTTGAAATACAATCAAGTTGTAACATGTACTAGTAGTTGATTCCTTTTGCATTTGTGTAGTGAAGAATTAAACTCTGGTTTTTGCCCTCCACTACAGAGATGATGATGCCTGGGCCCCTGGAATGTCACACCTGTTAGGAATATCTTTTTTTTGCATGGGAGCTTTGGCTACCCAGACAATCTGATAACATGAGCTTTGATTTGTGCAGTATCAGTTCTTTCTCCAGAGGCACCAGAGTCTAAATGTATCAGCCAAACCTCTATAGGAGTCAAAGATAGGCAGAATGCGATCAAGCCCCAGTAAAAACTCTGGGAATTAAGACTTGGGTGAATTTCCCTGTTTGACAATACTCTGTGCTTTATCACACATCATAACAGGAAAGTAAGGTACCCATGACTACACAAGGAGATGATAAGGGAAGCTCTGTGTTTGGTATCTTTCTTGGGCTCTGACTCTTTGCGCTTCTTTCCTTGGCTAATGTAAATTGTATTCATTGAAGACGTGCAATTTTGTATTTTTATATACATATACATTGTGAAATGATCACCACAATCGGGTTAGTTAACATATCCTTGACAGAAGGTCAAGGAAAGGAGGAAGGTATTCTACTGTCTCACCTCCAATGGGGTGCTCAAAACGTTGGCAGCATCCCTTCATGAAATAACATACTTTTTATCTGTTACTTTTCTTCATAAGCTTTGTTCACTCTGAATTCTGGGAGAATTATCCTCTTATTTTGAGTTAGGGGCATGAGTAGATTTCAGCTATTACTAATCCTGGAGTTAGTATCTCTTATGGTTTCTATAAACACTTTATTAAACTCTTCTCAAATTATGCAGCTAAAGCATGCCATCTGTTTCCTCTCAGGGCACTGCCAGAGACAGCACTCTTCATGTATCTATGAATTTTCATTTTCAGTCATGTTTTTGGGTTGTTTCTTTTTGGTGTCTCCCCTGAAAGATAAACAAATTCTCACTTCTCATTACTGTGCCTCTAGACCATTAAATGGCTTGTGGTCACCCAAGCATCTGACATAAACAGTAGAAATGAGCCAATGGTAGAAAGAAACCACCTTCTCTTCCCATTTTAATCCCTATTTACATTCATCTCAGTGTTCTAATATTCACCTGGTTCTAATATTTCTGGATCACACTTCTGTATAGGGTTATTGCTTTTGGCCACACATAAACATTTCTCTGTTTAAGAAAAGAAACTTTTGGGATGCCGCGGTGGCTCAGTTAGTTGAGCGTCTGGCTCTTGGTTTTGGCTCAGGTCATGATCTCACAGTTCCTGGTTTAAGCCCCATGTCGGCCTCTGCACTGACAGTGGAGCCTGCTTGGAATGCTGTCTGTCTGTCTGTCTGTGTCTGTCTGTCTGTCTGTCTGTCTCTCTCTCTCTCTCTCTCTCTCCCTCTCTCTCTGCCGCTCCCCTGCTTGTTCTCTCTCTCTCTCTCAATAGATAGATAGATAGATAGATAGATAAACAAAAAAAGGCACTTTCTTTCTGGTCCAACCACTTGGAATTCAACTTACAGTTTTAGGTTTTGCCATCTCATCCCTACACAATAAAGGTGCAGTCAGGTTTAGTAATCAGCCCTCTTTTCTCACCATATACTGTTCCTTAGTGATTATATTCATGTACATAAATTCAACTATCATCTCTTTAGATAACTTTCAAATGTATAAGACATACTTAATTTTTCCTTTGATTTCTTCTCTAAGCTTTAATTTCCTCAACTATCCATATAAGATGTTCATCGTACAAATAATAAATCAATACATGTTAAAGAACAAAGTTCAAGCCCTGGTATAAAATTAGCGTTTGATTCATGGTAGCTATTACTAGTAACAGCATTTGCAATGGACCATGAGTATCTAAATTCCACCACACTCAAAACAGAATCCATGGTCTTCTTTTATAAATTTACTGTTCCAGGGTATTGGGCAGTGAAAAAGTTGAAATTGTACACAGGCAGAAGTAATAGTCTTTCACTTTGACTTCACTAAAGCCAAAATATAGCTGAATCAACCTCTCTATTCTTCTTTATGAAGATCTCTAGACCCTCTATCAGGATGAAACAGATTCTGATGTCTCACTTCCATCTGGTGGGTTGGCAGTGAATCTTCATAAAGTCCTTCTACCTAGAATTTTCTTCTCCAAGCTAATTTTTTTTGTTTTGGGTTTTTTGTTTGTTTGTTTATCTTTTGAAAACTAGCTCAAATCATTATCTTCTGCTAAGAAGTCATTAATGATGTCTGCACCAGAACAAATCTTTATAAATTCACTTAACATTTAATGTTTCATTATAGATTGCCTCACAACCAACTTGCACTTACTATGGTTCAGTGGTTATTTATGTAGAATCTGTCTCCTCCTCTTGTCTGTATGTTTTCTGAAATTATACATTAGGATCCATTAATCCAGAAATTATTAAAATGTAAGTACTCAAAAGATACTTGTTGAAATAAAATGCCCTTTTTATCTAATTATACAGCTATTTATAGAGTGATTCTAGCTTATAAAAAAAGAGAAGTTTTCGTTATTTTCCCATATTTGTATGTCATTTCTCAGCATAACCCTTTCTATTTTTTTAAATTTTTTTAACGTTTATTTATTTTTGAGACAGAGAGAGACAGAGCACGAATGGGGGAGGGTCAGAGAGAGAGGGAGACACAGAATCTGAAACAGGCTCCAGGCTCTGAGCTGTCAGCACAGAGCCTGACGCGGGGCTCAAACTCACAGACTGAGAGATCATGACCTGAGCCCAAGTCAGACACCCAACTGACTGAGCCACCCAGGCACCCTGCATAACCCTTTCTAAAGACAATTATAAGAACAAAGATCACTGTGTCATTGTCCTAGAAATATTCCTTAAATAGCTGATCACAAAGCAGTGTTTATAGTTAATGACAATATAAGTCTATGTAAGAGATCTGATCAGCTCTAATTCATCAAATACATACAGCCACATATGTGTAAATATATCATTCCTTCAAGTTTCAGTCTACAGGAAAAAAAAATAAAGTTCCCACAAATTAGTGAATATGTTTTTTAATATTATTTATACAATTCTTAGCAGATTCAGCTGGCAGAATGGTTTTCTAATAAAACCCTTCACCTTTTACATATCTTGAGCTAGTCTATTTTATAGGACTCATTATTTGTTCTGTATTCTAAAAACTTATATGTGCTATTTTTCATGCTAAATGACTCAACATAGAGTTTTTGCTGTTAACTATATTATATCTACCATATCTCTGCAGCATAGTAAACAGTCATACTCCACCACTTTCAAAACTCCTCAAATTTTTATGCTAATAATTAACACTCTGAAAATACATACAGATTGTATTTTTAATAGTTTATTCTCCTGTCCAACCACTGATCTCAAAATATGGCATCTTTATTAAATGAGCTATAATTTAGAAGGACTCTTCATAAATGGGAAATTAATAACTTTTGAGGAAACCAAGATACTACTTATCTTGGAGAATAATGCAGTTTCTTTAAATTTACATAACCAAAATAAAGACATTTAATTTTCAGAAAGAACAGTAAGATAGCCTAACCCTTACAATGTGCTTATAATGTATCAAGCCATCAAATTTGATAAAACTCTTCTTCAAAAATAGGTAAGCTATGGATGAAAACACCTTATGTTTGCTAATAAATTATTGCTAAAAATAATATATTTCATATTATTTTTTATCAATAATAGCCTTTCCTAGTGGGTGAGGATTATTACAACTTCTTTCAACATGCTTACTGTGCATACGTTCAGGTATTATAATCTTTTCCAAAAATTTATAATGCAGAAAATACCGAATCATTTTAAGAATGGTATAAAATATATTGAGCTATTATCAAATTCTTGGTTAAGTGAAAGCTAAAACCCTCATATTTCTCTGAGGTAGTTTTTAAAAATCAGCCCCTCTTTATGCAATGATAATGTAAAGAAAACAATCAAAAGATTACATCCGTACACATTTTAATTATATGTCTGAGTAGAAGTAAAGGTATACTCCAACTGAGCAGAAATTCAGTTAAATTATATTGAGTTCTAATCTATGATAGACAGTAAGAACAGGATAATGAAACCTCCAAAAACTTGTGGATTTGATATTCTAATGTGAGAGACTGACATTAGATAGCAGGTGCACAATAACATACAGTGTGAGAATTTAAGCATCCATTAATATTGGCCCTGAAGCTCTTAGAAGCGTATGCACAGAAATTACAGAAATAGTTTTAAGCCCAGCTTTTCTACCAAACCCCAGACTTCTATCAAACTGCCTAATCAAATTTCCATCTAAATGTCAAATAGACCTTTCTTAGTGGATACATCTAAAACTAAGTTCTATATTCTAAAAACTGCCTTACCACCAACATTTTTAAATCTCTGATGTACTGAATGCTTTACTTGCTGCCAAGATCCCTTAACACCACAAGGCGCTCATTCCCCCAGATGCCAGGGGTGTTGGCTGCTTAGAGATCACAGCTGAGTCATTATTCCAAAATTTCCTGATCTGAATAGACAGGAGCTGATATGCCAAGGTTAAGCCCCATCTCCAGTGATAATTTGCATCCAATGAATATTCAATGCAGGGGTACTGAGGCCAAACCCTCTCGCCTGAACTTTGGACAACTCAAAGGGTCCATTTTATTTCTAAGTTCCTAGTAACATCAGCTAAGCCCTCTGTTATAACTCAATCCTATTTCAACTTTTATTTCTGGCCCATCCTGCTTCCCTTATTCCTTATGGTAGTCTGTATCCCACAATAGACCACCTGAATGAAATTTCCATTTCAGAATCTGTTTACTAGAGATTCTGACAGTAGAGAGTTGATCTAAGTGTGGTCTGAGGAAGCAGACTCGAAAATGGGATTTGGGAGCTGAACCACCAACTGAATGACTGTCATGAAAATGCTATCACTGGTGGTAGACAGCATACTGACAGCCCCTGGCAAACTCTAGTGGTGCCATTGTTCTACATTTCACAGATGTAGAATAATCTTTGTAAAAGAGAATACAGTCATGTATGCATCAGGCATTTGAGAAGGTAGAGAAAATATTAATTATACAGAACAATATGCACATTGGAGGAAAACGATTATGAAATAAGGGTAATTAATCAGTAATCTGAGGTGAAGTGGGTAACCTAGAGGGCTTTCTTGGCATATGTAAAGAGATGCTCTTCTGGAAGGACAGATGAAATTGAGGATAAGACACAGGATGTAATTATAAGGGCAGCAGAGTTCCAAGGAAGGTTTAATTCTCCACCTAAGCCCTAACAGGGGAGAAAGGGAATCCAAGAGTTAGGATGTATATATCCAGCTCATTGCATTTGAAAATCTGCAGATGTGACCCAATTTTCATCCCGTGTTTAAAGATGATACAGAGGTCTCTTCCGTGCAAGATGATACATGCGCCCATGAAAATATAGCCCTTCCTTCCTTCTTAGTCACTAGACCATAACTATGGTTGAATGACAGCATATTCTGGGAGTTCTGTGATTCCCATGGTGAAAGGGTTATATCCAGAAGAGGTACAACACTGGAAACCCAGTGGACATCTATGGAAAACAGAAGCTGCCTGCTTATTCATGGAAATGGATTCTAAAAATGATGGACCTAGGGAAAAGTGACATAAAGTTGGACAAAGGAAAGCTTATCAATATGGGAGCACTCTTTTTTTTTTTAATTTTTTAATGTTTATTTTACTTTTGAGAGAGATAGAGAGAGACCAAGTGCAAGTGAAGGAGGGGCAGAGAGAGAGGGAGACACAGAAACCAAAGCAGGCTCCAGGCTCTGAGCTGTCAGCACAGAGCCTGACGCGGGGCTTGAACTCACGAACCATGAGATCATGACCTGAGCTGACGTCGGACACTCAACCGACTGAGCCACCCAGGTGCCCCAATATGGGAGCACTCTTTCATGATGCAGTGTTTCACTCTGTGGCAAGGACCTCAGAAAACAATGAAGCTAATATGCTTCTGCTAGTTTGGGGCTTGGAAGCCAGAAACTTGCTGAAAGTGATGTCCCATCTTAAATGATATAGCAATGCTGAATATCTGTGACAGATGGTAGAGAAAAGGATCAAAAGCCTCAGAAAGGTATGCATGCTCGAGTGTCCGTACTTTGTAACTCCAGAAAATGTCAACCTATCATCTTGTGTGCAAGGTCATAGAATGGACATACAGTTGACCTTTGAACAATGTGGGGGCTACAAGTGTCAAACCCCCGCAGTCAAATATTCATTAATAACTTTTGACTCCCCACAAACTTCACTGCTAAATAGCCTGCTGTTGACTAGAAGCCTTACCAATAATATGAAAAATCAATTAACACTATTTTGTATATGTATTATAAATACTGTATTCTTATAATAAATTAAGCTAGAGAAAAGAAAATGGTATTAAGTCATATGGAAAAGAAAATAGAATTACAGTACTACACTGAATATATTGAAAAAAATTCCACCCAGAAGTTGACCCATGCAGTTCAAACCTGTGTGCTGTTCAAGGGTCAACTGTACTGTTTTCCAAAGCAGTAAGGCTCTCCCCTTTAGACAATAGCATCTCTGAAGGAGATGCTTTACTGGACTGGGCTCACCTATAGCAAGACCATGGTAGGATTTTGAACTGATAGAGACCAACTGGTAATACTTAGCCTTTAAAGCATGACCAGCACATTGATGATAAAGAGTGGATATGTTTGAAGGCAGCAGGCAGGCCTGACTTCATAGAACTATGGAGACAGTTAATAGAACATAGGTCAAGACAGATGGGTAGCCAACAAGTATATCACTACAGTAATATAACAAAAAAGTTATGTATAAATAATTGTGATTTTAAAGCAAGTTGTCCCAATAAAAAGTCAATGGAATATCTCCTTGTATTCACCAGTCCTCCTCCTATAAAAAATGAATAATAGCAGACACCAATGGGCTATGACAAATTTAACCATATAGTAACTCAACTGAAAGCTATTGTGACAGATGTGGAATCTTTGCTAAAAAAAAAAATGAACAAAGACTCAGGTACGTAGTATAGGATCATTGATCTGGCAAATACTTTATTTTTAACCCCTCAAGAAGAAACAGAAGCAGTTTGTAACCACCTGGGATGGAAAATATACAGGCATTTACAATCTTGTCTCAGCCTATCTTAACCCTTCTGCTACCTGTCATAATATAGTCCAAAGGGACCTAAGCCACCTAGACATTCTATAGAATATCACATTGATCGGATCCAATGAGCAAGGAATGGCAAATAAATTGAAGGCTTACTAACACACATGTACTCCCAAAGATAAGGGATAAACACTATTAAGATTCAGGGGCCCACCATATCAGCGGAATATTAGGGAATTTAGTAATCTTCATGATGCGGGGGACATTACCTCCAACTTAAAGGATATATTATTCTATCTCATACCTGCTAGCACTTAAGGTGGAAGTATAACACCTAATAGGTTTCTTTGGGTTTTGAAAGCATTGTATTCATACTTGGTGATAGCTGTCCAACCATTCACTGAATAACAAGAAAAGCTGTCACCCTTGAGAGTGTTCTGTAGCGTGAAAGAGTTCCAGAGCCCAGGTCATGGTACATGTAATCCTGACACTTGGATCATATGTCTTGGCAAGATTTATTCCACTAGAGGTACCTCTGGTGGGAAAAGGAGCTGTTTAGAATTTATGCCAAGCCTCAGTAGGAGAATCACAAGCTGAGTAAAAACCTAAGTTCTTACAATGGCTTATGAAATTTTGCATCATCTGTCCTCTGTCCTCTCTCTGACCTCAGTTTCTGTTATTCCCCCAACACCACTCATTCCAGTCACACTGGCCTCTGTGCTGTTCCAGGAATACTCCCAAAATAAGGCGTTTGCTATTTCCCTGCTGCCTGGAAGGCTCTTCTCCCAGATGTCTGTGTAACTAATTCCCTCACTTCCTTTAAGTATTTGCTCCAAGTCACCTTGTTAATAAGGTCCATCTTGTATTGTAACCTGCTCCCTTCCTCCATCAGCCCTCACACCCAATTTTCTGAATCTCTATTATCCTCCGCTACTTTTCCTTTTTTTTTAAATAGCACATTACAAGTTCTAACATCTTCAGTATTTTACCTTTTAAAAAAAATTTTTTTACCTGTTTTCTGTGTCTCTTCACTGTTAAAACAGAAGGCAAAGATCTTTGTTTTGTTCACTGATATGCCCCAAGTGCCTTGAACAATTCCTGGCATAGAGTAGGTACTGAATACATTGGGAGTAAATTGGGAGAAGAGAATAATCACCACTTTGACTACAATAGCCTTTGAATGATAGCCTTTTACTTCAGGAGAATATTGAAAGTAAGGGCAAAAAATAATACATGCATCTGAATAATTCCTAAGGGCATCTCCTAACCAAAGCAAAGAAAAACAATTCAAACCTGTGTGTGAGAAGAAATTGATAGAGTTGGTACAACAATGATACACTAAATTAACTGGTCTTCTGAAACCTCATTAACATGTACTGCATTTCTTAACTACAGCACAACATGGACATTATTGTTCATAGTGATGACTTAAGATTCTTAAAGGAAATGCTGTTAAAATACATTCCATGTGTACTCTTAAAAAGTCTGGGAAAGATAATGCAGGTATTCACTGCATTCATTTTGTATAATTAAAAACAGTTTGGTAAAAAGTATAAATGTTTAATTTCTCAGTTAATATTTAGAAAATACTAATGTAGATTAGCACCTTTACCTGTAATTCTAAATAGGAGATGCACAATGTCATGCTGTGAAATCTCAATTATCAGTGTATAGTTTTTCCAGTCTGTGGATTCTGTACCGTGTGCTTCAAATCACAGAGCAACTGCTCTGCACTACACGGAACATTTCTGACTGTCAGATTCTGTCTCCATCTCTAACCTCTGCCTATCCAGGTGTTCCCACATGTGTAGGTTACCACCTGCAAATTCTGGAATTGGCAGCAGTCTAAAACTAATTCAGACCCGGCAGAATCCATACGAGACATTTCCATCCTGAGGCAATAACTTAATAAAAATCATAAGTTAGTCCCAGTGGGAGCCTTAGATACAATCTAATCCTATGGCATATAAACAGAGTCCTAAGTGGACAGCTCTCGGTACCAACAAAGGGTACAGAATGTTGGCTTGAAAGGCTGAATAGGACATCTCTGCTTTATTTCTTCTATTTTTTGTGCTTCTACTCGAGACATTTTTTTTTCCAACCAGAGTTGGGTTTTTGTTTTTGCTTTTGTTTTTTAATTTAAAACACTTCTAAGTTTTATTCTTTACAGATAAAGAACCAAAATGCTACTCTGGAAAGAGCCCCATGACTCAGGAAAAAATGGTCTTCAGTTTAATTCATGCATGAAATCATTTTTTATACTACAGTCTAAGTATTAGAAAGGTTCTGTAAATTTTCCTGAGGTTCATAAGACAGAGCCAATGAAAGGGATGGAAAAGTCTTTGGGATACATAATTTAAAAATGTAAAATCAATGATGTTTCAGGTTGCAAAAGCCAAAACCAGGAGGAGTAGTAAAAACCTAGGTCGACATAAGGGTACAAAGCTACATGGGTATCTCCAAAACCTATATCGCCAGTTCTGCACTTTGTTTAGAACTCCAGTTGTCTCCTGGACCTCTCCTTTGGATACATAAGAGGATTCCCAAACTTTAATGCAACTTCCCCAAGAAAACTCTTATTTTCTCTTTTAAATTCATCTCCCTCTGGGCGCCTAGATGGCTCAGCCGGTTAAGTGTGCAACTCTTGACTTCAGCTCAGGTCGTGATCTCACAGTTTGTTGGGACTGAGCCCTGAATTGGGCTCTGCACTAACAGGTCTGAGCTTGCTTGGGATTCTTTCTCTCCTCTCTTCTCTGCCCCTCCCCTGCTCTCTGTCTCTTAAAATAAGTAAATAAAATTAAATTCATTCATTCATTCATTCATTCGTTCATCTCCCTCAGTTTCCCCCAGCTCTATAATTAAAACTATAGACCCAGAAGCTCAAGACAAATATCTAGGGTAGATCCTAGATTCTTAGTTTTCTTAGTTGCCTCACTGAATGTAAGAGCACACCTTGTCAATAATATCCCCAAACATATCACCAATATTTCTATTCTCTCCATTTTTACTGACCTACATCTCATTCCAAATCACCACCTTCCTGCAGCCAAAAACTTCAAAGCCTTTACCAGCTATCACTGCCTTTATTCTACTTATTCTGTGACCTATTCTTTATTTGGTAAGCAAATCTAAGTAACCAGTCAGTTATCCCCAATTACATCATCACTGGCATGTACTCATCATTTGGAATTCATTAGTATTTATTTATGTATTTAATGTTTGCCTGCTCATATCGTTTCCTGAAAGGAAGGCTTCAGGGGTCACCATGCCTCCCTCATTCTCACTTCATCTGAAATACAGCTTAAAACATAATAGACACTCAATAATATTTTGTTGAATAAAATAATAAAAAAAATCAAGTTATATGATGCTATGACCATGGCTTGATGTTTTTAAGTACCTATTTAGTAATTCTTTCATAACCATGGTGAACCTTTCTTAACATGACCAAGATCACTGATCACAACATGAAATGGACAAGGTTAAAATACTGCCAGATGGATTATCGTTTGTTTTCAGTCAAACAGTGGCTAATTATGCAGACAGCGATAATTAATGCTGTTTTGTTTAAAATAGAAAGGTAATCTCTCTCAGTGACTGCCTTACCCACTGTCAAGTTTCCTTTTTAGATGGGACAAAACATGGTGCAGGTAACGTTAATTCCATTTGTATTTGCTTTAAGATCCCACATCTTTTGGCTATAATTTTGTCATTTTTAAAATGCTTTACGTATATTAATAATTTTATTTAAATAGCACATCTAATGATGCCTTGGGGATTTACTGCCAATATTGGCACTTGGTCCTAAGCCATAGCTATTCAGGGGGATATGTTCAGTTAAGGGGGGAAATAAGGTTAAAATTAAAAATAGATTTTGTTTATGACTTCGAAAAATTAAATCTACTACATTTTTTAAAGATTGTTTCATCCCGTTGACCATACTGCTTTCAGAGGTTAAATCACCTGCTCGAGCTCTCATAGCTAGTGAGTGACTAACCTGGAGCTGGAACTGAGGACATTGATTAATTGATTAATCATCCACTTTATTTTAGGCCAAGTACCTCAGACTACAGAACACTGCAGACATTTATCGATCACTTATTGAACATCCAGCATATTTTAGGCAAAGTACCGCAGACTACAGAACACTGCAGAAATACCGAAATTGTCTATAGCTATATAAAATAAGGAAAAATACATTTCAAAGTTTTCTTGTTACTGTTCAAACCACTTATGCACATACCAACTCCCTGAATTTTGCAACTCACTTATTTGAAAACATTTCTCTTCTAATGACTCAATCTTGCTCTACTCCATCTCAGTGACTGATTGCCAGGCAACTGCTCCATTTTCTAAGAAATTTTGTTATATACTTTATATGCACTGTTATACTTAATATTTATGCTAAACCAGATTAGACATTATAAATCCCATTTTTCAGGTAATGAAACAGATTTATAGACTGTAAGATCTATAGCTTACTATAGCTAGTGAGAAGTTGAGCTAAATTTTAATCTATCTCTACAGTTTATGCCTATACCCATCCAGTTACAGATTATTTTTCCTTAATCTTTGTACTTGAATGTTTCCTGATTTTTAACTTCATCCATACTTTTCACTCTGAAATCCATATAAGAATTCTTGGTCTCTATATTTGCACTGTTGTTTTCAATATATGTTTTCAAGTTTAATTCCCTGTATGAGGCATTTTTTTCCTCAGTCTATTACTATAGCCTTTGTCCTACAACCAAAGCCTGTGACCAAGCACTGCCAGTGGCAGTTATCCACAAGATATTTTTGGGTGTGCATAGATGAAATATGATTATGGTATTAACATATACAGAAAATAAATTGTAAAGGTGAATGATCAAAACACATAGTTACTTTAACAATACATATAAACACAGTTCCACTAACAAAAATAACTGACATGAAGGACCAACACAAAGGAAGGTTACCTTTCTGTCCCATAATAACCCACTCTTAACCATTTTATTGATACTATAATTGATAAAAAAAATATCAAAACCATCACTAATCTTCTTTTCCATAATAGATTTCTGAGGTTGTACCTGGTCTTTCTGGACCCTTTAATTAAGATAAATAAGCCCTGGCCAGCCTGTCTCCAATCTGGTCTTTCGCATTACAGACAGTAAGACAGATGGAGTTTCTGTTCTTATATCTATTTTTTTTTTCAACTCACCCATAGCTTTAGGGTGAATCTCTTAAGGTTTGGTTTTCATGACTTCCTATTTATTTTGATTTACTAGTTCTGGTAATAGTTTTGCTGATAATTTTTACTTCCCCTTCTTAAATTTTCTCCCTGGCTTCTGGATAGAGTTCTAAAACTGAACTTTGGGCCTCAAACTTTGGTGTGAAATCTCATCACTCATAGTCCATGCTCTCCTGAGTAGGAGGGGTAAAATGGTTCCTATCAGAATGGTGATATTTGAAGTGTGACTTAAGAATGATTTTCTCTCAGGCGCCTGGGTGGCTGAGTCGGTTGGGCGTCCGACTTCGTTTCAGGTCATGATCTTGCTCACGGTTAGTGTGTTTGAGTCCCGCGTCAGGCTCTGTACTGACAGCTCAGAGCCTGGAGCCTGCTTCAGATTCTGTGTCTCCCTCTCTCTCTGCCCG
>NC_064809.1:103930519-104047926 GCF_023721935.1 Panthera uncia | reverse complement strand
CCCCCCCCCCCCCCCACTCACGCTCTGTCTTTCTCTGTCTCTCAAAAATAAATAAATGTTTAAAAAAAATTTAAAAAAAAGAATGATTTTCTCTCACACTTTGAGGTCAATGGAAAGGAGCCTCAGTCCTATAAATAACAAAGAGGAGAGGTTTCATTTTAACACATTATGAACATAGTGACTGATCAGTAAAACAATTTGCTCTTTCTACTTGTTTTTCCATTAGATTAGTGCTCTGTGTCTTTAAATGTTAATGCATTCCTAAAATAGAATAAAACATTAAATAACTATAACAACAAGAAGCATATACTCACAGACTCCCTATGTATAAATAAATGCAGACTACTGAGTACAACAATATTCTTTTGAATCATCTCTTATGGCTCCATATTCATCAACCTGAGTAAAACTCCTTTAGAATTCAATCAAGTCTGAAACTTCATATGTTAAAAACAAATAAACAAATAAACATATGGGTTTCATCAATTTAAATTAATCTTGTTTTTTCAAATTTTAGTTTGCCATTATTTAGACACGTAAAGTCAGAGACAAACATAAATGTATTCACAATAACCGACCTATGAATAATGAACAGGACAATTTAAATTCCCCTTTTTAGAAAACGGCCAAATAAAACTTCAAACTGAAGACCCAGGTCATATTATTTTAATGACATCTATTTCAGATTTATCTTGAGTATGTCCAGTTTCACACCAAGTGGCTGGGTAATTCAACAGCCCACCTGCAGAAGGTTCCTGGGCACATAAAACTCACAGCCAGGACTCATTTCCTATTCACTTTTAGAAGCAATTTAAGCATTGATTTTAATGTTTAAAGGCAGCTTGAGTTCCAGATACCCAGATGCCTAATTTTTATGCTGCATTTTATAAGAACATGGTCCCATTTATGGGTTCCTGTGAACAAGTTTGAAGTTTGATTTTTGGAGAAACAGACAGATAAAATTTGGGGGCCCAGGTGTATGTGTGTTTTAAATGGTACCCTGTTAGTCTGAATTATCTTCTGGTAAAACTCAGGATTTCATTATTTGTTCGACAATCTGTATATTATAGACACCTGCAACTTTATGTGTGTGTGTGTGTGTGTGTGTACATACATACTTAACAGCTAGACTGGTATATTTATCTATAGTAAATGCTAAGCAGAAATATCAAATTTAACTTTACTTTCATCCTCAGACTGTATATTAAGGGGAATATTATAAAAATTACACTAAAAATTTAAGCAGGGACCGCTGTGAAATTGGAAAACAACAACTGAATTCAATTCTAACCTTCTTTCTGGATGAAGGTAATAGAATCTAACTAGAAATCAAAGTTCCCATTCCACTAAATCAACGATTATAATGTATGACTCAACGTTTCAAACTAGACATCACATCACATTATGATGGATGAAGGAAAATTCCCATTCTTCTCATTCAGGGCCTGGAAGACATGAATAGAGACATGCAAATCTTACTATTTTTACTTTAGACAAAAAGATACAGGTTGAGTGAATATCAAATGAATGTTAGAATGAAACAGTAAAACAAAATTCTCATGTTCTGTATCCACTCTTGAGAAGACATCAAAATCTAAATCTTACGTTCTGTGCTATAAAACAGTAGTTTGCTTGGTTTTCGAAATACAAATTATGTAAGCATCAAAAGAAATGCCAATATGTAACACAACAAGGCCTAAAAGACACATTAAAAGATGCTTAACATCACTCGTCATCAGAGATATAGAATCAAAACTACAATGAGATATCACCACACACCTGTCAGAATGACTAAAATAACACAAGAAACAACAGGTGTTGGCACAGATGTGGAGAATAGGAAACTTTCTTGCACTGTTGGTGGGAATGCAAACTGGTGCAACCACTCTGGCAACATCATGGAGGTTCCTCAAGAAGTAAAAAATAAAACTACCCTACCATCCAGCAATTGCCCTACTAGGTTTTAACCCAAAGCATACAAACATACTGATTCAAAGGGACACATGCACCCCGATGTTTACAGCACCATTATCAACAATAGTCAAATTATGGAAAAGAGCCCAAATGCTCATTGACTGTTGAACGGGTAAAGAAGAGATGGTATATAAATGTATATATATTTACTCAGCAATCAAAAAAATAATTCTTGTCATTTGTAATGATGTGGATGGAGATAGAGGGTATTATACTAAATGAAGTAAGTCAGAGAAAGACAAATACTATATGATTTCACTCATATGTGGAATTTAAGAAATAAAACAAATGGACATAGCAGGGGAAAAGAGAGAAGCAAATCATAAGAGACTCTTAACTATAGAGAATAAACTGAGGGGTTCTGGTGGGGAGGTGGGGGGATAGGTTGAATAGGTGATGGGGATTAAGGAAGGCACTTGTGATGAGCACAGGGTGATGTATGGAAATGTTAAATTACTATATTGTACACCTGAAACTAATATCACATTATATGTCAATTAACTGTAATTTAAAAACAAACTTAACAAAATAAATAAAACATAATAATAAATAAAAAATAATAGGGCCTTCCTTATTATGGCAGAAATAACTATTAAATGCTAATGCTAGGTGGCCTGAGAGACAGTAGATATGCACTAGGTTATGGCTATTAATTCTACTCCTGGAGCAGTTTTGGGATTTGGGATCCCCAATCTGTATATTCTTAGATAGTTACATTTGATCTAGATATGGAGGATCAAATCTGGGTCCAAACATCTTCTAAATGTAGTGAAACCACTTAATTATATATTAAGTATTATATTTTACAGTAGAAGTAAAGATGCATGCTACATACATAGAAAAACTATGAAAATATGTTTAGAAAGAAAAGGTGTATTTCTATTTATTTATGGAGTCAGTTGATATAACAGCATCTTTAATCCCAACTAGCAGATTTCTATTTTTTCTCTGCTTGTCAAGAATCCCAGTGGTCCCTTTCAATTTCAAAGGAATTCTAAAAATAATATCTTAAACTTCTCAACAAGATTATACATAAATCCTATGACAGTCCTCTTAATTATCCTGCTGATTGCTCTATTCCCACCCTGATCCATTTTGGGATTACCTTGAGATCAGTTTCAATACCTACAATATATTCAGGCTGCGTAATTTCGGGGTTCCAAAGAATGCTCTCTATAGTTCTCTGTAAATGTATCAGAGGAAAAACTGTGTATGGCTCTTCTATTTATGAAGATGCATTTCTTACATCATATTATATTTAAAAGTATGTGTTATATACTACAAAGAGTTATAATGAAGGAAAAGAGATGAGAATTGCTGATAACATGGAGCTCAGAATATATATATTTAATATAATATTTAGAATATAATATTTAATATAACTGACAAATGAAAACAATTGAGTATCATATATTATTTTTATGGTATTAGCATTATTATAGTTGCTACAAAGGGAAGTCACATGCAAGATGTAATCCCCATACCAAAGAACTTACAACTGAGTTGAAAAGGAAATGATATATCTCAGTAGACAATTTAAGATAGTAGTTAATATCAAATTCCAAAACATATATTTCATGCTAAAAGTGTCCAGAAATACTTTCCATTTGGTAACATAATACCATTGGTTTCATTTATAGGAGCAGTTTAGAGGTTTACTAAAGGCGTTATCTTAAAATGTTATTTTCATTCATAGTTATAAATTCAGTTAGGACACACACAGAAGCAGAAATGGGTAGGAGGTATTAGATGGCTAAATCAAATAATTATTATAACTGAAGACTGAAAATAAGTGGATTCCCAATTGTATCTTGAATGTCAGTCTATTTATTTCAACTATTTACTGGGTACATATACAGGGTGACCCCTAAAGTCACAGAGATTAACAAAAGCAATGTGGCCTAAAAGATTACAGAAAGTTCTTCAGATCAAGATATGAATGGGATTTTTAAAATCTAATTAAAAAGCAGATTAGAATGGGGAAGAGGTTTAATAAACGTCTACTACATATTGGATTTCTTACAACATTTCACATTTTTTTTGGATCCAGCATAATTGTATGGTTACCCATCACATACACTTGCTCATTCAAATCTCAGAATCTCACAACAACCCTTTCAATTGGAACAGTCACCACTGCTATCAAGTGTTTTACATATAACCTAGAATCAGAAAATTTAAGTGAGTTGTCACAGTTAAACAGCCAAGACTTAATTATAGACACTGGCTGGGACACACTGTGCTCTTAGAAATAAAAGCTGCAAAACAATCTTAAGATCTTTGAATTATTTTTTTCTCTTTTGTCCACTGTTTCAGAATAAATCAGAATAACAGTAGAGTCTTAAGAAGGAAGTCAGCTAATCAACAGTGTAACTTTGAAGGCAAGGACGCTTTTGTATAGTTGCAAAAGGCAGGTGGGAAATGTAGAATATTCTTTCTTCTAGTAAACCTCTGATTACCTCTCAGAATCTACTTACAATGCAAATGAAAAGGGTGCAGAGAATTCTCTCAGTATTATGCTTTACATTTAAACGCATTTCACTTCATTGCCAACACATCAGGTTCACTGTGCATAACAATGAGTGTCATTGGCAATGGATTTTATACATTCTATAACTACAAGCAATAAGTCAAATCCTTTTAAAGCCTATGAAAAATTAATGTTTAACAAAAGAAGCATAGTAATTCTGTTATTCATTCCTGCATTAGGTTCATTTGTTCTACTTTGTTATTTCAATCTGGTAAACATTTTCTTCATGCTTTTGCACTTATCTACCATATTATGAGTTTATTTTGTCTTCTTAATTTAAAATTGAACAGTGTGACATCCTCTTTAGTTCTGATACAGCGTTGCACAATTTTTCAGTTACCTTGCTTATTTCCTAATCAAGTAACACTGTTACTGGACACTGTTATTTAACATTTGATCCAGCCAGTGAGAAACCAAAATATGAATACTTTATAGGTAGTTGCATAGAAAGTAGATTTGGGGAAACATGTGAGGGAGGCAGAATAAAGACATTGTGTATGCCAACAGTATGTCCTTCACATACTTCTCATGTCAAAGTTGAGGGCCCTAGCCCATCCTATACTATATTTACCCATGATTCTGGGCTGGATTTATATCCATGCCCATTCAATGGGTACTTTCTACATATTGCTCACAGTTGTTTAATAAATTTTAAATAATACCAATATGCAATTTTTATTCAAGATGCCAAAAATATTTATGTTCTTTAAGCCAAAATAGATACTTCTAGGCATCTAAGTCATAGAAATATTCTTAACTATAAGGAGAAAAGTATGCCCAATATTTATCTCAAAATTATTTATACAAAATATTGGAAAGAATGTCAATGTCCAATAGCAGCCAAATGCCAAGTACATCATGAAACATCTAAAATGATGTGAATAAGAAATATTCAATCACATAGGAATCTAGTCTAGTGGTTGAGTACAGGTCTCACTGGACTTTCTGGGTTCTCCTACAAACTGCGTTCACAAAATATCTCCCACAAACCACTAATGTGTGATCTTGAGCAAGTTATTCTGTGACACTTTTCTCTCAGCCCTTAAACGACAAGTGTAACTGCCTTATAGATTATTGTGAACATAATGAATGCACGTTAAGGTCTTTGAACAGTGCTTAGGAAGTAATGAATGCTCAAAACAGATGAGCTATTATGAATATTTTATAACTGTAATGTAATTAATATTAATGATTTGAAATAATAAAACAATTGAAATAATTACAATTGAGATTGTCAGTGATTGTTTTATTTAAATTTTTTTTTTGGGGGGGGCACCTGGGTGGCTCAGTCGGTTGAGCGTCCGACTTCGGTTCAGGTCATGATCTTGCGGTTCGTGAGTTCGAGCCCCGCGTCGGGCCCTGTGCTGACGGCTCAGAGCCTGGAGTCTGCTTCAGATTCTGTGTCTCCCTCTCTCTCTGTCCCTTCCCCATTCATGCTCTGTCTCTCTCTGTCTCGAGGGGCAGAGGGAGGAGGAGACACAGAATCTGAAGCAGACTCCAGGTTCTGAGCCGTCAGCACAGGGCCCGACGCGGGGCTCGAACTCACGAACCGCAAGATCATGACCTGAACCGAAGTCGGACGCTCAACCGACTGAGCCACCCAGGCGCCCCAGTGATTGTTTTATTTAAAATTGGTTACCTTCATACTTTTTTTATTTTTTTAGTATTTTTATAAACAAACCAGTATTTTATAATAAAACTTAAAAATGTGAAAATACACTTAACAATTACTCTAAATGACAAAAGCCAACCCCATCATGGCCTGTCAACTAACCACTGAATCCTGGATTCTTTTGTATATAAAAATTTTGGAAGCAGGACTTTGGAAGCAGACTTCCTACAGGACTGTTTTAGCCAACATTCACTGGGTCATACTGTGCTTTAAAGAACCAAAAAACAAAAAGCACTGTCTCAAACTAAGGGAGAAAACACTGTACTCATCCTAGTTTCTCAGGAACCCAGAAGGATGGAGCAACCACCATCTCAAAGTTCCATTAATGTACAAGAAAAAGGAGTTAGAGACAACCTTGTGCTGGCAATTAAATCATTTGGCTTTGAAAGGGCGGGCCTACGCCAGCCGACTCCATCTTGTTCTGTGTCCTCCACCTTGAGTGACTATGTCCCCGACATGACCCCTTTTCCGGGAAAATCGCAGAAACCTCAGACCGCGCCTCCTCCCCTTGAGTAACCTCCCGCTCACCCCTTCAAACTTCCTGATCAAAACACGCCCAGCGACCTGCATAACAGGACTCTGACCCTTCCCCAGCCAATCGGCCGAGGCCACGACCCTTCCCCAGCCAATCGGCTGAGGCCACAGCCATTACCTCACCAACTGCCCCTAGGCCCCAATAAAACCTTTGTGCTTTTGAAACTCACTCTCTCTCTAGCTGCTATCTCACCGCTGCATCGGTGCAGGAAGGGGATTGAGCTCGAGCTAGCTCGAATAAAGGCTCTTCTGCTTTTGTATCGGACTTGGCTCCCTGGCGGTATTTGGGGATCACGAATTCTGGGCATAACAGCTTGGATGTGTCACACTCCCTCTAACAACTCATTGGTCAGATCGAGGCACAATGAGAGAGCCTTGATGTGGCAGAAAGATTTTCCCTTCTTTCACAAAAGCACGTTAAAGATTAGAAAGTTAAGGATTGTGTATAGCAGTCTAAGATTTAAATGCCAATTGGCTAGAGATTCTATCATAAGAATACTAGTTATACCTATCAAAATGATGGGCTCAGGGCACCTGGATCGTTCAGTTGAGCAGCTCAGGTCAGGATCCTAGATTGTGGGATAGAGCCTCACATTGGGCTATGTGCTGAGCGTGAAGCTACTTAAGATTCTGTCTGTATCTTCCTCTGCCTCTCTCCCCCATGCTCTTGCACTCTCTCGATAGAAAAAAAATATTTAAAAAATTTTTAATGTTTATTTTTTTGAGAGAGACAGAGCACGAGCTGGAGAGGGGCAGAAGCAGAGGAAGACAGAATCCAAAGCAGGCTCCAGGCTCTGAGCTGTCAGCACAGAGCGCAATGCAGAGCTTGAACCAACAAGCTGCGAGATCATGACCTGAGCCAAAGTCAGAGGCTTAACTGACAGAGCCACCCAGGTGCCCATCAAAAAAAAAAAAAAAAAAAAAAATTAATTCCATCTCCCTCTGTTCCTCTCCCCAGTTTGTGCTTTCTCTCCCTGTCTCTCTCTCTCTCTCTCTCTCTCTCTCTGTCTCTCTCTCTATATATATATATATATATATATATATATAGGCTCAGTAAAACTTAACCAAGAAATAAAGGAGGTCAAATGATTGAAAAGAGGCTGGTGAACTTCAGATTTAATTAAGAGGGGGGAAGATGGCGGCTTAGGAGGACACTGGACTCACCGCGCATCCTGCTGATCACTTAGATTCCACCTACACCTGCCTAACTAACCCAGAAAACCACCAGAAACTAGCAGAACAGAGTCTCCGGAGCCAAGCGCAGACAAGAGGCCCACGGAAGAGGGTAGGAAGGGCAGAGAGGCGGTGCGCACTCCACGGACTGGCGGGAGGGAGCCGGGGCTGAGGGGCGGCCCGCCAGCCCAGCAGAGACCCTGAGTCTGGCTCCCAAAAGTGGAGGGGCCGGTCGGAGTGTGTTCCGACAGCAAGCGGGACTTGCTTAGCATCTGGGAGGTCATAAGTTAACAGCTCTGCTCGGAAAGCACGGGAAGGCTGGAGGACAAAGGGAGGGAGAGTTGCTGAGCCCCTGGAGGACAGAGCTCAGTTCGGCGGGGAACAAAGGCGTTCACCAGCGACATCTCCCTCGCCCATCCCCCAGCCAAAATCCCAAAGGGAACCATTCCCTGCCAGGGAACTTGCTTGCTCCGCACAAACACCCAACGAGGTGCTTCTGCGGAGCCACCCCATCCGGCAGCGGATCTGACTCCCTCCCGATGCCACAGGGCCCCTCCTGAAGTGGATCACCTAAGGAGAAGCAAGCTAAGCCTGCCCCTCCTGCCCCCGTGCACCTTGCCTACCCACCCCAGCTAATATGCCAGATCCCCAGCTCCACAAGCCTGGCAGTGTGCAAGTAGCCCAGACGGGCCACGCCACCCCACAGTGAATCCCGCCCCTAGGAGAGGGGAAGAGAAGGCACACACCAGTCTGACTGTGGCCCCAGCAGTGGGCTGGGGGCAGACATCAGGTCTGACTGCAGCCCCGCCCACCAAGTCCACTTTTACACGACAGCACAGGGGAAGTGCCCTGCAGGTCCACACCACTCCAGGGACTATCCAAAATGACCAAACAGAAGAATTCCCCTCAGAAGAATCTCCAGGAAATAACAATAGCTAATGAACTGATCAAAAAGGATTTAAATAATATAACAGAAAGTGAATTTAGAATAATAGTCATAAAATTAATCGCTGGGCTTGAAAACAGTACAGAGGACAGCAGAGAATCTCTTGCTACAGAGATCAAGGGACTAAGGAACAGTTAGGAGGAGCCGAAAAACGCTTTAAACGAAATGCAAACAAAATGGAAATGACAACAGCTCGGATTGAAGAGGCAGAGGAGAGAATAGGTGAACTAGAAGATAAAGTTATGGAAAAAGAAGAAGCTGAGAAAAAGAGAAATAAAAAAATCCAGGAGTATGAGGGGAAAATTAGAGAGCTAAGTGACACACTAAAAAGAAATAATATACGCATAATTGGTATCCCAGAGGAGGAAGAGAGAGGGAAAGGTGCTGAAGGGGTACTTGAAGAAATAATAGCTGAGAACTTCCCTGAACTGGGGAAGGAAAGAGGCATTGAAATCCAAGAGGCACAGAGAACTCCCTTCAGACGTAACTTGAATCAATCTTCTGCACAACATATCATAGTCGAACTGGCAAAATACAAGGATAAAGAGAAAATTCTGAAAGCAGCAAGGGATAAACGTGCCCTAACTTATAAAGGGAGACCTATAAGACTCGTGACTGATCTCTCTTTTGAAACCTGGCAGGCCAGAAAGGATTGGCACGAGATCTTCAATGTATTGAACAGGTAAAATATGCAGCCGAGAATACTTTATCCAGCAAGTCTGTCATTTAGAATAGAAGGAGAGATAAAGGTCTTCCCAAACAAACAAAAACTGAAGGAATTCGTCACCACGAAACCAGCCCTACAAGAGATCCTAAGGGGGATCCTGTGAGTCAAAGTACCAGAGACATCGCTACAAGCATAAAACATACAAACATCACAATGACTCTAAACCCGTATCTTTCTATAATAACACTGAATGTAAATGGATTAAATGCGCCAACCAAAAGACATAGGGTATCAGAATGGATAAAAAAACAAGACCCATCTATTTGCTGTCTACAAGAGACTCATTTTAGATCTGAGGACACCTTTAGATTGAGAGTGAGGGGATGGAGAACTATTTATCATGCTACTGGAAGCCAAAAGAAAGCTGGAGTAGCCATACTTATATCAGACAAACTAAACTTTAAATTAAAGACTGTAACAAGAGATGAAGAAGGGCACTGCATAATAATTACACGGTCTATCCATCAGGAAGAGGTAACAATTATAAATGTCTATGCGATGAATACCGGAGCCCCCAAATATATAAAACAATTACTCACAAACATAAGCAACCTTATTGATAAGAATGTGGTAACTGCAGGGGACTTTAACACTCCACTTACAGAAATGGATAGATCATCTAGACACACGGTCAATAAAGAAACAAGGGCCCTGAATGACACATTGGATCAGATGGACTTGACAGATATATTTAGAACTCTGCATCCCAAAGCAACAGAATATACTTTCTTCTCGAGTGCACATGGAACATTCTCCAAGATAGATCATATACTGGGTCACAAAACTGCCCTTCTACTTATAAGTATACAAGAATTGAAATTATACCATGCATACTTTCAGACCACAATACCATGAAGCTTGAAATCAACCACAGGAAAAAGTCTGGAAAACCTCCAAAAGCATGGAGGTTAAAGAACACCCCACTAACGAATGAGTGGGTCAACCAGGCAATTAGAGAGAAATTAAAAAATATATGGAAACAAACGAAAATGAAAATACAACAATCCAAATGCTTTGGGACGCAGCAAAGGCAGTCCTGAGAGGAAAATACATTGCAATCCAGGCCTATCTCAAGAAACAAGAAAAATCTCAAATACAAAATCTAATAGCACACCTAAAGGAAATAGAAGCAGAATAGCAAAGGCATCCTAAACCCAGCAGAAGAAGAGAAATAATAAAGATCAGAGCAGAAATAAACAATATAGAATCTAAAAAAACTGTAGAGCAGATGAACAAAACCAAGAGTTGGTTTTTTGAAAAAATAAACAAAATTGACAAACCTCTAGCCAGGCTTCTCAAAAAGAAAAGGGAGATGACCCAAATAGATAAAATCATGAATGAAAATGGAATTATTACAACCAATCCCTCAGAGATACAAACAATTATCAGGGAATACTATGAAAAATTATATGCCAACAAATTGGACAACCTGGAAGAAATGGACAAATTCCTAAACACCCACACTCTTCCAAAACTCAATCAGGAGGAAATAGAAAGCTTGAACAGACCCATAACCAGTGAAGAAATTGAATCGGTTATCAAAAATCTCCCAACAAATAAGAGTCCAGGACCAGATGGCTTCCCAGGGGAGTTCTACCAGACATTTAAAGCAGAGATAATACCTATCCTTCTCAAGCTATTCCAAGAAATAGAAAGGGAAGGAAAACTTCCAGACTCATTCTACGAAGCCAGCATTACTTTGATTCCTAAACCAGACAGAGATCCAGCAAAAAAAGAGAACTACAGGCCAATATCCCTGATGAATATGGATGCAAAAATTCTCAATAAGATACTAGCAAATCGAATTCAACGGCATATAAAAAGAATTATTCACCATGATCAAGTGGGATTCATTCCTGGGATGCAGGGCTGGTTTAACATTCGCCAATCAATCAACGTGATACATCACATTAATAAAAGAAAAGGTAAGAACCATATGATCCTGTCAATCGATGCAGAAAAGGCCTTTGACAAAATCCAGCACCCTTTCTTAATAAAAACCCTTGAGAAAGTCAGGATAGAAGGAACATACTTAAACATCATAAAAGCCATTTATGAAAAGCCCACAGCTAACATCATCCTCAATGGGGAAAAACTGACAGCTTTTTCCCTGAGATCAGGAAAACGACAGGGATGCCCACTCTCACTGCTGTTGTTTAACATAGTGTTGGAAGTTCTAGCATCAGCAATCAGACAACAAAAGGAAATCAAAGGCATCCAAATTGGCAAAGATGAAGTCAAGCTTTCGCTTTTTGCAGATGACATGATATTATGCATGGAAAATCCGATAGACTCCACCAAAAGTCTGCTAGAATGGATACAGGAATTCAGCAAAGTTGCAGGATACCAAATCAATGTACAGAAATCAGTTGCATTCTTATACACTAACAATGAAGCAACAGAAAGACAAATAAAGAAACTGATCCCATTCACAACTGCACCAAGAAGCATAAAATACCTAGGAATAAATCTAACCAAAGATGTAAAAGATCTGTATGCTGAAAACTATAGAAAGCTTATGAAGGAAATTGAAGAAGATTTAAAGAAATGGAAAGACATTCCCTGCTCATGGATTGGAAGAATACATATTGTCAAAATGTCAATACTACCCAAAGCTATCTACACATTCAATGCAATCCCATTCAAAATTGCACCAGCATTCTTCTCGAAGCTAGAACAAGCAATTCTAAAATTTATATGGAAACACAAAAGGCCCCTAATAGCCAAAGTAATTTTGAAGAAGAAGACCAAAGCAGGAGGCATCACAATCCCAGACTTTAGCCTCTACTACAAAGCTGTCATCATCAAGACAGCATGGTATTGGCACAAAAACAGACACATAGACCAATGGAATAGAATAGAAACCACAGAACTAGACCCACAAACGTATGGCCAACTCATCCTTGACAAAGCAGGAAAGAACATCCAATGGAAAAAAGTCTCTTTAACAAATGGTGCTGGGAGAACTGGACAGCAACATGCAGAAGGTTGAAACTAGACCACTTTCTCACACCATTCACAAAAATAAACTCAAAATGGATAAAGGACCTGAATGTGAGACAGGAAACCATCAAAACCCTAGAGGAGAAAGCAGGAAAAGACCTCTCTGACCTCAGCCGTAGCAATCTCTTACTCGACACATCCTCAAAGGCAAGGGAATTAAAAGCAAAAATGAATTACTGGGACTTTATGAAGATAAAAAGCTTCTGCACAGCAAAGGAAACAACCAACAAAACTAAAAGGCAACCAACGGAATGGGAAAAGATATTTGCAAATGACATATCGGACAAAGGGCTAGTATCCAAAATCTATAAAGAGCTCACCAAACTCCACACCCGAAAAACAAATAACCCAGTGAAGAAATGGGCAGAAAACATGAATAGACACTTCTCTAAAGAAGACATCCGGATGGCCAACAGGCCCATGAAAAGATGCTCAACGTCGCTCCTCATCAGGGAAATACAAATCAAAACCACACTCAGATATCACCTCACGCCAGTCAGAGTGGCCAAAATGAACAAATCAGGAGACTATAGATGCTGGAGAGGATGTGGAGAAACGGGAACCCTCTTGCACTGTTGGTGGGAATGCAAACTGGTGCAGCCACTCTGGAAAACAGTGTGGAGGTTCCTCAGAAAATTAAAAATAGACCTACCCTATGACCCAGCAGTAGCACTGCTTGGAATTTACCCAAGGGATACTGGAGTACTGATGCATAGGGGCACTTGTACCCCAATGTTTATAGCAGCACTCTCAACAATAGCCAAATTATGGAAAGAGCCTAAATGTCCATCAACTGATGAATGGATAAAGAAATTGTGGTTTATATACACAATGGAGTACTACGTGGCAATGAGAAAGAACAAAATATGGCCCTTTGTAGCAACGTGGATGGAACTGGAGAGTGTGATGCTAAGTGAAATAAGCCATACAGAGAAAGACAGATACCATATGTTTCACTCTTATGTGGATCCTGAGAAACTTAACAGAAACCCATGGGGGAGGGAAGGAAAAAAAAAAAAGAGGTTAGAGTGGGAGAGAGCCAAAGCATAAGAGACTGTTAAAAACTGAGAACAAACTGAGGGTTGATGGGGGGTGGGAGGGAGGGGAGGGTGGGTGATGGGTATCGAGGAGGGCACCTTTTGGGATGAGCACTGGGTGTTGTATGGAAACCAATTTGACAATAAATTTCATATATTGAAAAAAAACAAAAAAGAAAAAAAATAAAATACTTAAACCACAAAAAATAAAATAAAATAAAATAAAATTTCTAATGTTCATTTATTTTTGAGAGAGAGACAGAGACAGAGACAGAACATGAGCGGGAAGGGAGCAGAAAGAGAGGGAGACAGAATCCGAAGCAGGCTCCAGGCCCTTAGCTATCACCACAGAGCCCAGAAGTGGGGCTAGAACTCACAAACCGCAAGATCATGTCCCGAGCCAAAGTCAGATGCTTAACCGACTGAGCCACACAGGCACCCCATTGTAGTTTTTATTTAAAAGTGCTAACAGTTCAGGGGACCTGGGTGGCTTAGTTGGTTAAGTGTCTGACTCTTGATTTGGGCTCAGGTCCTGATCTCACGGTTGGAGCCCTGAAGGGGCTTGGGATTCTCTCTCTCCCTCTCTTTCTGCCCTTTCCCCACTTGCTTGCTCTCTCTCAAAATAAAGAAATAAAACTTAACAGAAATTAAAAAAAATAAAAGGGTTATCAGCTCAAAATTGTTAAAAGGTTACAGAGAACCAGGTGTCACTTGGAATAATAGTAACAGTAATAAAAATATTAATAGCTTTCAAAAAAAAATAATTAAGAGGACAAAGAGAAATTTTTCAATATGCCACCAGGCTCTATACTTCTGAGCTTAACTGCAAATGTCAAAAGTCAAGCAGGGAATATAGCAAAAGAAAAAAATCAATAACACAAAAGCAGATGAAGTAACAAGTACAATACAAGGTAAAAGTAGCACAAATCTACCAGAAAGCGAGTATTCCTGTCTCAGAGCTATCTTAAAAGGTCCAGGAACAATGTCCTCTTTCTCCAAGTGCCAGAAAACTTCATGTTTGTATTTCATGTCTATATTAGTAGAATTAGTTATTTGGTATTCCTGGGCATGGTCCCAGCCTTCTGTAACTACCTAGTCAGTACTGGAAAATACAATTACCTGTTGCCCTTACTTTCCTACTTGTAAAGTTACTTTACTGGGTTGAATAACATAAAATTCCTTTGAATTTGATAATATTAAACAAAAGGTTCAGATTAAAATCAGTTCTCTATTCCCTTCTACCTGTCCAATAAGTCTGAGTTGATTATTTCTTTCTACTTCCTATCTTCATCCAGTTTCCTATAATCTGCACTCTCATGGTTTTTCTCCTATATTTCTAGGGCTCTTTCTCAATATTCTGCTTACCTGCAAACTCTAAAAGTTGAGGCACCCAAAGTTTCTCTTTAAATTTCTTTTTTATCTTCATTCTAATGTCCACCAAACCTTTGGTGAACTCATTAATGGGTTTAAATACTCTGATAACTCCAAGATTGGTACCTTGAGCCTACAGTTCT
Organism: Panthera uncia; assembly: GCF_023721935.1. Lineage (NCBI taxonomy): Eukaryota > Metazoa > Chordata > Mammalia > Carnivora > Felidae > Panthera > Panthera uncia. The sequence goes on along the minus strand of NC_064809.1, from coordinate 104,032,816 downwards.
CTGCTCCTCTAGCTTATGTAACTAACAGCTACTTGGCCTCTCCCCTTGAATGTCTAATAAGATTATCAAATCAACATATCAAAAACTGAGCTCCTGATCACCCCCTATCACCTAAGATACACATACACCTTGTAAATCTATTTCTACATCTCTGCTGAAGACAATTTTTTTTCCAAGTCAGAGACAACATGAAGCACAATAGGTTATTTGGTAAGCCAAAAAATCTTTGCTTTCCAGGTAGATTACTCAAAAGGTTAAACATACAAACAAAATTTTTACAATCTCTAGTCAAGAGCAGACCAAAACTCCAAGAACACTTTGTCCTTTTAATAGACAGAAAATCAAATTCTAATTTCGTACCAGTATACTTCTGATATTAAAAATTCATTCTTTTAAAAATTTAATAAATTCATTCTAATCTAGGCCAGCTTGACTACACATAAAATTCCATCCCAAGATTCCTTTTCCACAAACCTTCTACAATCTTTTTTGTTGTTGTTTCTTTATTTTGAGAGAGAGAGAGAGAGAGAGCACTCAAATAGGGAAGGGACAGAGAGAGAGACGGAGAAACAGAATACTAAGTAGGCTCAGTGCTGTCAACATAGAGCCCAACACAGGGCTCAAACTCACTAACTGAGAGATCATGACCTGAGCCAAAATCAAGATTTGGACACTCAACTAAGCCACCCAGGTGCCCCCTACAACTTTTTTATATGCATTCAGATTTTGTCTTTTTGTTTTTCCTTGTCTTTATTTTTTTTTTTTTAATTTTTGTTGTTGCTGTTGTTTTCATTTTCCTTTTTCACATTCTGGAACAATTAGTGTATCCTTACCTATTTTTCATACACAGTTGTTGCTCTAAGTAGTTTAAGTACATATATTGATGAGAATGCTTATTCCTAGTGAAAACTAGAAGTAAGAAATTGTGGACTGTTAGCACTAGCATTCTGTGAATTGGCAAATTTATAAATATATTTTATAAATTCTAGAAGTATATTCTCCCTTAGTAAATTTTTCAGTGTGGCACAAAATGTGTTTACTAATAGATCCAAATATTTCTAGTCCCTCTGTAAATGCAATGCAAATGTGGATAAGCCTATATTCGGTAATTAACATTTAAATATTTCATCTTATTTGGGAAGAATGTAGATATTCAATGAATATCATTGAACTTATATCAATATAACTTTAAGGTTTTAAGTTACCAAAGGACTTAGAAACTATTTTTAAGTGCATATAATAAAGTATACTTATTGTTGAAAGTTCATTTATAAACTTTCACTTTCATCTATATGTGTTCTTCACAATTATGTTTAGATTATTATGAAAATTTCATGAGACCAAATAGCTTAACCATAATCTAAAACTCCCTTTCTTGCTGACAAATTCTGTAACAGAGATAACATGAGCTTATTTGACTCATAATAAACCTAAGTAAAATAAAACTATTATACTTAATGCTGATAAATCTAAAGACATGTCTGTCTTCACTAAACCAATAAACTTAAATTAGCTTGTATTTACCAAATATTATCCAAGATAATGTGAACTTGAAAAACATTTGGGTTAGTTTCTATATTTTCTATGCAAATACTTGATTTATATAAATGTCTTTAAGCCAGTTAAATAGAACTCTTTAATAATTAATTTTGGCAATACCCCCCAAGGTAGGGGAAAAAGGAGCATTACTATAATATACACACAATCATACACAGACCTATAGACAGACACAGAAATCTTAGAGCTTTTAAAATTTTACTCATCGGCTCTGCAAATGTAAAACTCACTAATTTATAATAGGACGTTAGGATACAAATTGTGGTTCTAAGCCCTAGACTGGAACTAGAGACTAACCAGGCTAAGGACTGGTGCAGTATGATGGCACAGGGTTTAGCATAAACAACTCCATTTTGGGTTTGTTGTCTTTTTTTACACTGACCTCTTAACTGTTCTATGCTTTAGGCAATTTGCACTTGTTCTTTCCTCATATATTTGCATGACTTACTTCCTTTTCACCTTCAAGTCATTAATAAAATGTCACTTTCTCAATGAAATCTTTTCTGACTGCTGTATTTAATTTTGTAAAAACTTTACTACCTTCTATGCAACTCCCTACCCTCCTTCCAAAATTCCTTTTATTTTTTTTCTTTATGACATATCACCATTTCTCATACCATTAACTATTTACTTTGGTGTCTGCCTGATTTTCCTATTAAATGAAAGCTCCTATGAGCAATAATTCTTTTTTTTTTTTCTGGTTTGTTCACTGTCGTAAATTCACTGCCTAGAAAATATTGGTATATACTACATTTTTATGATGATTGACTGAATTATTTCTACTCAATAGAAATATTTTGAACAGTGATGGGAGTATAATTTAAATCTTATTTATAATTTTATGTTTTATTTTAATATGTTTATGAATATTTTAGCTGCTTCCATAGTATTTTAATTTACAAAGAATAGTTAACTCTACCCATGGGAAGGTTTTCATGTTAAATCAGCTTGCTATTAATTTAGGAATGCCTAAAAGTCCTCTGATTTGGTACTCTTAAAACCAAAACTATAATAACAGAAAAAAAATCACATAGCTAAAATACATACTTTTTACTTCTTCTTGTATCACTGAAAAACTTAAGTTTTTCTGCAGTACAGGACACTGAGTAAATGTTGATCAAATATTATGTTGTTTCACACAAATATTGGATTCAAATCCAGAGATACTTCAATCTACTTATAAGTTAGGTTCAAAAATGAATATGCATGGCACATATGGTCACAATTCCTTTCATAATTTTATAAATTACTCTTAAATAATAAAAAAAATCTAACTGTTGAGTGATATTTTATATAAATATATAAGCTAACTGGTAGTATTTAGCAGAATACATATATACATTCTAAGAATTTAAAAGTATATATAAGCAAGTGATTATATATAGTTGAATAGAGTTAAAGGAACATATGTTGGAATTCCACTGTTCAGATACAGGATATTTATAATCTAGAATATTTGGATTATTTCCTAGAAATTTTAGAAATGATTCAGATCTCTGGATATGATTCAAAGGAATGATATAAAACTTGGTAAAGTTAAGGCTAAAATCAACAACATAAAAACAACAGGTGTTGGAGAGGATGTGGAGAAAGCGGAACCCTCTTTCACTGTTGCTGGGAATGCAAAATGGTGCAGCCACTCTGGAAAACAGTGTGGAAGTTCCTCCAAAGATAAAAATAGAATATCCTATGACCCAGCAATTACACGATGAGGTATTTACCCAAAGAATACAAAATTACTGATTTGAAGAGCACATGCACACCAATGTTTATAGCAGCATTATCAATAATAGCCAAAGTATAGAAAGAGCCTAAATATCCATTGACTGGTGAATGGATAAAAAAGATGCGGTATATATATACAATGAATATATATACTATACTCAGTCATCAAAAGGAATGAAATCTTGAGGTGCCTGGGTAGTTCAGTTGGTTAAGCATCTGACTCGGTTTTGGCTCAGGTCATGATCTTACTGTTTGTGAGTTTGAGCCCCACGCCTGTCTCTGCACTGACAGTACAGAGTCTGCTCAGAATTCTGTCTCTCTCCCTTTCTCTCTACCCCTCTCCCCCCAAAAATAAATAAATAATCTATTAAAAAAAGAATGAGGGGCAACTGGGTGGCTCAGTTAGTTAAGCATCCAGCTCTTGGTTTCAGCTCAGGTCATGATCTCATGGTTCATGAGTTTGAGCCCTGCATCGGTCTCCGTGCTGACATTGTAGAGCCACTTGGGATCCTCTTTGGGATCCTTGGGATATCTATTTTGTACTTAGTAACATAACTTTGTGTGTAAAATTGAAAAGTGAACTTAGTTTATTAATTCATAGGAGAATTCTCCATTATAAATTGACGATATACAAAGCCAATAATACAATTTCAGACAATAAGAAGTTGAGTTCCTGAGATGAAAAAACTCTCTCTGTCCTTCCCCTGCTCACTCTCTCTAAATTAATTAATTAAGTTAAAAAAATAAAAAAAAATGAAATCTTGCCATTTGCAACATCGATGGAGCTAGAGTATATTATGCTAATGAATTAAGTCAGTCAGAGGAAGACAAATACCATATGATTTCACTCATATGTGGAATTTAAGAAACAAAACAGATGAACATAGGAGAAGGGGTTAAAAAAAGAGAGGTAGGCAAACCATAAGAGACTCTTAACTATAGAAAACTGAGGGTTGATGGAGGGAGGTGATCATTGGATAGGCTAAATGGGTGATGGGTATTAAGGAAGGCATTTTTGATAAGCACTGTGTTTTATGTAAGTGATGAATCACTAAATTCTACTCCTGAAACCAATATTACTCTATATGTTAACCAGAATTTAAATAAAAGCTTGAAACAAAAACAAAGTAAATAAATAATAAAAAATTGCCTGATTCAGCAAAAAAAAGAACTAAAAAAATAAAACTTAGCAAAGTTAAAATAATAAAATGTAAACTTCTACTAAATAAGCATATATTGAAATGATGGAAAAAGGTTAGTAATCTATTTTATGGATATAATGATTTAAAAATCTTTCTAATAAAACTGTATAATGGTTGATCATTTTTATCACCAAATTCTTACAGTTGACCACCAAATTTGATTTTGTTGTGGCTCATCACATTAATATTTATTTATATGCAGTATTCTCACAGATTTCTTTTAATAAGTGATACAATCTTCAACAGAGACAAAAACATAAATTTCATATTTGATATTAAAGTTGTTTAACTAAAGTTTCATTGAGGCTAGTTTAGTAGATAGCTCTTTAATATGTTTAAAGAGTTACTTAAATAAGTTTATATATTTTAAGGTATTTGTTCTGGCTAAAATTAATTTAAAAAGCTATATTTTAAAAGGTTGTAAAATTAGACACTGAAAACAGAGGTTCTTATTTCACTATGTAATGCTGTTAAACTTTTAAAAGCAGAATTACCATGTGAGTAGCCAAGTTCCTTTATAAAGTATTAATCTGAAAAACCACATAAACTGTACACTTGCAACCTGGCACCTTAGAGTATCTTTCCCAATCCAAACACTGTTCCCCAAATAGTGTTTCATAGAGATTTAAAAACTCATAAAGATTTTCAAACTCAGTTGGTGGTCCCTGCATCTTTCAATGGTCCCATTTCCTTGTACATTAATATTGTAGCTAAGGTAATTCACGCAGAGAAGACTAAGTTATAAATATATGTTAAGACCTCACAATATGTCAGATACTATGCTACAAGCACTATATACATTATCAGTTTTAATCTTTACAAAAATCCTTAGAGATAGTAAGTTTATTCCAGTTATAAAGATGACTCAATTAGAGACCTCTCACCTAAACACAGGCTTCCAGAAAGAGCCTCAATTTCTGATTAGGTTACTACTTTCAGTGTCTGCCATTAGGAATAATAACAGCAAAAGTGATTCAGTGCCAGGCACTGGGCAATATGGTTTACACACTTTATGTTATTTATTTATCCCAATAACCTCAAAAGACAAGTGCTATTATATTCTCCTTTTATAGAGAATGAAGCCAAAGCTCATGAAGATTATGTAAATTTCCCAAGTTTACACAGTTAGAAAATGGAAGTGTGAGAGCGCCTTTCAGCTCTCTCAAACCAAAATTGCAATCAGTGGGTCTGCCTCCCTTCAAAGTTGTAGAGCTTAATGGCTAACTCAGAAGATTCCAACCACATCCAGGAAAACTACAGGAAAACTGTAGGAAACTACAGGAAAAAAACAGTCCAGTACTTCTACTGCTGTGTGACTGCTTTCTTCATATGAAATAGGAATAGGAAGAAATCATTCCTCAAAAGACTGTTGTGGGGTTTAAATGAGAAATTCATTTAATACACTTAGCACACCATCACTGAGGAGCCCCCACCTTACTCCCTCCACCATCAGAGGAGTAATAAAAACTCTTTCCTCATCATGGTGAAACATAAAGTCAAACTTATTGTCAAGCTTTGCCACAGATTTCTCCCTAAAAAAACTGGGCTTAGAGTTAGATAACTGGTTAAAAGGCATAAACGCTTTGGGACCACAACAAAGAAAATAATAAAACCACAGAACACCCAGAATGTAAGTCAACTCATACTGACAAAAATACCAACCATTTGGCTTTAGAATTTCATTAGAAACTTTACCAGAGTATGTATCTCAAGTAACAACTCAACTGTATTTTATAATTAGGGTATCTATTTTGTATTTAGTAACATAACTTTGTGTGTAAAATTGAAAAGTGAACTTGGTTTATTAATTCATAGGAGAATTCTCAATTATAAATTGACTATACAAAGCCAACAATACAATTTCAGACAACAATAAGGAGTTAAGTTCCTGAGATGAAAAAACTTATTATTTATTCATAGTCCACCATGTTTCAAAAATACCTAACTCATAATCCTTCTTATAAACTATGTAAAACCAAGCAAAATGACATAAATTATAAATGCTTATGAAAACAGAAACTTAAAATATTTCAAATAACTGTACATATTTGATACCATACTTCTTTGGCTAAGGGATTAATTAAAATTTTACTGAGAACTAACCCCTCTGTTTTGCAACAGTTGTCACAGACTATTTATCATGCTATTTTGGCGAAGTTGTTTTTTATTCTCAAAACAAATAACAAAACAAACATCTGTCTGCTTTTTTATTTGATAAGCACTATCCATTTTGTTTTCTTTGTTTTTTTTTTACAGCTCAAAATACATTTTCATGGCAATGGAAATGTTAATGAAACTCAATAAATATTTATTGAGTTCCTACTAGAGCAAGATGTGTTGCCAGGTCCTGAGGGGAACAGAAAGGTAAATAAGATTTGCTTTGTGACTTCTAAGATTTTACCATATCATCTGTCTGAAATGTAGGCTACATGATGAGACGGAATGGAAAATTAGATTGGAAGGAAAACTAGGGCCAGATCAGGACAATTATTCCATTAAGAAGAACTGATTAAGATTTTGGATTTAACTATATCATCAGGAGATTTAGTATCAGATAGACCTGGTTTGAATCTGCATACTTCTATCTGGTTAGCAGTGAGATACTAATACAGCCACTATAGGATACTCTCAGATAATATGTTATTTTAAGCTTTAGCTCAAAATAGGGACAGTACTGACTTCTTTTCAGTTATTTGCAACCATTCTTCTCCCATTTTCCCTTCAAACTTCCCATATTTCTAAAATGTGATATCCCTTAATTTATTCACTCCATTAACTCCTACCCTTTTAGATGTTAACTAACACTTAAATACTCAGAAAATTTATCCATGACATTATATCCATGATGGATCAGTTTCCTTTTTAAAAGCTTACAGTACTCTGTTTCCTTACTTGAAATTATGTTTCTATAATTTATTATATAACAGAATCTGTAATCACTGGGGACAGGGGGTGGTTACTAAGGTGATTTTCTTTTGGTCTACCATGCATTTTTTTTCCTTCCTTCCTTCCTCCTTTTTGTCCTTCCTTGTTCCCTCCCACCCTTCCCTTCAAGGTCAGGTATGATGAAAAGTGTTACTAAAAAGACCCATCACCCAATTAATATGGTTAAAGATCATAAGATGACAAGTTAACAAGTGACAAGTTAAGAACTATTTATCCTAGTTAAGTTTATTACATATACAATTTAGTCCATTCAAGATGTATTTATTGCATTCCTATTTTGTGCCTAATTCTGTGAGAAAACAAAATGATATAATCTTCAAGGTTCTTGGCAATAAGTGCATACATATATAATAAATGATAAATACAAAGGAATATATAATCAAATAACCATATATATCTGCATTATGTTCCTAGCATATTGTCAGCACTCAACAAATATCTGTTCAATTGGCTGATGAATCCAAATGACTAATACTTAGAACGTTTTCACGGGAAAATGACTTTTCAGTGAGATCTGGAGATGGGGGTAAAATTTAGCTGAGTAGCTCATCATTCATTTTCAATGCTTAGAGTAGTAACTGCACATAATAGATACACAAAAAATATTTAGAAAAAAACAGAATTGCCAGTACTCGAAGCCCTAATAGAAATGTATTTTAACATAGTTTAGATTTTAAAATCTATGTTGAAAAATTAAGTCCATGAGAAATACATTTCTAATGAAAAGAAGACAATTGAGACATAATCAGATTTAAGATTTCAGGTATAAATTTCAAAATGCTAATCAGTATTAAAATAGACTAATTCTGTGAAAGCTCTTCAGAAAGAATATTAACAAACCAATAGTATATCAGGTAAAATATAAACATTAGGAAGCTCATGGTATAATGAAACCTACCAGGGAGACAATATTTTACTTAAAAATGCAAATTACTGAGATAACTTTCTTAAACTAAAATAACATAAAATAACAATAGAATAATATTTTGTTTATAAAAAGTAATTGCTTCCAGATCTCCAAATGTATAATCATGACCTGCACATTATAATTTTCAAACACCACAAATTAAATAAGTAAATCTCCCGGCCTCTGGCATGAGAGACCCTAGATTTAAAATACAGCTTTTAGATTGTCTCTATATAGGAGTAAAAATGAGAACAATATTTTAAAAATTGAACCATCAAAAATGTTTTTTCTCCTTATTTTCCTCCTCTGAATTGTTAGAGAACATTTTTGTTCCATTTGAATAACATCTGAAAAGAAAACATGCCAAAAGAAACTAAACTAGTAGTAGAGTTTAATCCTGAATCCGCATTTTAGATTTAAAATCAACAAAGAAATATAATAATCTATTATTTGATTTAAGTTTATAAACACTTGGGAAGCATCTAAAATGTTCTGAGGAGAAAGTAAGGTGAGGAAATAAAATTATTTTCTGTGATTACCAATCACAAAGTCTTCTATGTTTATCATTCAAACAAGTTCCCCCCTTTGTTTTGTTTGTTTTGTTTTTTTAAATACATTGAATTGCATATTGGTCAAGAAAGGGAAAAAAACTGATAATTTTTTCTATACCAGCTTACACTATCAGTATTAGGTATCCTTTAATGTTTATCTATTTCTGAGACAACACAGAGAGAGAGAGAGAGAGAGAGAGAGAGAGAGAGAGAGAAGGAAGGAGGGTGGGAAAGAGAGGCAGAGAGAGAGAGGGAGAGAAGAGTGGGGGAGGGGCAGAGAGAGAGAGGCAGACAGAGAATCCCAAGCAGGCTCCGCTGTCAGCTCACAGGCCAACATGGGGCTTGAACCCAGGAACAGTGAGATCATGACCTGAGCCAAAATCAAGAGGGGAAGCTTAATCGACTGAGCCACCCAGATGCCCCAGGTGTCTTTTAAAAACACTATTTTCTGGCACAAAAACAGACACTCAGATCAATGGAACAGAATAGAGAACCCAGAAATGGACCCACAAATGTATGGCCAACTAATCTTTGACAAAGCAGGAAAGAATATCCAATGGAATACAGACAGTCTCTTCAGCAAGTGGTGCTGGGAAAACTGGACAGCGACCTGCAGAAGAATGAACCTGGACCACTTTCTTACACCATACACAAAAATAAGCTCAAAATGGATGAAAGACCTAAAAGTAAGACAGGAAGCCATCAAAATTCTTAAGGAGAAAGCAGGCAAAAACCTCTTTGATCATAGCCACAGCAACTTGTTACTCATCACAGCTCCGGAGGCAAGGGAAACAAAAGCCAAAATGAACTATTGGGCCCTCATCAAAATAAAAAGCTTCTGCACAGCGAAGGAAATAATTAGCAAAACTAAAAGACAACCAATGGAATGGGAGAAGATATTTGCAAACAACATATCAGATAAAGGGTTAGTATCCAAAATCTATAAAGAACTTATCAAACTCAACACCCAAAAAACAAATAATGCAGTGAAGAAATGGGCCAAAGACATGAATAGACACTTCTCCAAAGAAGACATCCAGATGGCCAACCGACACATGAAAACATGCTCAATATCACTCATCATCAGGAAAATACAAATCAAAACAACAATGAGATACCACCTTATACCTGTCAGAATGGCTAACATTAACAACTCAGGCAACAACAGATGTTGGCGAGGATGCGGAGAAATCTCTTTTGCATCTCTTTTGCATTGCTGGTGGGAATGCAATCTGGTGCAGCCACTCTGGAAAACAGTGTGGAGGTTCCTAAAAATAGAATTACCCTACGACCCAGCAATTGTGCTAGTAAGTATTTATCCAAGGGATACAGGTATGCTGTTTCAAAGGGGCACATGCACCCCAGTGTTTATAGCAGCACTATCAACAATAGCCAAAGTATGGAAAGAGCCCAAATGACCATCAATGAATGAATAAAGAAGATGTGGTATATATATACAATAGGGTATTACTCGGCAATCAAGAAGAATGAAATCTTACATTTGCAACTATATGGATGGAACTAGAGGGTATTATGCTAAGCGAAATTAGAGAAATAAACTATCATATGACTTCACTCATATGAGGACTTTAAGATACAAAACAGATGAACATAAGGGAAGGGAAGCAAAAATAATATAAAAAGAGGGAGGGGGACAAAACATAAGAGACTCTTAAATATGGGGAACAAACAGAGGGTTACTGGAGGGGCTGTAGTTGGGGGGATGGGCTAAATGGGTAAGGGGAATTAAGGAATCTACTCCTGAAATCATTGTTGGCACTATACAGTAACTAATTTGGATGTAAATTTAAAAAATTTAAAAAAAAAACACTATTTTTCAAGTCCATGAAGTAAATCTCTTAAAATCAAGAAATCTAATTTGCCAGATTACAGGTGAGACATTTCTCTGTGTATTTATTTCCCAGTCTCTGGAATATTAAGGGGCATAAATAAATTTTAATCATAACATTAACTCCACAAATATTCAATCTTTGGTATATACTATAATAAAGATCAAATTATCTGTAGGACTCAATTTATTCATGTGTCCTTAGCTTATAAATTATAATCAAGGATTGAATGTTCTTAAATTTACTATGGAATATTTTACATAAAAGCTATTTTTTTTAATTTGTTTTGACAGGTGACAGGTAAGTTGAATATTAAAGTGATTTTAATGTGATGATGTGACTCTTTAATTGCTTTTAAATCACTGCAAACTTATTCTGGTTGGCTAATTTATAATCAACTACTTTTTGTCTACTTATCTTGTCACCTGACATCTTCCAGCCTCCATAAATTTAGCTTGCTCCCTTTTTATACCATCACCTTCTGTACCACTGGCTTTCTCCTCAGTTTTCTCCTTCTCCTCCAACATTCTGATGGTGAAAAGTGCATGATAACCCACGCTACATGAATTCCCAGCTAATATAAAAGAATCAGATGTGCATAAACAAAGAGAAGCTGGCCAACAAGACTACTTCTTTCCCAGACTCCTTCCCTAATTCTATTTTTAATGTTCTCTTGTGGAATTATTCTAGACTTTTTCTTATAAATCATCTATAACCAGTCCTGGCAAGATTAGATACCAGATCAGCTTACTTATACTTTTGGCTGCTATTTTTCCATTTGCTTTTCTGCCACTTCATGAGCCAGTTTAAAATATTTTTTCTTCAGGTAAAAAAGAGCTCTAAAATAACTATTGAGGCCCATTTCACTTTGCTCCTATAGTTTGGTTCTTGGTCTTCTACATGAGGAAGCACTCCCTGCTTTATCTCAAAAATTATTTCCCTGAACTTTGTGTTAATTTAACTTAGACTTAAAATCACTTTGTTCCTACCCCAGTCCCCCATTTTGGAGGTCTCTCCAAATAGCTATCTTTTCTGAAAGTTGCCATTAACTGGAACCATTGCCTCTGGACTATTAATTTACTGTAGCTCAATGACTATGCAATCTGATAGATCTCAGCATCCATCTTTCAGCATCCACGTGCCATATCTATCACTTCTCTTTTTCTGTAACAACTTTATTGAGACAGAATACATATACTACAAATTCACCCATTTAAATACACAGTTCAGTTGTTGGAGTTATTTTCAGAGTTGTACACTCATTACCACTTAATCTTAGAATAGTTTTATTACTGAAAAAGAAACTCTCGATCTTCCCATCTCCTATGTCCTCTCCTCCAAGCCATAGGCAAACACTAATCTGTATAGATTTGTCTTTTTAGGTTACCTATTCTGGACATACATCTTGCTTTTTTCATGGAACAACCCACCCCAGAAATCTCTTCATGGCAGTGTATTGATCTTCCTCAGTTCTTACAGATACAGAGCCCTCCATTGTGTGAATGAATCCTGGCTTATTCAACCTGTCCCTACTGCTTCTGAAAGAGTAGAAATGGGATAAATGTCTGTTACAAAGAGTTCCACTGAACAGCTTTGCATATAACATCATTTGGTTTTTTTGCCATTACATCTATGGAATCTATTCTTAGAAGTGGGTTGTGAGTCAAAGGGTAAATACACATGTAATGTTGCTAGCTGTTGCTAAATTCCCCTCAACCGGGTTTGTGCTATTTTGCATTCTCATAAGCAGAATATGAGGGCACCTGTTTCCCCACAAGCCTTGCAAACCGACCATGCTGTAAATCTTGGATTTTTGTCAGTCTATAAAAAATAATAACAGTGTAATTTTTAGGTTTATTTATCTAATAGAAAATTAACGATTTTAAAGTGTACAATTCAGTGGTATTTAGTCCATTTACAACATTGTACAACCACTAGGTCCTTGTACTTTCATATTTTTACCATCCTAAAGGAAACCTCTACACCCATTCATCCTTCATTCCCTCTCCTTAGCCCTTCTATTTAGGCCATTGGTCTATTTTGACCTGTATATGGTTTTTTGTAGATGTTTTTGTATATGTTGTGAAATAAGGGTACAACTTTATTTTATTGCCTATGGATATCCAGTCATCCCATTATCCTTTATTGAAGAGATTATTCTTTCCCCATTGAATGGTCTTGGCAACTTGTTCAGAATCATAGGATTATAGATGTAGTTTATTTCAGGACTCCCAATTCTACTCCATCAGTTTTAATATCTATCATTATGTCAGTACTACACTTTATTTATTACAGTAGCTTTTTAGCAAATTTTGAAATCGAGAATTGTGAGATTTCCAGGGCACCTAGGTGGCTGTCAGTTAAGCATCAGACTCTTGATTTCAGCTCAGGTCATGACCCCATGGTGGTGGGAAGGAGACCCAGGTTGAGCCCTGTAGTGAGCATGGAGCCTGTGTAAGATTCTCTCTCTCTCCCCCTCTGCCCCTCTACCCCACTTCCATACTCTGTCTCTTAAAATAAAAAAAAAATTAATTTAAAAATTGGTAAATAAATAAAGGCAAGAACTAAATTATATTTTCAGAAAACAAGATTCTTCACATAGATAATCCTAAAGAAACTACAAAAATGACTAGAATAAAACAATTTAGCAAGATCTCAGGATAGTAGTTTAACTTCTAAATAATTTTCATATGCTAGCATCACAACCCTGGAAATTATAATTTTAAAATTCCACTAACAGTGTGGGACACAAAAATTTTTTAGAAATATATTTAATAAGGGTGCCCGTGGGTGGCTCAGTTGGTTAGGTGTCTGACTCTTGATTTCAGCTCAGGTCATGATCTCACGGTTCCTGAGTTTGAGCTCCATGTCGGACTCTGCACTAAGAGTAGGATACTCTCTCTCTCATTCTCTCTCTCTCTCTCTCTCTCTCTGCCCCTTCCCTGCTTGTGCATGCACTCTCCCACTCTCAAAATAAATAAACTTAAAAACAGAAATATATTTAATAAAAATCATAAAAGACCCCTAAAAGAGAGCATTAAGACTTTAATGTAAGCCTGATAGAGACTACATGTGTTCATCTTATCATTACCTTTAAAACTGTGCATGGATGTAATAAATGTGTTTCACAGGAAGAACAGAGCATTTAGAGAACATTCCTGGCATATATTATCAATCCCTCTAGGAAAAATTCACTTAAATATTATTCTGAATTAATATTTCATCAGGCTAACAGTAGCATCCTAGGCTCAAAAGTATGTGCCTATATTCCAAAGTTACTGAAGTCTGCAATCATGCACATTGAGATAGAATTTATTCCTCACTTACAAATGAGTCAGTTCATATCATTTTCCTGCTTCAAACCTTCTAACAATTTATGTTCAATTCAGATTAAAATCTAAATTTGTATATGGCCAACATGATCTGCTGTATGCCTTCATGATGTGGCCCAGGCCATGGTTTCTCTCCATGTACTCCTCTGTTTATTCTAGCTTTATTGATGTTCCTTAAAAATAACAAGTGTGCTTCCACTTATGTCCCCCTAATTTTTCAAACTAGAATTCTTTTCCCATAGTTTGTCACCCTCATTCAGATCTCTGCTCAAATATTACTCCCTCAGAGACACTTGCCTCAACATCTCTCTTAAAGTGGAAACTTCTCAAACTCTATCATCTGAACTGTTCTACCTTTTCTATAAAAACCACGAACCTGTCAATTCATTTTACATTTATATTCTATACTTAACATGCATTTTACATACTTTTAAATTTTGTGCCTTCCTAATAGAATATAAACTAAGTTCCACTAAGGTCCATAGGAACACATATATCGTTTCCTTATTGTTATAGCTCTAGGGTTTAAGACTGTACCGTTTACACGATTTGCTATCAATAAACAGTCACTGAAAAAATGAAGTAAGGACAGTTTGGGTCTCTTTCTAAAGACTCCCTAGTTAAGTTCCTCTTGCTAGATATGATTAAATCATCAATCTCATATAATTTTAAAGCATAAAAGATTTCCTAGCAGCCCTGTGAAATATCAAGTTGCCCAGGCCCCATATAGCTAAGTTAGTCTACTTTCACAGGATCTCTTTCATGACTCTCAATAGTTTCGCCCTCGTGCAAACTCACACATACACACACACACACACACACACACACACACACACACGAAATTTTCACAATCTAGCATTAGAGTTTTATGATGTGCTCAGACAGTAACAAACACCAGTTTTCCCAAGGGAAATGTAATTTCTTTGTATTAACATTAGGAGTTATTTCTGGCCAGATTTACTCATTGTGTAATTTTAAATTTAAAAATATTCCCTTTGCTATCGGTATAGTATGATTACATGAGACTGCCAATGGTTATCATAATAACATATCCAACTCCATCTATTTTCCTGAGTAGTTTCATAATTCAGTTAGCTTTTATTGCATTTCATCACAGTCTGCATTACTGCATAAATTCCTTAAGGCATTTCACACATTAATAGTTATTTCATCCCAAAATTTAATCTTGAATATCACTTTATTTAAGTTCCTGTGAAAATGGAATCCATCTGTATATTGACATGACTTTGACAGAAAACAAGTGGTTGCCAAACATTCTGTAGAACTGCACTCAATGCCAGTTTGGTTCTGGCAAAATTAATGGAAAATAAAGCACTAATGATCCCTTCGCCTAGAATAATATTTGATATTTATATAGTTTCTCTCATCAAAAGATATCAAACATGCAATAAGTGAAAATCTTGTTAACCTACAAAAAAATCTCTGCAAGAAAACAAGGTCATGCATTTCTACTCCAATTTCATGCACTTTTCATTCTACCTTTTCAGGGATAGAGGGAGGGCTTTTGAATAACCACACATACAAAGGGGAAAGGAAGCTGTCCCTTATCCACAGAAAAATTATTTAAACCAGATTTGCTCAAACACTGGATTCAAATTAAATTTTGATAGGGTTCTTTAGAGCATTCCACACATGAAGACAGATGGGAATGATTATGTAATTCTTTGAAATGTGTTGTAAATTGATTAAATCTAATATTGGTCAGGAAGTATTTTGTTACACATTTTGCAGTCAAGTATACTATAGTTCCTTGACTGTATCTCAAATAATACACGTTCATGGGTAGCAATGTTATTAGCTCTCTCATTCATTGTTTTAAAATTTTTATAAATAAAAACTAAGTAAAAATTAATTTTGGAACTTCAGTTCCTCTGCCCCTGTGGCCTCCTCAGTTGCCAATTACTGGCTTCCTCTCCCTCGTACCTGAAGTCAGAATCCAGTACTTCCCCTTATCCCTCTCTTCCCTCCAGTATTTCCTGTATTACAGTGGTTCTCAATGTGTGGTCCATAGACCAGCAACATTGGTATTAACTGGGTACTTGTTACAAAAGTAAAAATTCAGGCCCCACTCTAGACCCCCTAAATCAGAATCTCTGAGAGTTGAGCTCAACAGTCAGTATTTTTGATGGTGGTACTGATGCATGCTAATGTTTGAGAATCACTGCTTTATATAATTTCCTTTACCATGCTCATGAAAGTCTTATGTTAGAGGCTTAGATTCATATTTTTTTCAAAGTAAACAGTGTATATAGCATTCTGTCTGTTGCAGTGCTTAGTGCAGCTATTCTGATTTTTGAAATTTGTCTTGGGAACCTGTATTCAACACAAGAAAGAAATTAAATCAGCCCTTAATTTAGACGAAAAAAAAATCTTAAGATATTTTAGAATGTGTGACCATATAGTATCGTTAAAGTCTTCATTTTAAACTTCATTAAACTTTAAAAATAGAAAGAAATTAATACAATGTAGACAGATTATAATAGAGGGTAATATGGTAAAATAGCTGGGCTGGTGTGGTCAGGGAAGATTTCTCTAATGATGTAACATTAAGGTTACAAAAGAAAAAAAAAAAGAGGAAACTAGGCCTGTACAGAAAAATGGATAGGATTTTTGAGGATGCAGAAATTGTAAAACCCAACCACCATGAAAGAGTATGTTGTGTATGAGCAGCTTAAAAGTCAATGGGTGCTCGGCACAGTAGACGAGGGGAACGATGAGAGAGATGAGACAGCACACGTATGTAGAAGCCAGATATGGCTTCATGTAGAATATCACATGTGAAATTCACATGTTACATCAATTCATAGCTGGTCCTTTCTGTTACTTAATGCAGTCCATTGTATCAATGTAGTGCAATTTCCTGATGTAGGGCCTACGAGTCCAAAGTAAGGAGTTTAGATTTCATTGTAAAAAAGGAAAAAAGTCTATGGGTGGCAAGCACAAGAGTGACATAAGCCACTGATGTCTTTAATAGAGAAAGAAAGATGTTTGTTTGCACCATTATTAATCCAGCTTTGAATGTTCTAATAAGGTGACATTGCATGAAAAGAAAAATGTTTAATAAAATACAAAATGCAAAATTGGCTAACACCTCCATCATATCATGTAACTATCATTTCTTTTTTGTGGTGAGAAAATTTCATACCTGCTCTCAATTTTCAAGTACACAATATAATACTGTTGTTGACTATAATTACAATGCTGTGTATTAGATCTGCAAAACTTCTTCTAACTTGAAGTTTTTACCCTTCATATTGCAATATATACGTATGTATATAAAATTAACATGCTGACATCATAAACTTACACGATGTTTTATGCCAATTATATCTCAATAGAGCTGAAAAAGATACAAGCCTCACAAGCTTATGACTCACCAAATGTTTAAAAACAAAAAAAAAGCACTTCAGAATTGATAATAGCTGACAGAAATGATAACATTACCATTAGAAAGGAAAAAAAAACATTGAAACAGATAACCTTGGTTTCTATTTAAGCAGCATGTAGTACATATTTATGAAAAATAAATAATAAATTTTTGAAAGTTTTTTAGTCTCAATGAGCATCAGACTCCTCACCTAAAGAACAGGGAAAATAATATATATTTTGCAGGTTTGCACTGAAGATTAAAAATGATAGTATTGCCTATATCTAACATCATCCTCAACAGTGAAAGGCTGAAAGCATTTCCTCTAAGATCAGGAACAAGACAAAGATGCTCACTCTCATCACTCAGGGAATTTCAAACTATATTACAAAGTTACAATGGAATGGAATAATAAGCCCAGATATAAATGTACACACAGACGGTCAATTAAGACAAAAGAACCAAGAATATACAATGGTTAAGGACAGTCTCTTATAAATGGTTTTATTTAAACTGGACAGTCACATGCAAAAGAATGAAACTTGACCACTATCTTATACCATACACAAAAATTAACTCAAAATGGATTAAGAATTTGGACGTAAGACCTGAAATCAAAAAGCACTAGAAGAAAACATAGGCCATAAGCTCCTTGACATTAGTCTGAGAGATGATTTTTGGATTTACCACCTAACCAAAGGCAACAAAAGCAAAAATTAACAAGTGGAATTACATCAAACAAAAAATTCTACAAAGCAAAGGAAATCATCCACGAAACCAAAAGGCAACCTACTTAATAGGAGAAAAATACTTACAAATCTCATGTCTGATAAGGGGTTAATACCCAAAATATATAAGAACACACACAATAGCAAATTAAAAATTTTTTAAATCTAATTAAAAAATGAACAGAGGATTTGAGTAGCCATTTCTCCACAGAAGACACAGATGGCTACGAAAAGATGTTCAACATCATTAATTATCAGAAAAATGCATATCAAAACCACAATGGGATATCACCTCACTCCTGTTAGGATGGCCATTATCAAAAAGACAATAGATAAATGCTGAAGAGGATGTGGAGAAAAGAGACCCCTTGTGCACTGCTGGTAAGAACATAAACTGGTGCAGCCACTGTGGACAAGAGTATGGAGGTTCCTCGAAAAATTAAAAATAGAGCTACCATATGATTCAGAAATGCTACTTCTGGATATTTATCTAAGGAAAACAAAAACACTAAGTCAAAAAGATATATGCAGCCTCATGTTCACTGAGATACAGAAGCAATCTAAGTGTCCACTAACAGATGAGTAGGTAACGAAAATTTGATACACACACCATAGAATATTATCCATTCATAAAAAAAAATGAAATCTTATCAGTTGCAACAAGATGGATGGGTATTTTAATAAGTGAAATAAGTCAGAGAAAGACAAATACTCTATGACCTCACTTGTAAGTGGAATCTAAGTTGTGGACATTTAAAACCACATTTTACAACTTTCTGTACATTCATCTCTGCAAGTTAAGATTTTTTTATTTTATTAATCCTAGTCTAGAAATATAAATTTAGGGAAGAGCTAAAGAATGCCTGAGGTGTGAATTTTTATTGAAACAGATTTTAGTTTATGGTTAAAAAGCAGCATTAGATGGAATTTGTCTTGTAGTATGATTCCTCCTGAGAAAATACTGACTGATAAGTAAGAATCTATGTATTATCTCTAGGCAAAAACAAAGATTTAGGCAAGTTACCTGGGGCTATTTGAGATGCAAGTTGTCAAAATTAACAAAACTGGAGGCTATGAATCACTTTTTCCCACAAATTTCTTAGGGATGTTCTGTTTTGTAATCCTTTGATTTTCAGTTGTATAACATCTGAATGAATAAATAGCCACATAAAAACCTTAAAATAAGCATACTTACTCCACCGGTGCACCTTTAAACACACAGAAGGTGGGTGATTATTGGCAATCTAGGAAATGGGTCACTTGCTCAGGAAAACAAGTGCAATTCTGTCTCAGTGATCAGAGTGTGGTTTGGAGAAGAACCACTATAACAGAAATATTAGGACAAAAATAAGCAGGCCAGCAGCTAGACACCTTGTTCCTCTGGGCATTCCTTACAAGATATCAAGAATACCCCGATACACCTTCTGTTTTAATACTTATCATTAAAAAATCCTATGTGTGAATAAGGATGTTCACCTCTGGTGATGGCGAAATATTTTTAAGCTTACTTATCAAGCTATAGATCTTTCTCAGAGTCTCCTGGCGTAACACTAAGTTATAGTGTTTTCCTTTCTTTAGTAAGCACTAGTAATGTATTTGCCTCTGTAATTTCAGAATATGTGCTTAATTCCTCTTGCCTGGCACCAGTTCAGACTTCATATTGCCAAAAATTCTTTTATCTTTTGACCATCAAATAAGATTTTTAATATTTTCACAGTTTTCAGAACCTCTGTTTATTTTTCCAATGTTATGTTACTAATGTTAAATCCTTCATTGATGTTATTATCATTGATCAATGTTTTTCAATGTCAATCATTAAATTGCTACCATTATTCTTCTTCCACCTGGGTTATTCAATGTAGAACCAGTAATAGCAAAGGAGTGTGAATACAAGAGGTATTTTCCAAAAATGCATTCTTGCTTCAGTTCTTAAGCATATTACTACTTTGCATCTTTTTAAAAAGTCAGGATGAATTTAAGTGACAAAATATAGGGTGTCATCACCATATGCAATATTTTATACTCTTAAGTTTAACACAAATCTTGCAGCATTTTTTTTTACACCTTTGAGTCTCTTTGAGATCCTGTACAGGGACTTATAGGTGGTTGTTATGAAGAATTACTGAAACAATGGTTAACACATATAAATTGCCACAAAATACCAGGGGGAAATGATAATGTATTTCTCATTCCCACATCTAAGGGTTGCCTGTGGAGACTCTGCTCCCCATGTTTCATTCTGGGGCCGAGGATAGAGGGGCAGGGTCTTCTCAAGGCATGGTTTCCCTAAGACAATGGCAAACACCGAGGACAGCAAGGGCAAAAGCCCAAGCACATTTAAAGGCTCAGTGTGGAATGCATCCACTGACCAAAGCAAGTCACATGGCCAGCCTCAAAGCCAAGAGGTAAGGAAGTATACTCTTCCCATGGAGGGGGCAGTGCTGAGGGCTAAGTAGTATTTGCTGAAAAAATAATCTACTATACTAGTGGAGTGTTTACAAACCCTTTTCAAAAGTTAAAAGTCTAAAAAAGTAAAATAGTAACCAGTATGACATTAGTGCTTCAGTGAGAAAGACATATTGATTTATTTTCCCATAAAAATGTAATTACATATGGAGATTAGAATCAATTTTTAAATTACATTTTGGGTTAACTGGATTTGAAGACTGGCCTGAAACCAAACCACCATGAATAGTATTATTTATATGTTCCAAGTCATAAAAGTTCAACCTATCAGCACTTTGGGAGGGATAGTAATTTGGGGATAGACTGTAGATGCTGCTGCCGTACTTTTTCATACTTCCCATAGAACACCTAGAATTTTATTTTTGTGATGGGGAGAGCTTAGAATGTGATGTGAGTTTATTCAGATGTGCATTTTCAGAAGACGTGCGTAAAAACATAGCCCAAAGCACATACCATTTTCTGATATGTTAATAGAAAGTTAGCTTAGAGTATCCTGTTTACCCTCTTCGGTTAGATTTGTGTGTTTGACATTAATTATATGGTCATCTTTTAAAATTATATTAATTTATTTGTGTTACACTATAGAATTTAACAAAATATACAATGGTTAAATATAACCTTTGAAAGACAAACAAAAGCTCAAATAGGACATGCAATTTTGTACTTCTACTAAAGCCAGTTGATTTGTACTCATGGCATTCTTACTCTGAGCCTTCCAGGTGATCCAGGAGTACACTTTTCAAAAGAACAGTAGTACTGTGAGAAAAACACACAAGCAGTGCACGTGCACGCACACACACACATACAGTATACACCTATAGATGAACTACTGAAACTGCCTTGGTATTCAATCAAGCTCTAGTGCTAACATGAATTTACATCTTAGAAATTCCATTTACCTGTGATTATTGACAAAAATTTTAAAAGTATGCAAAAATCTTAGAAAATTTAATTAAAATGTCTATTTTTTTCATTGATGTATATACCGCATTAATAATTTTATATTTGTAAATATTGCAAAATGATGACCACAATAACCCTAGTTAACATCTGTTATCTATTTGAATATATAACTAGTCCTTTCAGATTCTCTAATAGAAGTTCGAAGTTTATATCCACTGCAATAAAAAGTTAACATGTTTATTAGTTATTAGTCATTTTTCTTTAATAGACTGAGCTAATTCTAATATTGACATTTCTGACCCAGAAAAATATGTATAAAATTTCATGCCATTTTTTATCACCAGATTTAGGTTTCTATTCAATAATGAACTAATTACAAAGTAACATTTTATAAAAAAAAGTCCATGACATATATACAGGCTGAATTCCATGGAATTTGTTTTGGTATTTGATTCAAAACAACTTGATTTAAGGTACTTTGGCACAAACTGAACGCTATCAAAACATTCTGCCTTACTTGGTCCATAACATATTTTTATTATTTCTGCACATTAACTATGGGATACAATAATTAGGACATAAATCATATTAATAGTTTTGTAATATCTGATTGTGGCTACCTGTGAACTATACCAGTGAGCACCACATCTTTACCAACCCTAAGCTCTTTAGTGTCAGCATTTGGAAATCTTTGAAGGCTAAGCAGTTTTTTGTTTGTTTTTAATGTGGCTGTCAGTCTTAATAGTAATTTTCAGAGTAAGAAATATTACCTTGCAAATGGGAACAAAATCCCAATGGCTGGCTAGAGTTTTATAAGTCTAGGTTAAGGAAAATTCTATAATGTTTAATCTGGACCAGTTTTCAGGTCACATGTCAATGCAATATTTTCCTATAAATTAGCAGTTGTGTAAGTAGGACATAGGAGTCTTAAACACAGGCAAAATCGAATGTAAATCATTTTTCTCATGTCCATAACTCTCAGCTTCTCTGGTATATGAGATTCATAGTATGCTTAATATAGAATATATCAAGCACCAATGAAGATGATAGAGAGCTTTCAGCCAATCATGGTAATAGAAGTTCTGGCCTTTGGTCTGCACGAAGGATCTGTTTTTATCTATGTCAATATCAGAATTCTATGAAATCTAAATTCTTCTAATTGTTGCTGATTTGTCTCTAGGAGATTTTGTTTCTGTTTTCTGGATATAGTGGTACCAAGCAGGGGAAGGAGAGGGAGGTGGGTCCTTAGGGGCTGATCCAAGGTTTTCATTGTCCTACAGTGCCTTTGTGTAAATATTTATGTACTGTATATCTGCTCTGAGCAGAAGCAACACATCCTGGCACGTTTCATATCCCTCTTCGCTCAAAACACAGAGTTACTTTACAGTCATATCATGGGGATAGATTATTGCCAACTACCTCCTCACTTCAGAATAAAAATGTACATGTCAGACAAAAACATACAAGCACATTTTGAGACTGTCCCGTGGTACATTTCTAACCAATATGCTTGCTCCTTTATTCATATGTGTTGAGTAGTAATGGGAATAAAATATTTGTCTATTAATATAAATGGTAAACATGATGATATTTAAAAGACATGGTATATTACAAAAAATAAACATGATATAATAGTTTAACTTTTTGGAATTATTTTTCAACTTTCATGTCTGTCATTCATACCTGGGTAGCATTTATCATGCATACCAAGACACCCTAGGGAAGGAGTGGCACATTTGTTCGGATGAGGTTTAGTAGGTTCATCTGAAAATCTCAGAAAACAAAATTTAAAATATATCTCAAGAGACAGTTTCTCTGTCCCATAAATGAAGTGGAGATTACTGGCTCTGGGCCAGTGATTTCAACTCCTTAAGAGAGAATTTCTTGGGCTGCTATGTATCCCCTTACATCTTATTGGTGATAATTTAGTACATTGTCACTTATAGGGATGAGGGAATCTGGGAAATATAGTATTTATTCTGGGCAGCAAATCAAAGACTTCTGAAATGTACTTGAGATACTTTAAAGAACTAAAACAGATGCAATCAAATCTACTGGGGGTCAGCTTTGAGAGAACAGAAAAATTAAAAGACAGTAAATTAATTAAACTAAAAGAAAAAAACATTTTGTTGATTAAATAAGTATATTTGGGTACCTACTAGGCCAACAACATGTTCCAGGTACTGTGATTCATAAGCACGTGCGCGCGCGCGCGCGCGCGCGCGCACACACACACGCACACACACACACACACACCGACTTCATGTGACTTACATTTTAGTAGATGAAGACAGGTTTTTGTTTTGTTTTGTTTTGCTCTACTTCCGTAGGTAGACTGATTTTGCTAAAATTGAGGAATCATCCTTTCTCCTGGGAAGCCTTTCTGAACCTGACATTCTAATGATGAAGTGGTATGTACTTCCTATCCTATGCCTCTGGTAGTGTGGCATCTGACTCCACATTTCCATTTTGTTAATGGTATAATACTCTTTCTGTTTCTCACATTTATGCATTTATGTCTCTAATTTGCAGAGAAACAAAATATCAGTTGTTTTCTCTGCAAGTTGCTCCATAGCTGCCTTCATTTTTAAAAAACAAAAACAAAAAACATACCAACAAAAACCTCCAAGAAACCCAGGATTTTAATGTCTTAATTCTTTTTCCTTCCACCAACAGATGGGATATTTGCAACATGTTATCCCCTCCCTCACAATCTAAACCCACGCTAAATCCTGGGATTTGTTGGATTTGTTTAAATTCAGTCTATAATAATATTTTCTCTTTTGTGTGTCTATTCAATTTCAAGAACATTTATTAAGCATCAAGACTACACTATTTTTCACCAATTTTGAGACTTTTAGGAGTCCATTACTATCTTGTACTTTAACTGCTCTTAAAAACAGTTATAGCTCAGAAAAGTGGCTTTATGACAACATAAAGACTAAATATGAGAGTGCTTCAAAGAGATATATTAAGAAGATGCTGTACCCTATCACTTGTTTAACTAACACACATGAAGTAAAACATACTCCACTTGATATTCCTATAGGAAATATTTGTATCAAAATAATTGATGAGGATGCTATTAGAAAAAAAAAAAGGATTTTCTGTCTAGATAGTACTATAGTTTTCCAAGAGCTAGTGACAGGATAATTATACATGTGCATGTTTTTGTGTGTATATGTCTATACCCATATGGTCACATGCACACACAAAAAATTTGTGAATATGTGCATGACAAAAGTAGGTATAAAACAGGATAAAATTAAATTTCTACCAATTAACTTGTAGGCAGACCCATTATATATTTTTTATTCATGCATTGTCAGGGAAGTGGTAGATTCATTTATAAAGTATGACTATAAATAAAAACAAAGAATAAAAATCCATGTTTGTACATATAAGTGTACATATGTGTAAACAATGAGAATTTGGTAAAAGTAGCTAAGAATAAAAACCAAGTTCCCTAATATTCATTAATAATTAAGAGTACCTCTTGAAAAATTTTAAGATGCTGTTATTTATGAATTACATTCTTTCCTCTTTGATACCCAGTGAGAGAAAGAAATAAAAATGTAATATATTCAATTAGTATTCAACTTCCGTTTATGTTATTTGCAGAAAATGGAAAACAATTCAGAGGCATAACTACTTGGGCTATGGTTTATATTGGGGTTAAATATGTTTAAACATATTTTTCAGATTTCCAACCTGACAAAATAGTTTATACTCTTGGGTAGTTCCTTCTCTTTTTCAAATGTAGCTTTCTGAACTTGGCAATATGTTTAGAGGAATATTAATGTGTATAAAATTTAGATTTTATAAAGTAAGTCATCCATTCACCATAAATAATATTATGCCATGAATTTTAAATTCAATTTCAGAATTTTGGTTGGCTGTGACTGCCAAGATCATACTACAATCAGGCTTATTTCTGAGTTAGTAATGTGGCCTTTAGTTATTGCATGCAAGATGGAGACGCTGATCCTCAAAATACTTAGAGATATATTGGTCCTCACCAAGTTTTAAATTGCTACTGTAATTAGAGCAGAAAGAACTTACTTTCTGCCAGTTATGTTAATATGTGCCTCTGAGAAACTCTATAAACTGGCTTCCCACTTTAAATATATTCCAGTGATGGTTTATCATGCTTATAGACTGGGGCCAGGCATCTGCCCAGATGGCCTAATCCTTAATGAAGGACTACTTTTCAACAGAAGCTGGCAGTGCGTAGACAGCTCAGTGTTGTGTTGTTACACACCTCCAGGACGCTGCTTCAGCGTCTGTGGGACGTCTCAGTATCTACCCTTTGCTTTTCATCTCCCCATCCCAGACTTGAGTCTACGTGCACAAATAATTTCATTTCCACCAAATTTGGCATTAAGATCTGTGTATCTTTCAAACAAGGAGAAGATACATGAAAATGGCCTCGAGGCATTTACACTTTACATTTCACTTTAAGCTTTAGATTTCGTGTGGTTCAGATTTTCATACTGAAATAGTCATCGTGTTTTGGGCCACTCTCAGCCTCTGGATAATCGATAATCAGCTAGAAATGCCTGAGGACACTCACTGGGGCCCAAGCGGCGACCACCCCCACCCTAACATTTCCCTCTGGGAGTCAGCCGCGTGGCTGACCTGTGTTGTGACTCTTACTATGACTGCGAGACCCACCCTCACGACAACCTTCAGGAACCTTCGAAAAAGAAAACGAGGTTTATTACTCACCCGTCCTGGAGGAACCTGAGCACGGCCTGAGGTCACAGGTAGGGCGCGAGACCACGTGCTTCGGGTTCGGCTTTTATCCGGGTGGAGGGCGGGCGGCTCTGGTTTCCGCGTAGCGGGCTTGAAGTGTATTGGTGACTTTAAAACAGAAGCGCGAAAATTAAAGCGCCAGCGTCAAAGCGCTAGAAGGGAGAAACCAATGAGGAAAGCCACGCAGGAAAAAGGAGCAGTCAAACCAGGGACCGCTCAACAAAAGAGACAAAAGAAACTTGGCCTTCCGGTCCAAAACGCCACCTGTCAGGTGCTTACGCTTCACATGGAGTCACGGGATGTTACCAAAGTATTGCCAAGAAGCTCCAGGTGCCCTTCGCGGCTTCTTGTTAGGTTGCCTCTCACGGAATTATAGTACAAAATCAAATCCAGGAATTTGGCTTTGTCGTAGTGCGTGTATGGTTGCTGTTTGACTCGTGTAAATCTGTGTCGTGTAAATCAGCAATTTACTCGTGTAAATCTGTACTCGTGTAAATCAGCAATTAAGGACGCGGAGCTATTTCGACACCACAAAGATCTTCCTCGGGCTACCCTTTATAGTCACTCACTGCCTTGCTCTCCCCTTCCCCTCCCTAACCCATGGCAATCACTAAACCGTTTTCCATCTTTATAATTTTGTCATTCAAACAGAACGTACACAATAGGTTAGTTTTTTTTTGTTTGTTTTTGGTTCCTCACCACAATGCGCGGGAGACCCATCCAAGTTGTGTTAGTCAGTAATTCATTCCTTTTCTTTTTTATTTTTTTTAAGATTTTTTTTAAGTTCACTTATTTATTTTCAAAGGGAGAGGGGCAGAGAGGGAGCGGGGAAAATAGCGCACAGGCTCTGCATAGTAAGCCCTGAGCTGGGCGCAGGCCTCAAACTCACCAACTGTGACATCATGACCTGAACTGAAATCAACAGGGTGTCGCTTAAGGGA
Organism: Panthera uncia; assembly: GCF_023721935.1. Lineage (NCBI taxonomy): Eukaryota > Metazoa > Chordata > Mammalia > Carnivora > Felidae > Panthera > Panthera uncia. Next base: position 104,005,565 of record NC_064809.1, on the reverse strand, counting down.
CTGAGCCACCCAGGCACCCAGTTCATTCCTTCCTATTACTGAGTAGTATTTCATGATATGGAGGTACTATCGTTTGTTCACCCATTCACCTATGAAAAGATATGTTAGTTTCCAGATTTTGGTTACTTGCTGCTATGAACATTCATTTACAGGTTTTTGTATGGATTTAAGTTTTTATTTCTCTGGGATAATGTCCAGAAGTACAATTTCTGGGTCATGTAGTAAATATATGTTTGTGTTTTTTTTTAATAAATTGCCAAATATTTTCCAGAGTGGCTATAACATTTTACATTCACATCAGCAGTATATGGACAATCCAGTTTCTCTATCTTTGCCAGCAACTGATATTGTCAGGTTATAAAAAAAAAAAATTAACCGTTCTAAAGATATCTAGTGATATTATAGTTATAATTTGCATTTCCCTTGGCTGGTTATGCCGAGTTATATCTTTTCTTGTGCTTGCTGCCTTCTTTATGTCTTCTTCAGTGAAATGTCCCTTCATGTGTTGTGTCTCCTTTGTAATTGTCTTGTTTTTAACTAGTGAGTGTTTAGAGTTCTTTATTCTAGATATGATTTCATTATGATATGTAATTTGCAAATATTTTCCCCCAGTCTGTAGTCTAATTTCTTATTATTTTTATAAGCCCTTTCACAGAACTAAAATTTTAATTTTTATGAACTCCAAGGTAAAATTTTTTTTCACTTTTATGGATCATGTTTGTGTCAAGTCTAAGAACTTTTTGTCTATAGCTGGGTCCTGAAGAATTTCTCCTGCTTTTTTCTAAAAGTTTTAAAGTTTGATGTATTTCATTTAAGTCCATGGTCCATTTCTGAGTTAATTTGTATAAAATTGATAAAGTTTAGGGTGAGGTTCACTTATTTGCCTATAGATTTCCTATTGTTCCAGCAACTATTTACTTCAAAGTCTATCCTTTCTCCATTGATTTACATTTGCGTCTTTGTCAAAACCACTTGGCCGTACTTTTATGGGGGTATTCCTGGGTTCTCTATTCTGTTCTCTTGATTTCTGCATACACCTTCTACCAATAGCACACAGTCATGATTACTGTAGCTATATCATATGTACTAAAATCAGAGTGATTTACCCCACGTTATTTTTTATCTTTAAAATTGTGTTTCAAAATGGTTCTCTTGCCTTTTTCAAACAAATTTCAGAAAACTCTTGTTTATAACTACAAAAGATCTTACTGTGATTTGATAGGAATTGGTGGGAGTGAAAAAGCCCAGTCTCTTCATGATCTCTACTTAAACGCTATGGAGGGTTGAGAGGGAAGATCTTACTGTCCAGTGGGGCAAAAAAATCCCCGTTCCCCTAGTAATCCTTCTCTGATACTTCTGTGTGGAGAGGGGGGATTGGACCAGCTCACTGCAACCGGGTAAGGATAGATAACTACATTCCCTACATGGTCTTTGCTGGCAAAGTTGGAGGAGGACAGTTTTTCTGTAGTGTTTAACTGGAATAGAGATGTTATTATCTAAAAGTTTTCTGTCTTAGGGCACCTTGGTGGCTCAGTTGGTTGAGCATTGGATTCTTGGTCATGATCTGACAGTTTGTGGGATCGAGCCCCACGTCAGACTGTGTTGACAGTGCAGAGCCTGCTTTTAATTCCCTCTCTCCCTCTCTGTCTGCCCCTCCCCTGCTCCCCTACCCCCATCAGAATAAAAAATAACAAAATAAAATAAAAGTTTTCTGTATCGCTAAGCTCCTTCTCTGTCTGATCCTTCGACTAGAGAGAATGGATTTACAGGGTTTTGTTTAGGTGATTTTTAATTTTTTGTCTGTGCTTATTGGTGTTTGGGGATTGCTAGCTTACTCCACCCCAAGTCTAAGATATATGAGGCAAAATAAAGCTCCCCCAAAATGATACTCACCACTGTGTCATTCCTTGTATTAGTATTCCATCAGCCTTCTCTCCACCTTTCAGTCTTATGTTGCTTTATATATGATGTTCTCATTGTTTACTTGTACATAGTAGGATGCCTAGGGAAAAGTACATCTATTCCATCTTCCTGGAAGCCAGTGTCACAAATTTATCTTTTAATGTTACCCTGTACTGTGGCCTGTACTGTGCTAGGCAAAGAAAGTTTAGACTTCAAGGGAATTATTTTCTACTAGAGAAGGAACAAACCTAGACAGATTATTTCTAAATGACATAAGTTGGAAGAAATAGATATATACCCTTGCCAAGGAGAACTCAGTGGAAGGCTACTCAACTAAACCTAGAAGTTTAGGGAAAATTTCTTTTTTTTTAATTTTATTTATTTTTGAGAGAGACAGAGACAGAATGCGAGTGGGTTAGGGGCAGAGAGAGAGGGAGACACAGAATCTGAAGCAGGCTTCAGGCTCTGAGCTGTCAGCACAGAGCCTGACACGGGGCTCGAACTCATGAGCTGTAAGATCATGACTCGAGCCGAAGTCAGACGCTCAACCAACTGAGCCACCCAGGCACCCCTAGGGAAAATTTCTTATAGGACACAATGCCTGAATTGAGTCTTCAAATATAAGCAAATTTCACCCGACAAATAAAGTGGAAAAAAAACAATACAACCTAAAGAGTACTTACGTGAAAAACCATGACTTGGCATAATTTGTTTAAAAAAGCTATTTCAAGATATGAGTACAAAGAAATAGGTAGAGACTAGACTTTGAAAGTCCTTGAATTCTGTCATAAAGATCATATGTATATTTTTTCTAAAATTAAAGTTGAATCACTGAAATATTTTGTAAAAGTTTAGAATAGGCCAGATTGCTTTAGATGAAATTATCCAGTTAGATAAAGTTAGGTAAGAGTAAATTGAAAAGGGACAATAGGAAAGGCAAGGTGAGCAAGTATGAAATTACTGCAATATCACAAGATATAGATAATAAGGATCTTAAATATAGAAATGAAAGTAGGGGTTATAAAGGGAGAATAAAAATATTCTATAGGTAAATTTTCAGTATTAATTATTAATCATTGTCCCTGCACTGCTATAACAAAATGTGATATAAAATGTGAAGCTCATAAGAGAGGTTACAATTTTGAAGGCCTCAATAATCTCAAAAAATTTAGTGGACCACACATAAGGGGAACATACCTTGAATCTTAGAGTGAAAAAGAGAGCAAGCGTAACAGAGAACCATGAGAAGATAATATCTCTGTCTTATGGGGATAGAGACATTCCACAAGGCAATACCTGTGATAGTTATGAAAGTAGTTATACAATTTAGCAAGAAACCTTTAAAAAGCATGCTTGTTGGGGAGCCTGGGTGACTCAGTTGGCTAAGCATCCAACTCTTGATTTTAGTTCAAGTCATGATCTCATGGTCGTGAGATCAAGCCCTGCATCGGGCCCCACGTGGAGCTCCAAGTCTCTCTCTCTGCCTCTCCCCTGCTCTCTCTCTTTCTCAAAATAAATAAACATTTTTTTAAAAAGCGTGTTTGTCTCTTTTAGCAGTGAGATGATTATTGTGTTCCTCATAAGAGCAGTTTGTGTGTGTGTGTGTGTGTGTGTGTGTGTGTGTGTTCCAGAGGGAGCTACTTTGAAAAGTATTAAGAATGAAGTAGACAATGATTTGACCTTATGAAAATTGATAAGAGACAAAAAGAGTCCAATAATTTAGGGGTAATGATGAAAATTCACTTTTTTTGTCATTTTAGATCTCAGTATTGATAGACTTACTTAAAGGCTGGTATGAATAAGTGAGCCAAAACAGAGAGGAATAATTAATGCTGAAAAAAACTATGGGAAGAAGGAATCAAGAGTATATAATGGTAGCATGGCTTCAAATAGTGTTCCTCATAATGTTTGTCACAAAGCAAACACTTTTCAATTCCTTATTGACTAAATGGAAACAGGTTTCAGCCCATGAAACTATAGAATAGAAACAATTTTAGATCAAGTTCCAGATAAATACGTGTGGATAAAGGATGTGGCCAGGAAGTTAAGGCTGTTCATATACCTACTAGCCTCAATTTCTAAGACTTCAGTGGAAATCTTAGTTATCTGTTAAAACTAAGAGGCTTGGTCTTGATGGTAGTCTTGAGGAAAGGGCTTATACTTTATAAAAATTAAGAGGAGACTAAAAGAAAAAAATATTAAGAACCAGGGGAAAAAATAATCTAACATCCAGGGTTGTTTAGCCATGTTACAGAATCGGTTGCAATTAAAAAAGTAACAGTTTATAAGGAAAGCATCCACAATAGAGATTAATCTTTCCTTTTTCTTATGCTTTAACTAACCAAGACAAAATTCTTTGAATAAATTATAACTGTAGAAATATTGGTGTTGTAAAAAAAAAAGTCAGAAACTTTTTTAATTCCAAATTTTCTGCTTCATTAAAAAGCATTTTTTAAAAATTTACTAGCACCTCTCAACTATCAAAGTGTATTAATTATAGACACTATTTGTTGAACAAAGGGCTCATTGAATGAATGGGTTTTTGACATTGTGAAATGGACACAAATATCTGTCCAGTACCAAAATGTAGGCTTTTCATCATGTTAATAGTTTCAAGTACAGTGTAAGCCTCCATTTCACCTATGTCTTCCCTTCCAACTATTCATCATTTTCCAATGTTCAGTTATTTTCCTCAGGATGGCAACTTGCTACTGTAATATTAAATTTATCAGAAGAGGAAAATCTAAGAAGTCACCTCATTCATCAATCTGTCCTTTGATTAGATTACATCTAAAATAATTCTGTTGATAAACACCTGCAGAAAAGGGATTTCACAACTTCTCTTAACAACAATTTAACTATATTTAAACTTCTTTACTGTTAGAAAATGTCTTCGTTAGATTTTCTTTTTTTTTAACGTTTATTTATTTTTGAGACAGAGAGAGACAGAGCATGAACAGGGGAGGGGCAGAGAGAGAGAGAGGAAGACATAGAATCTGAAACAGGCTCCAGGCTCTGAGCTGTCAGCATCGAGCCCGACGCGGGGCTCGAACTCACGGACCGCGAGATCATGACCTGAGCCGAAGTCGGCTGCTTAACCGACTGAGCCACCCAGGCGTACCTCGTTAGATTTTCTTAACTGCAGCATGTTCAAAAGGGAGCCAGCTTTCTCTTGTTCCATGTTGATTTTAAAAGATCTGGCCTCAATTGTTATATAAGAATCTTGAGTTTATTCTCAGTTATTCCTGATAATTGAATCAGAAGTAATATGTCAGCAATTGTTGACTAATACTGTAACCAAATGAACACATTTCAAGGACACTGTTTATTGACTTTTAATATTTTCATTAATGAACTTCCTACTTTAGAATAGTTTTCTGTTTTTTTTTTAAATTTATTTAGAGAGAGAGAAAGAGTGCAAGCAGGCAAGTGGCAGAGAGAGAGAGAGAGAGAGAGAGAGAGAGAGAGAGAGAATCCCAAGCTGCCAGCTCAGAGCCCCACACCAGGCTTGATCTCACCAACCATGAGATCATGACCTGAGCCAAAATCAAAAGTCAGATGTTCAACCAATTGAGCCACCCAAACTCCCGCAGAATACTTTTCACTTCACAGAGAAATTGAACAGATACTTCAGTTTCGCATATACCTCCTGTACCCAGTGTTGTGTATTAACATCTTACATTAGTATGATACATTTGTTACATTGATGAATCGATTTTGATCCCATATTATCAAACTAAAGTCCATATTTCATTAAAATTTCCTTAACTTTTACCAAATGCCCTTTGTCTGCTCTAGGATCCCAAGTAGAATACCACATTATATTTAATAATCATGTCTTCTCTTGGGTGTGACAGATTCTCAACCTTCCCTTTGGTGATCTTGATAATTTGGGGAGCACTGTTCAAATATATTGTAGAGCCCCTCTTGAAATTTTTCTGATGTTTATCTAATGATTAGACCGAAGTTACGTGTTTTGGAAAGGAGAATCACAGTGACATTTTTAATCACATCATATCAAAGGTATGTGATTTATGAACTGATTTACGATTGTTGATGTAGGACCCAGATGAACTATAAGGAAATGACTGTCTTTAGCCCTAATAATTTCCCTTGTTCTGAAGTTTGGTTTTATCTGAAATTAATATAGTTATTCTTGTTTTCTTCTGACTATATTAGCATGGTATGTGTTTTTCCTTCTCTTGACCTGTAATCTATATTGAGGTAGATTTCTTATAAACAACATATATTTGGGTCTTCTGTTATCCACTCTGCTAGACTCCGTCTTTCACCTGATTACATTTAAAGCAGTTATTCACGTAGCCATTGGCCTCTGAGACTCCTCGATTTTACCTCATCTGAGTAGTACTATGCCAGAGCAGATTCAGAGCTCAAAGGTAGTCCTTCGTAATCCTAGGGATCACCCCCCTGCATCCGATCATTTTGCTTTTTAACCCCTCGAGCCCCAGGAAAGGGCTTAAATGTTAATTAACATCGTTCTTGCCCTGAAGAAAAGCTCGTCTCTCTCCCAAGAGTAAAGGTCACGTATACCTTGAAAAGTCGAAAGCCTGTTTACTCTCCTACACATTGTTATCAAGTTATCAAGTATAATCCTGCATTCTTAAGTGCATATCTGGAACTTGGAGAACCCAGGACATGAGCATCCCATTCCAAGTCAGACAGGAGAAATTTAATCTTCAGACTGTCTTTCCACTAATTTAGGGTTTCTGCTGTTATCACATTACATATGTTTAAATAGCCAACAACACTGAGGCCTTCTGTGCATAACTTTAGGGATGCACCTACATTATTGTATAGTTGTTTCTCAAGCTACTTGGTAGCAATATGATTTTAGAATTTCCCCTGCCTGGACACAAGCACAGACATCCCCTAAAACTGTGCATGACCTAAAATTCTTTTCTTAAGTAGTTGTTTCTTTCTTCCCTTATCTCTGAGTTGAACCCAACTACCATACTTCAACTTTTCAGCCAATCTCACTGCAGTTATAGGTACCCACACAATGTAATTTAGCAATAAATGTGAACTTTTACTTGCACCATATATATTCCCTATATTATCTAACAAGCTAGGCGGCATATTTATAGAGCTATATTAGTATAACCCTTCCATGCCCTTTATGAAAAAATCATGTGCTTAGCTTCCAGAGCAGGAAAAAACATGCTATCCTTGACCAATGCAGTGTACTGTTATTAAAAGGCAAGGAAACACCAGCAAGGAAACAGAATATTTTGAAAATAAAAATACTGCTGAGGCAGATGGAAAGCTAAATGCAAGGTAGGTATGTAAATACTGAAGAATGCTCTCAGGTTTATCAGTAAGCAGGCAGTTGGTAATCCCAGGTAGGACAAGTTCAATGTGGTAGTAGAGAGTGAGTGCAGATTATAACAGTAGAGGAATAAACATGCAATGAAGCAATGGAGACATTATTAAGTTTAGAGTTACATTCCATCTAAAAGTTTGGGTTTTATAACGATCTTTTAAGTCAGGGTACAAGTAACTTATCTCTCTCTTTTCATGTTTTCTTTTATTGTTATTTCCCTTTAAAACTTTACTTTTTTATATTTAAATACAACTTGCCTCAGACTCTTGTTCACAATAAGCACAGCACAACATATGAAAAAATAAACAAGTTGAAAAATGAACCTTAGTATGAGTTGTAGTTACTATAATGTTTCAGATGTTCTTAAAATATCTCATTCATTCTATTTTCCATTATAACTCAATTCTTTTATCTACCTACTTTGAGAGCATCAGACATTCTTAATATCTATACTTAATGACAATTTTATGGTTATATCTACATAGAAAATTTCTCCTAGGGTATCTAAATGACTTCTTTCACTCTCTAGGTCTGATTGATGTCATTAGCAATATGAAATAGAGCTCATTACATTAAGCCTAAAAAATAAGCACATTCACATCAGCTAGTGAATGTAGAAGCATAAATAAGGAGTTTTTATTAAAATATTTAAAAATATATTCATTAATAAACTACCTTGGGCTGGTGAATCGAATACTCACATGGTGTAATCAATGTCTGAAAGTTTGAATCATCACTAGTAGGGTCATCTGGAATTATTTCCTCTAAACAGTTGTTGATATGGAATATATTCCATATTTTAATTATTATTCAAGTTAATTGGCTAACATTCTTATTCAAATTGCTCTTACTAGCATTAGAGAAAGAAAAAGAGAAAATGAAGAGTTCTTTTCTAATTCCTACTGAATTATATTAAATAAGTTACATATATATATTCATACAGTATGTGTGTGTGTGTATACACACACACACACACACACACACATACATACATACACAGATATAACAGTTAAATATGTTACTATTAAACTAAAGTTACTTAGTGCTAGTTACAAAATGTATTTAGCAGAACTAGAAACAAAAATTAGATGAACAGGATAACTGAATGTCATCAGGATAAGATTCATTAATTAAATAAATAACAGATTTTTGGTTCCTCCTACAGATTCAGGAATATAGGCAATCAACCTCCTTTCCATAAAATTTTCATAATTTTGAAGTAAAATCCACTCTAAAGCAACTAAAATCTAATTTGTTTAGAGGCTGATTCTAAAGGCTGTACAACAAAAGTTATCATGTATAATGCTGCGTTCTTAAATGCATATCTGAGGTACATTTTGGAAGTTTTAATATTATCAGGAATTCATTTATGATAATCACTCATTTGCATGATCACTAAGGTAATTATTTATATGCTTGAGTCAGTGAAATTCTCCAGTTATCTCATTCTGTCTTCATTCTTACCCAGAGTTTGATCTTTAGGCATGTATTCTTTGTCAAATGAGGTGCTTGTTTAGTAAACATAAAGCTAATGTCCTTGTTTTACTTACTGCCTTACACTGCTTCTGCAGGTGGAACAGGAGGGAATGCTTTGAACTAAAGTCATGTACTTCAAACATAGACTTTAATAGCATGCAAATAATATATATTTATTCCACTGTTACTCTTTACTTAGAATCCTATTAAGCAAAATAAAGAGCATAAGAATCAACATTTGCAATTTAAGAGATCAGAATAAATATACATTGCTTTAATTTAACAAAAGAAATATAATAGACCAAATGTTGATTCGTTTTTTTAATTAGCAGATCAAAATAAACTTTTGGTTGGTTGATTTTACCTTTCGTTTCAGTGGGCTTTAACCATGTAAGTGTGATTTGTCTATGGTGCTCAGAACTCAAGTTCATAATTATTTAGGGAGTTTCCTGGCTGTATTTTTTTTCCATTAAAAGCCTACAGTTCTCTCAGTGATTGGGCCAAAGAAAATTCTGGAGTTTTTTGTTTGTTTGTTTATTTGCCAAGAGTTCCCAAAGTATCTACAGTGCCCACCTTTCCACTTTCTGAGGATTCCATAAAGAGAATAAAAAAGGGTCATGGGAATCATTTGTGAAGCCTGAACTAAAATATATATATATATGATATATATATATTATGATATATACATATATATATCATATATATAATATATATTTATATATATCATGATATATATAAATATATATTATATATATATGCACATGTACAAAAATATCCATGTGGACACAAACATTCTGACAAGTGACTAAAGAATTATCAGGCAAATAATAGGTATGTATTGCTAGTGAGCTAAAACAAAACAAAAAGCAACAGCTTAATAGTCTAAAGCTACACACACACACACACACACACACACACACACTGATAAGCAACAAGAAGTTTCCCTACTTATTGAGAATTCTCCAAATGGACCATTCCTAACCAGGTGGTATGGACAGCTTTGCCATTCTATTCAGCCTCGCCTCCCCTATGCAAGCCTTTGCCTGGCATTATAGGACATATTTGATCGGAATGCTAAAGAATTTACTAGATTTTGATGGGAGAGATTAGAGAAAGAGCATTCTTCTTAAATCAGAGAATATTGGCCAAGAAATAGCACAGCAAAACTCTGGACTATCACCAGGAAATAGCAGATAGTACAGTTTGTCAACATTCTATGTATGTCCAGGGAAAATGCTTAGATGTAAGGCAGATATTAATTAACCTTGGATAATTTGCAAAGAAATTTGGGTTTTATTCTGTAAGTAGTCGGAAGCCATGTTTTAGAAATATAAATCTACTCCAAGGCAGTAGTGATAGGCATACTAACATTGAACTGTATCCTGATTCTACTTTGTAGTCACTAGGGAGGTATGTATAAGAAGTACTAGTCTGAAGTTCTCTTTAACAAAATTCCATCAAATCATCCTATAACTCCTTTTTTCTTACTGCTAAGTGTTACATCCTTTGTACCGTATTCTTATAAATATTTTTTCCTGAATTCAAACTTTAAGACAATTATCGTTGTTTAGTTTATATATATTTCTTCTTTAGCTCAAGTTTGTCTCTAGCACACTTCCATATATAAGAAAAAAATGACTTCCTCAATAATTGGGAAGAATTGTCCCAATTTATACTGAGATCCAAATGTGCAGCACTCTAATTGCAAGTACAACTACTAGAACAATGCTTTACCCACAGTGTACGATCAATAATTACCTACTAACAAGCTAAATAAAGGCTTAAGGGTTGTATTTGCTGTTTCTTTATTTCTCCTCTAGAGAGACTAGAAATGATTGAGGAAAAGAAGAAAGCCAGACAAACTGATTATAGAAGGAAATCCAAATATATAACGAAAAAAAAAAAAAAAAAAAAAAACTTTTTTTGATGTAGAATCAGAGAAGGGAAAATTTAGGTCCCTTGCTTATAACAACATGTGAGCTGAAAAAAAAAAAAAAGCAAAAAAAAGCAATGTCATTAGCCCCTTAGAAACCTTACTTTGGCTTACGTTCACACACATTAAATTATATATCCCCTCATCTACAAAAAGAAAGATTTCCCAAATTAAATCAAACATTGATATTTTAGCTTTGAATATAGCTACATGTATTATTCTCATTTGTGTTAAAAGGCCAACCTTAATTTTCTTTGATCATCCATTAAACACTCAAGTTCAATGCCATGCCCTGAACTTTAACAACACATTCACAGTGTTTGATTTCTTCAAGCAACCAATCAGATATGTATTGTGCAGAATTTAGCTTTTTCTAAATTCTATCCATCAGAACTATATCAGGCCCAAGAAAAATAGCTTGCTATTAAAGAAATAGGATGCCCTGCCCAAGGAATTACATCTCTTATGTTATTATAATTCATTTGGCTGCTGGAGGACATCCAATGATATTTTGTAAACTCATTTCACTCATCTCCCATTCCACAGGTTGGATTAATATTACACCATCTTATAGCATCGGGCTTATTATGAGCATTGCTGTATGATAATTTTTCTAGACCACCAAAAAAACCCACAAAACCCTACTTTTGACCATCCATTTTAGCTTTTGGAAGAAGTTTATATTCAAACTTCAATTTGTTGGCCCTATGCCAGAAATTGATGCCATAAAACAGGAACTCTGCTTCAAAAGAATACTGTGTTTTTATTATAAATATTAAATACTTGGTGACAGTTATACTTTAGGGGTGCTTATTTAACTCCACAAATATATTAGCTTAGGAAATGCTTATGAACAGTTATCTCCCTGTTCCTTCTATAGACCAACCTAGAGCTATCAACCTAAGTATATTTCTTTTAAATTAAAAAAGTACATCTCTAATAAACCCATAAATGCCAGGCTTTGCATCCATTGCTTCTGCCAAATCAAATGTTTTGGCTGGAGCAGTAATAGATTGTGCTGATAAGAACCTAATAAATTACCTAGTGAGGTGATCAGTCTCACAGTACATGACAGCCAAGTCACCTAGCTAGATTCTCCCTTTATGAAAAGGAAATGCAAGAGTAAGAATATTAAATTCCATGTTCATTTCTATTTTTGTTGAACCTGAAGTATAATTTGGTTTATGTCTGTTTCCTCTAGAGAATATTTACATGTAAGAAAGTATTTCAGTAGATTGTTTGTAGGTTGAGTATTTTAAGAGTTCAGTGATAAATTCTGGAGTACACTCAAGTAATAAAAACTGTGCTCTTTATCTGATCATAAAATAATTAGTAATGTTTAAATGCTTATGCAGCACTAGTGTACAAATGATGATTTCAAAATCATTAGGAAGCCATTAAATTAATAATTTTATAGTGAGAAATGTCACTTCAGGAGAGCAATGTATTTATTATTGAGGAGTATATTAATATTTTTAGTTCATCAAGTCAATAAGACATCTTAAGATAGAATAATTATGTTCTTGGACTGGCTGCCTTCAGAATATCAGTGCATATCATTTGTTGTTCTAATATATAACAGTGAATTCATGTTGGAAATACACAATCATAATAAATAGTGCCCAGCACAATTTCATAAAAAGCTATTATTCATTCAATAATCTCTGTAGTGCTGCTGACAAATTTTAGGAAATGTGTATGTGTGTGTGTGTGTGTGTGTGCGTGTGTGTGTGTGTATGATGCAGACACAGAGGATATAGTAGAAATAGGAAATATATTTTTTGCCAATAGGAAGGAGAGATATTATAATGTGTATGTTATAAAATGAAGTATCTCTGCTTTTAACTATATTGAAACTAGATGGTTTCATATGGAATAGTATTCTATAGAGTATTTAGTACAGCATCATAGAGTTGTGTATTATATAGAATAAGATTAGATAGGAAAGGATAGAATGGGATTTAACAATATAGTATAATATAGTAAAGTATGCCAGAGCAGAGCATAGGTAAAGCATTATATTAAATTTGATTTCACAAATGATGTATAAGCACAAAATCCAGAATATCATGGTTATAATCTTGAGCACATCATTTAACCATATTGAGCCTCAGTTTCCTTATCTGTAGAATAAGGATTCAAAATAGTTCCTACATCATAGATATTTTGTGAGGAATATACAAAATAATGTATATGACATGTTTATCACACATATAATAGGCATACATTGATTGTTTTTCTTTCTATCATGTTTATTTTTATATAATTGATTAGATTCAGATCATATATTATAAAAAGAGATCCTCTGTCTGTCATATATATTGAGATATTTCCGTTCTTTCAATTTAGGGTGTTTATTGCTATAGAGATGTTTGTGCATACTCAATTTTTCTCTATGTTTTTCTACATGGCTTCTGGGTTTATGTCACAGTTAGAAAGGTTTTTCCTGGGGTGCTTGGGTGGCTCAGTCAGTTGAGCATCCAACTCTTGATTTCTGTTTGGGTTATGATCCCAGAGTCATGGGATCCAGTGCACTGAACATGGAGCCTGCTTGGGATTCTCACTCTCCCTCCCTCTCCCCGACTCGCATGCCCATTGTCTCTCTCTCTCTCTCTCTCTCTCTCTCTCTCTCTCCCCCTCCCTTCCTCCCTCGCGCTCTCTCTCAAATAAAATTAAAAATAAAAATAAAGATTTTTCTTATGCAATTTTATAAAAATATTCTTTTCTATTTTGCTGCCATTTAAACCTTTATTTTAAACCTTTTGCTTTATTTTAAACCTTTAATTCAGGGGCGCCTGGGTGGCGCAGTCGGTTAAGCGTCCGACTTCAGCCAGGTCACGATCTCACGGTCCGTGAGTTCGAGCCCCGCGTCAGGCTCTGGGCTGATGGCTCAGAGCCTGGAGCCTGTTTCCGATTCTGTGTCTCCCTCTCTCTCTGTCCCTCCCCCGTTCATGCTCTGTCTCTCTCTGTCCCAAAAATAAATAAACGTTGAAAAAAAAAAAAAACCTTTAATTCATACATCTGAGATATATAAGTAGTGTCAGATACATATATAATTTATTTTTCTAAATGGTGAGTCAATTGTTCCAATCCACTGAAAGGTTAATTTATGTATATATCCCCATGGATCTGAATTGTCATCTTTATAATGTACCAAATTCCTCTAAATAACAGATTGTCTTCCCAAACTTCCTATTCTGTTTTGTTGACACCTTCTTCTCCATAACCAAGCCATTAAAAATTCCTATCAATTCTATTTCTAAAGTATGACTAGCATTCACCTTGATGTCCACTGCCACCACTCTAAATTACTAGCTTCTTTTAAATTGGCTAAAAAATAGCTTCCTAAGTAGTGTTCTCCACTCCAGTCTTGCCCCTCCTCATGTCTGTTTTCCACAAATCAGATCCTTTCCGTTTTCCTTAAGTAGAAAGTTAATTTTCCTTGTTATTTTCTCATAGTCAAAAGTTAGCTTTAGATTAGGGAATAATATAATCAAAAATGGGATTCCTCAATATTGATATAGGTCACTTTTTAAATTTACACAGCAGAATACCCCAAAGCACTATAGTTGACCAGAGAGGGGAACAGAAGGAGTCTGCCCTAGATGAAGTGAGTGAGTAGGTGTAGACATTATCTAAGCTTTTTTCTAATGTTCAGCCTAATCCTTGGGATGGTTGAGTTTATGTGTCAGTTTGACTGGACTAAAGGATACCTAAATAGCTGGTAAAACATTATTTCTCAATGTGTCTGTGAAGGTGTTTCTGGAAGAGATTAGGAGTTGTAGCAGACTGAGTTAAGAGAATCACCCTCCACCAATGTAGATGGCCTTATCCAACCCATTAAGAGCCTGAATAAAACAAGAAGACAAAGGAAGAGCAAGTTTTCTCTCTCTCTTTGCTTGAGCTGGGGCATCCATCCTTTCCTGACAACAGAGCCCTTGGCCCTAAAGTCTTTGGACTCCAGCACTTACATTACCAGCTCCCCTGATTCAAAGAACTTCAGATCCAGACTGAAGAATACTACCAGCTTCCCTGGTTTTCCAGCTCACAGATAGCAGATTGTGGAATTTCTCACCAAACCATGTGAGCCAATTTCTATACATCTCCATATATATGTAGTATTGGTTTTGTTTCTCTGGAGAACCTTGATATAATCCTCCCTTAAACAAGGTGGAAGACTTAGACTTTTTAGCTTAGTTTCAATGTTGTTGTTTTTCACACAAGCTAAGCCTGAACACCAATGGCTTGGCAAACTGAAAATCTTTTAATGCACCACCCAACATGTTCTTGGAATATGAAGATTACCTGCATTTAGCTAGAGAATTAATTACAATTTAGGAATAGGAGATTTGTCTGTAGATTTAGTTAAAGAATTTGCTTTTTAATTTTATCTCTGTTATTTGTAATTAGGTATGGCTATGATCTTTATAATTCTTGCTTTATGAATTAAAAAATCCATAGAATTGGTCTTTAAAAGCCATGAATTGGAAGAATTTAAACAAGAGAAAATTTCACAATATTTAAATGGAAAAAATGGTTACACTAAGTGTATAAATAAGTAGGTTCAGTATTATGCCAGTTGTATGCATATTTGTAGGTATAGATATAAATCTGAATAGAAAAGGAAATTAGCAATGGTTATCTCTATGAAATGGAATTTTAGCTATTGATCATGTATTCTTTGTACTTTTTTGTATGTCCATAAGTTTCTTCAATTAATGTCTTTTAATCTACAAAAATCTAAAAGGAATGCTATCATTAATAATTTAAAAACTAATCTCTAAAATTTTATTTCTATAATAATGATTTATTTCAAATATTTTTAGTGTGTCTCATGTAATTTTGACTCAATTTATCTCACAGTGACTTAGAGAAATCAACCATGGAATGTTTTGAAACATCAATAATGTTTT
Organism: Panthera uncia; assembly: GCF_023721935.1. Taxonomy (NCBI): domain Eukaryota; kingdom Metazoa; phylum Chordata; class Mammalia; order Carnivora; family Felidae; genus Panthera; species Panthera uncia. Next base: position 103,990,000 of record NC_064809.1, on the reverse strand, counting down.
TTTATATAGGAGGTGACAAAATTTTAATTGTGGATTAGTGAAAGGCTTAAATAATGTGAGAAATAGTGTTGAGACAGTTTTGTGAGATATTCTACTTAGTTATGTATCTCATGTATACACATATATAATTGATATATATATGATATATATATATTTATATATAAAATTGATTCATATTATGTATATATGTTTGGCATATACATAGATATTATATGTAAGACAAAATAATGCTTTATGTGAAGATGAAAAAAAACTTTAAAGACATTTTGCCTTCACAAGGTGTACAATTTATTTTGCTGGCCCCAGGAAAGAAACTGTTCTGCATTTCCACTGGCATGTATGGGTGGGCCATCATGATTTCTAGGTGGTCCATGTATACCAGACAAGTTTCCCATAAGGGGAAAAAAATATATGGGAAGATATGAGATTAAGATTTGAGGTAAAATCTCTTAAATAAATGTTAGGACTGGGGCAAGAACACTGGTGGCCACCCTATTAGACAATGCCTGTGGATGAGGAGTGAGAAAACGTACTTGAAATGAGAATAGAAATCGATGCTCACTAATGATTAAAAGAACACAAGAAGAATCTTTTCTGGTGCTTGATGTTGGGTGACACTCAGATATCTCCTGACCAAGGAATAAGATGAGTTTTTTGACATAGGAAGATGCAAGATAGTAAGAGAGCAGTAGAGTCTCCTACGTGGAAGAGTGCCTCAGTCACTTTTGTGAAAGCCGTCTCCATGATGCCATGAGGACCACAACGGAAGATTGGCAATGACAGGAGGAACAATACCTCTGTGACAGTGCAAGGAGGGCTACAAGTCAACAGCAATGTCAAGCGTGAGCCATGAGGCAGAACTTGTAACAGCTGGCAAAAGCCTAGAGGCGAATGTATGTAGATGAACACTAAGGACTTCAGTTCATTTAACTGCTGTCAGAGAAAAGTGTAGGATTTTTGTTTTGTTTTGTTTTAGTTTCTTACAGAGGCTGAAAAATAAATTTGAGATTTGAAATCTTACTAATTCCAGATGACATGGATTTAAAATAAAGAGTAGTATCATCATTAGTAGTAGTAGTACCACCAAAATGAATATTTCCTATATCCAAGGACTGAAATCAAGGGTTACTAAGATTAGAGAGAGTGGCATATAGAGATGAGAAGGGGGTCAGCAGAAATGTTCTGATATTCATAACAGGCCATTTTAAATTTGCTTAATTCATTACCTTGTGTTACAGCATTTCTCAGTAAAAGTGTTAACATTGTCTGACTTTCCTCTGCAATGTCAGACACAACAGAAGGACTAAGAGGTCAGTTTCCCTTTTTTTTTTCTTGCAAGAAGGAAAGTTTACCTTTAATAAGAAAGGAATAGGGTTACTTTGTACCAAGTGGAGAGTTAAGAGGGTTTTTTTCTTCCAAAGCTATGATCAGAGAAGTAAATAACGAGGCTATGCCAAATAGGACTGCCTCATACCAGCTAAAGGTTCTAAACTATGAGAAATAGAGAGGAGCTCAGAGCTTAGGAAGAGATGTGGAAACTTCAGGGTTTAGGTTTCGTGGCAGAGCCTGGGACTTAGGAAATCATAAACTGATTATTTTTTGATACTGGTACAAAAAGCATCACAGACTTTAGAACATCATTAAGGGTAGAGACAGATGGAGATTTCGTAGGTCACGAAGCTTATACAAATTACAAGAGGGAAATGCTTTGAGAAAAAATAGAAAATTATGAGTACAATACTAACATACATGTTTAGTTAAATAAAAAAGCAAATCCCAATAAATTATAAATTTTTAAATAGCTGACAAGTATGATAAATATTCAAAGTAATAAAATGGCATTTTGAAAAACTATCCTGCCATATCTCTAATATATTTTTGGTCTTCATTTTTGGCTATGTATTCTGTAATGTTCTCCTCATACGAAAACTATATTGTAATATGATTTTCTATATATAAAAAAGAAAGAAAAGTTAGTCTTTCTTCATGATTGTTTGTCGAAATTTAGTTTTTGCCATTGGTAGTTTTACAAAGTTCTTCAAAACTTCTTAGTAGTAATATCATGTATATTTTTAGGATTACTGTCAAATTTGGGAAATCTTTATAAGGATGTTATGATATTCATATATTTCAAGTTCATTTTAGCAGTGACATTCTAAGTAGTCTTTAAATTCATAACATTTATTAACCTGGTTTTCATGGGTATTTAGTTTATAGTAGCATTTTCTAAGTTTTAAGAATCTCTGTCACTATTTCATATCAAATCAGTAAGAATTTATATATTTAATACATTCACATGGTTCATTCCTTAATATTAACTGGATTATCAACCTATGACTTTACATTTTACTTCAGTTTGAAATAATTTCTCTTAATTTATTTACCATGTAATCTAAAATATTTTTATCACAACTTACTTCTAGCTTAATTCTAGCCTTAATTTCCTAGGGCTAATATAACAAATTGCTACCAACTTGGTGGCTTAAGACAATTTAAATTTATTCCCTCACAATTCTAGAGGCAAAAGGTGTAAAATCAAGTTTTCAGCAGGACTGTAATCCTTATAGAGACTTTAGAGGATAATTCATTTCATGCCTCTTCTAGCATCCGCTGGTTAACAGCTTTCTTAGCTTGTAGCCACATCACTGTAATCTCCCTCTGTCCTCTCATTCATGTCTCATATAAGAGTGCTTGCCATTGGATTTAGGGTCCACCTGAATCATACAGGATCATCTCCTTATCTCAAAATCCTTAATGTAATTACATCTGCCAAGTTTTAGGGATTAGAATCACAAGTTTTAGGGATTAGAATGTAGACATATTTTTGTAGGCCACTATGGAGCCCACAACAGTATTGGAATACGTTCTATCAAGATTATTGCTCACTTTATTACATTTCCCGTATTTCATGAATTCTTATCTATATTTTCTCTTAGTTCTTTCATATAATAAAAGTGAAAACAAAGAGAGCATCTCTCCACATCAGACATCTATTATCACAATAGTGTGCATAATAATAAACCCGCCTCAAAATGTAGCTTGTATTTTAAAAAATCATTTACTGTTTCCTGAGTCTCTGGTTTAGCTGGTTTCTTGTGATGATCTGCGATGTCTTCTACTGATCTCTGCTGGGCTTATCAGTTGTCTGAGTTCAGCTGGCAGGTCACCTGTGTACTGGCTGATCTGGAATGTCCTCTAAAGGGAATGATGTATATCCCCTCTATGTGGTTTCTTGTCCTCAGTCTATACAGGCATGTGCTCATGACAATGACAGATGTAAAATAGATTCCAGAAACACACAAAGCTTCTTAAAGCCCAGTGTCAGATCTGGCACACTAGCACATTTGCCCATTCTGACCAAAGCACCTCACAAGTCTAGTTCAGTTTCAAAGGGCTGACTTGGCAGATACTGCCAGTCACATTGCACAGGAAACAGAAAGAGAGGGGTGTGAAATATTGGAGCCTCCATACTACCCACCTGCCACAACTTCTTTCCTTCAAATTAGGTATCTGCAACTTATAACATGGTTTATTGAAATTGTTCCAAATGTTATTCTAGTTAAAATAGAAGAATCAAGCCTTACTAACTTTTCATATAAATATTTTGTATTCTATTTGGAAATGGGTTTCTCCACTGATTTGGCAAATATATATTTTAGTTGTCAAAAGGTTGTACTCACCTTACAAGGCTTAAGCAGGTTTATAATGAGTATCTTGTTACACTTAAATGATTAAAAAAAACAACAACTCGGTTGCTCTGTGTTTAAAATGTTCCACGTAAGAGCCAAATTCTAAAAGAAAATATAAAATATTGCAAAATACTGAAACAGTCAAAAACATGAGATACTGTGATGGAAGACTTTTCTCCAATGGGGAAAAAAGAATTCGGGCTGCTTGACTTAAATTTTGTGACACTTTCAAGTCACAGTGATGCAGGGTAAGTCAGCATGGTGGACGGTCGTTGTATTCCTACACAGTTCTCAATAACTTAATGCAGATGTGACTACAAACCACAAAAAACAAGTGCTACTCAAAGCAATTTAATCATGCCCCTGAGTCAACTTAGTTACTCTGAGGATGGAGGGGAAGTTGAGAAAACAGAGACAAGAGTCTACCAATTATATTTTTAAAATCTTTGTGATGGTCCTTAGAAGATACTTTGAGGAGGAAAGACAGAACCCCAATAACTCAGGTTGGATTTTTCACTAGAATGGTACAAGAGGGTTCACCAAAAAGTTTGCTGATTTGGAGCAATAGGAAGTGCAGTATTTCTTGCACATAAGGTTTTGAAAACAGATCTTTATTCTTCTTATTAATGATAAACAAATTTCATTATAAATTTAATTACAGACACACTGTATACTCTTTAGAGATTTGCAATACATAGTAACATAGTTATTATGTAGTTTTCATGAATAACACTTCTCTGTTCAGTCTCATTGGGTGATTTCCAGAGCATCAACATGGTTGATTTGACTGTTTGCCCAAATTTATAGTTGCTTTTGCAGGAAAGAATTTATTGACCTCCTTACTCCATCATGCCAGAAGTGAATCTCCAAAATTTACTTTTCAATTTTCCACTAATTTTTCATTGTTTCTATATTTTTTCTAATATTTTTTGATGCTCAAGACAATAAAGGGAGCCCATATTTTGTCTTGTTTTTCAAGCACATGTATATGGTAGCTCAAAATTTAGGGCCAATTACAGTTTTATGTTGTTCAAATAGATATTTTAAATTTAAAATCTATGAAAATGACACATATTTTTAAGATACTACATCACCATGTAAAAATTCACTACATTGTATATTCCATACAGGTGCTAAGCCTTTATAAAACCCTAAATACATTAATTTTAATCATCTTTGAAGTTGTCTAGTAGGTTTCTTTTGTGAGTTTGTGTGTGTTAGTTACAGCCTTGTCTGAATGTTTTATGCCATTAAAGGAACATATTCTGTTTTTATTTAAAGAATACATTATTTCTGATGTGATCAAGATAAAAAGTAAAGAATATTAAGATGCCACTGTCATCCTAACACATACTGGCTATAAACTATGAAATACTAGTATGGAAACCAACCAATAATATGTATTTGAGTTAAGGTCGGTGATGTATCTCTAGGAAAATATGCCAGTGAAGATGAGATGTCTGTGAAGGTCAGGTTGTCCTAGTGGGAATCTTAGAATGATTTCCAAGTGTTTTACTTTAAAAAAAAAGAGAGAAAGAAAAGAAAAGAAAGGAAAGGAAAGGAAAGGAAAGGAAAGGAAACAACACTAAGGGAGATGAAATCTCTTAAACAGAAAATATGTTTAGGAAAACATTAGGTTTAATGTAATTAGCATGTGGAAGAAGAGAAAACTTATACTAGGAATTGCAGCATAAACTTTAAAAACAAAATCATCAAACAGATAAAAACGCTTTTCCAAGAACATCATCCCAGAGCGATAATGTAAAGGACACCATTCTTACAATCATGGACAAAGGACCATGGCAAGATCAGAGCAGAGCATGGTGGAGAGTATGTGTGTTGTCGGGGGCAGGGCTATGGAGACAAGATGGTGAAGGTGAGGATTTTGTCTAACTAAGATACAATGATTAATTATAGTCATCATCAGAGATAAAATAATAAGGAAAAGTCTGTATCTACGTAGATATTTTTATTCTAAACCGGAAAAACCTTTCGAAAATTAAAAAAACAAAATAAATTGTGTTGTAAAATAGGAATCCCATAGAAAACAAAAATGGGAACCAAGGGAGATGAAGAGAGAAATTAATATAGGAATTAGGGAATGATAAAGGGAATTAGAACAGGTTTAACAGTGGAGTTTGGTAAAAATGGATACAGCTATGATTCTAAGCATGAAAGGTATGTTCCCTTGATATCTGAGCTCAGATCGGGTTAATGGCAGGACATATGTTTTTCTACTTCTGTTCTAGGCTCATGAACTTCTTATACATGAAATATGCTTTTTCTTAATTTCTGCCCATTTTTTATTCCGAAATACAAATATCATCTCTGTGAAATCATGTTAGCCTAAAATAATTTAATCCACCTTATCTTCTCTCTCATTTTCAGTCTTATCTGCTATTATTCTACTGTGTACATCCTGTGATCCTGCCTAATTCAACTACTTGCTGTTTCTCACTTTCTCTCTTATCTTCCTTTTCCATAAGGTATGCCCACTGGATAGAGTTTTCTTCTCTGCTTGTCTTTAATTTTCTAGCCTTTCTAATCCTTTCAATATCTTTAAGACCTATATATATTGTTAAGTACTGTTTGCAAAAATCTCATTGGGGTTTAAATGATGAGGGAAATGGGACTAAGTTCCTTCACTTAAAAAAATTATCACGGATACTTCAATACGAGAAATACAGATCTACGTGTTTAGTTTTAAAATATAAAATATGGCAAACAAAACTTTCTTCTGCTCAGTGACTCCTCAACCATATCTAAGTAAAATTCATCAATACTGTTGAATGCCTACTACATACCGAGCACTGCTTTAAGCATTGCAGCTAGAACAGTGAAGAAGACTGGCATGAGTGTGCCACCGTGGAACTTATATTCTAATTGGGGAAGATACAGTCAATAAATGAATCAATAAATATAATAAAATATACAATAATTTTGACTAGTAAAAAGTAACATGAAAAAAAAGGTAACGCCTCACAGTATGAGAGGAATACGACTGAAAGAAACTAAGATACAAGACAAACCAAGTAATTTAGACAGGGTGGTCCACTCATTCTTCCAAGTGAGTAATTTAGACAGGGAGGTCAACTCATTATTGTTAAAGAGATCATATCTGAATCAGGGCATTAATGATGAAAAGGAGTTTGCCATGGTAAAACTGGTGGGGGAAGTAAAGGTGGGATACATTTTCAGGAAGAGTTTATAGCAGTAGCAAAGGCCATGACATGGGAATTAAATTGGCCTATTTGAGTTTCAAGCAGAAGATACATATGGCTGGAACATATATGGGGGGAAAGTAATAGAAAATAAATTCAAAGACACAGGCAAGTACCACATCTTATAAAATGTGCTCAGTAGGGTGACTTAAACCATTCTCCAATACCATCAAAACAAAATTTCATAATTACTTGTGGATATAGTATCTTCCTATATCTTGAGCCCTTCCATCACTTTGCAATTCAATTATGGAGTTTATCTTCACAACATGTTATTCACAAAGTGTTTTAAATTATATAGCAGATAATCTCCTTGAGGCTGTGGACCATATCACCCATTTTTGTGTCCTTGAAATGCCTAATTTGGTATCTTTATCAGATGTTAGTAATCATTTTTGGACATGTTAAGTATCCTGATAAAATTAATCTGAAACAAATGCTGTTGAATTGATTGGCATGATTTATAACTTTTTAGTAAGTAGTTATTCAGTGAAGAGTTTTGTTGAAATTTTTGTGAATTTTTTGTTTATGGTTTAGTTGAAATTCTTATAGATCATATTTGTAAATTAGTATCTAAGGACACATTAGATTTACTGGAGTATGGGACTTTATCTCATCAAATTTCATTATAATATCTACTTTAGACATTAAAACAATTCTAATGAAGTTAGAAAATCCAAATGGAAACCTACTGCAAATTGCAACTTCTTTAACGTTAATTAGTTAAAGGAAACTTAGGTTGGTCAATACCACCAATGCAGTATATCAAATCTGAAGAAGTACAAGGACACTGGGTTATTGAATCCCAAGGACTTGCTTGCATTTCAGGGGTGAGGTAAATCAATGATGTTGGAAATAAACTTTATAGAGCCTTATTGCCTCTACTGTTCAGTTTCCTTGTTCCAGACCCTAAGATATGATGATGTAAAATACTACTAAATCCTTGAAAGAACATTAAATTAGTATTTGAAAGGTTCTACTGCAAGGTTAAGTCAAGCTAACAGAGTTATATATGAGAGAGAATATGTGAAATATTTTTAATAAACATGGACAAATTTAAGAGGAGAGTAATAGCATTTTTTTTCTAGTCTTGTAAAAATAATTGACATATACAAGTCTCTTAAGTGTCGATTTCAAGTACTCAAGCTTCACTGTATAGTATTTTATTTCCTTAAGGTTCATGAAACTTTGCTCTTTGGGTCAATGTGAATAATGTGAAGTAAATCACCTTATTAATATAAGTTATTTAACTGACCCCTTCCATCCTTGTGTTCAATAGAAAATGGTTCCTATACAATGGCACATAGTTTCTCCAAAGAATACAAAAGTCAAACAAGCCTATCTGTAGTTTTGTCAGCGTCCTCTCTGTCAGAATATTGCAATATTAAACCACCATCATTCACCAATGAAAATGAAGAGCTTTTTGTAATATTTGAAAAACATAATGAAGAATTTGTTAATGGCAAGTATATATTTCTATATGTGTCTTTTGCAGTGAATGAAGTAAATAACATTCCTCTCTAAATTATAAAAATCTGCCACAATGTCAAGTACTCTAAGGAAACATGTCTTTATTCTAAATATTTACTTTTTTGAAAGTCTCATGTATTCAAGCTGTGTCTTCCTATTTACCAGTTTACTTACTTTTTGGTTAACCTGAGTATATAAGCATAGTTATACAATTATAGGACTGGAGAGACTTTGTATTCATTGAGTGTCTGTTGTTTTTTGTGAGGTTTTCTTACCCTTTTGAAAAATTTGATGACAGCTGTGTACCCTGTCCTCAGAATAATACACTAAAGCCCCTACCCATAAACTTCCTTATACAGTTTCAAAGGGTTTAGGATCTTTGATTTTGTTCATTCCCCTGTCTGATATACAAAGAAAAATAGTTTTCTGCCATGTTCCTAGAGCTCTTAAGAAAAGATATTTCATACATCACTTAGTAATGCATTCCAAATGGTTCAAAACCTTTCTTAATCAGTACCATATCTCAGAAGAGATCAAGTCTCCTAAGTCAATGCAGACAAAAAACAATTGCCTTCCTTTTCCCAATTATTGGATTAAATTGAGCAAGTACAAAGATGGAAAAAGTAACTAACATTAAAAAAATCCCCAAATCCAGATTTTTATTGTGGTACTTTCATTTGAATAATATTTTCCCTCTGAACTGTTGACAAACTGATAAATATGAAAATTTCAAGGTGAACTGTTTTGTAAAACAAACATCTGTATTTGAATTTTACATTAGTATATTCAGGAAAATCTGGATGCACTTCCTGAGACTCCAGATCATAAAGAACCAAAGGTTGAAAGCAATGACTTTCTCAACAGATTTGAACATCTGCTCACTGTCAATATTCTCAACATCTCATCTATCCTGCACTCACCCTGTTTTCCTTGGTTCTATCTGAAATGTGGATGGAAAGCAGTCCTGACTCACCATGCATTCAGCATTTTGTCTTTACAGTTAGAAGCATTTTTAGCAGAAGGAATTTAATAGATAATCATTTGTTTAAATGCAAACTTATTAGATTTAACCCCATGAATTAGCAGTGGATAAATTAGATTTATCCATTTCCAATCTCTTAACCTTTTAATTGTTGGTTTCAAAAGTCACAACTTATCCTGTAGATTTCCAACATTGTCCTAGAGAAGATGATAAGAAAATATTCAACCATTTTTACTATTATGGACAGATATACAAGTAATATAAACATGTTATTGTAAAAAAAAAGTGAAAATATATGTCACTACCATATATTATTGAAATAGTACAAAATAGCCCTGCCTTTATTTAAGACAAAATGAAATATTCTGGGATGTGTATTTAGTCACTTATTTCTATCATTTCACCCACATTCTGCATGATTGTATTTAAATCATAATCTTTTTTTTTTTTAACGTTTATTTATTTTTGAGACAGAGAGAGACAGAGCATGAACGGGGGAGGGGCAGAGAGAGAGGGAGGGGCAGAGAGAGAGGGAGACACAGAATCGGAAGCATGCTCCAGGCTCTGAGCCATCAGCCCAGAGCCTGACGTGGGGCTCGAACTCATGGACCGTGAGATCGTGACCTGAGTTGAAGTCGGACGCTTAACTGACTGAGCCACCCAGGCGCCCCTAAATCATATTCTTAAATACAAAACTTAAAATATTTATGTATCTATAATAAAATTTTAATTCTCATGCTAAACATCTTTCTGAGAGTGAACTAGAATAATGATGTATAGATATAACCAAGAGAAATACATTAGAACTTTAAAAAACTTTGCCTCTCAAAACCCATTAAAATATTGTGCATAAGAATAAAATGAGATTTAAATCCACAAGGAAAATGATAGAGTACAAACTGTAGCCTATGAGGATAGATTTTTTCTTTTTTTGAATACTAAAAAGTGATTGAAAGAATTCTAATTTCTAGAACATCAAAGTCTAACAATAAATTATATAGATATTTATATAACCCACCAGTAAGTTATGTGTGTGTGTGTGTGTGTGCGCATTTAAAAAAAAAAGTAATTAAATTTAGAACTTTGAAGAAAGTACAGGGAATCCTCTGGAGTCCACAGGGATCTGAAATGTAAAACTAAAAGCACAATATCCAAAACTGAGGATGCTGGTTAGGGATGTAGGAGGAAAATTGGACATTTGAAAAACTCATATCTACCATCATTATCGACATCTTCCCAATACTTAAAGACTTTTCTGATGACATCGATAGTGATATTTATGTGATTTTTTGAAACTTCATAATGAAATTGGGAAGATGCTCATAATTCAGTAAACCAGTATTTTCCAAATTTGTACATGGACAAAGAATCCATTCAAAGTGCAAGATAGGCCAATGAATTTTAATACAACAGAGTAAGAAATGTTCCCTGATACAGTTTCAGCTTCTACAATGCAACTAACAGTTCAGAAACTATGCATACTGACTTAAGGTTTGGTATCAAATAATATCCACGATGATTTGATAACTGTGTGTGTGTGTGTGTGTGTGTGTGTGTGTGAATCTGGATTTATTCCCTATACTTCAAGAAAAAAATTTTTCCAACAAATAAATACCAAATACCAAAATATCAAGGAAAAAAATTTTCCAACAAATAAATACCAAATAAAATATAAAAGAGATTTGGTAAAAGTTTTAAAAAACCAGTGACACTTTTCTCATTAAATATTTGTGGGTTTAGAAAAGGTAATTATGCTTCATAAAAAGGTACTTATGTTAAAATGTAATAGGTTTATTATCACCATTTTAAAATGAATAATATATAAATAGGTTATACATTTCTCAGTTTTAATTTGCATATGATAACTATCAACATATGTACCACACATGAAGAAAAATTCTTTGGAGCTCTTGATAATTTTTTTAAAGTGTAAAAGAATCTTGAGACCAAACAGTTTTAGAACTGTTGTATTAGAACAGCTAAGTAACTTGTTCAGTGAGGCACAGGAACTGAAGTTACTCTATCTCTTCAAAACCCATATTCTTCTTCCTTCACCAGCCTATTCTCCCACAATACCTCTATTATCACCCAGATGTTTTTGGATTCAGACATTCATCAAATATAAAAATACAGCAGATGTATGTATGTGGGTAACAGTATTCTTTTCAGGTGTCTTTGTGTGTATGTTGTGTGTGTGTACGTAGTCTGTGTGTGAGAATTCATAGATGTGTGTTGACAAAGACTAATGGCTGTGCTAATTTCTTCATATACTAGCAGCTTGTTCTGGGAAATCAAATAAATATATTCATTTCTTTGAAATGATAATAATTGAAAAATTTAGCTTTCCTATTGGTCTTAATTACTTATAAGTAAATATAGGAAATGAGATGTTAGAAGATGTATTTTAGACATTTTATCATATTCTCTTTGTTTATAGTCTGTTTCAATGTGAGCTTCCTGAGGGTACTGTTTTTTGCCAGCTTTGTTCATTACCTTATTAAAAGTACCTAGAAAAATCCCTGATATTCAATAAATGCTTTATAAATTAACATGTGCTAAAAATATACAGTAGAGAGATCATAAAAAGAATCACAAGTAAGATTATATTGACCATCCCCATCATTGGATATTTTTCCCTATTCTTGTCTTTCTAAAAATTTTACTTCTTTATTCAAGCGCCTGTCATTGGCAACTCAGCTCTATCCTCTCTTGATTATTTTATTTTTCTCCAGTTACAGGGTCCCCAAACCTTGTTAACCCAGCTTCTAAGGAGATAAAACTCATATAACAAAATCATTACATCAGTGCAATATTTTTTTGTGTTTGTCTAAGCCTTCTTAACTGTGTGTGCCTTTTATGACCAAAGCACTACACAAAAGTGTTTTTATTTTCCCAGAGAAAAGTATAATTATCCTTTCTCATATCATAAAATATAGGATTTTATCTATGAGAAATGGAGATCACCTTGACATTTCTAAGAAAAGATACAACATCACGTGGTACATCCTTTAGAAAGATAATTGGCAGCCTTTGGAAGATAGACAGACTGGACACAGACTTGTCAGGAGGCAATGGTAATACAGTAAGAGTATGAATGAGGCAAAAGCAATCAGTTTGGAGCAAGAGGGATAAAATCTAGAAAGGCACAAGAGAAAGAAATGCCACGATTTATTTTAAGCAATTACATATGAGATAAGGGAGAACCCAGTGAGACTAAAATATTATGCAAACTTTCTGGGAGAAAAAAAAATATTATGCCTGAGATAATGACTATAAGAAATAAACCATGTGTGTGGAAAGTAAAAATTACTTTGAAAAATCTTGATTTATGTCTGTGAAACAATGAAATGAAGATATCTACGTAGCATTTAGAAATATCTGGTTCTAGGATTTAGGAGAAAGACCAGAGCTAGGAAAAGGGATTTCAACAATCTCCTATCACTGGGGTAAGCAGGAGCTGATAAAAAGGATGAAATCAATTGCTGAAGCAGAGAATGAGTCACAGAAGTGCCTAAGGGTAGAAACCTATGACTCAGTGTTCTCAGAGGCTTGGAAAAGTGAAATGGGATAAAGAAAAGTATTTAAGTGTATATATATATATATATATATATATATATATATACATATGTACACATATACGTATATATGTACACATATACATATGTATATATACACAGAAGGACTTTTTTTATATCATCCATCCAATTATTTACATCAGTGTCCGCCAAAATTATAATAAAATTGTAGCATATCAACTACATGGATTATAATTGAATCACAAATAAAATATTTATAATATAGACTAAATGTAAAAATAGATTTTTTTAAAATACTAGATGCTATGTAGTATATAATATTACACCCATTTGAAAATACCAGCATATAAATAACTACTGAGAAGTGGAGAAGAGAATCTTTAATATGGGCTCAGTGATCCGATTATCTGGATATTAATAGAAATTTGACAATATTTTATGACTCTTAATGGCTTTCCCCCCCCCCCAATTCTCTAAAGTCACGTTTTCTCGTTTGTAAGTTAAAATTAATAATCATGTTTCCTTCTGCTTGTGGAGAGAATTAAGTGTGATTATTCATGTGCTTAGCACATGACTAGCACTCAATAACTGTTAGATATAATTACTCATTTTGATTATTGGAAGGAAATAGAGAAAAGCAAAATAAATTGCTATTTTTGAATGGTTGATTGTCGTATCTTAAGAGACTGTGGTTCGTCTCAATTAGTTCAATTTAAGCATCCTGGGCAAGTTACTTAGTCTCTCTGTAAATAACAATAGCACTTACCCAACAGATTTGTTGTGGAAATATAATGAACAGAATAAAACCCAGCATAGTATTTGTGTATATATTTTTTTCCTTGCATATATTTAGAACCCACTTTTTTGTTAATGTTCATAATATCTTAGTATTGTTATGGTAAAGTGGTCATTTTATGAATTTCTTGGAATTTTTTTTTACTAAATGTTTAAAAAGTATAGGCTGTTCTTGAAGCATAAATTCAAGATTTAAAAATATCCAATGAAAACAAGACTGGCATGGGTTATTTTAACCTTTAAAGGTAGCTTGTATCTTTTTCTCAATTTCATTAATGTAACTAAAAAAATAATAAATAATTATTGCATTGCATATTGTTATGCTGTAATATTTAAGCTTTTTTAATGTATGTGTTAAAATACATGTGAATATCTGCTCTTCAGCTTGGGAGATCACAGACCATTTATTTTCATATTCTTGACATTTTGTGCATTATATTTTGACTGCAAGTTTATGAGTTCTATGATATGAAGCAAACACACACCATCTTAAAAATGGGAATGAATACTCAAGAAAAATGTTACCTAGGAGTTATACAATTTTAAGTTTGAGTAATATAAGCTTTTCACAATTTCTACACTTGAATAAAAACTGAAACGAGAAATGTCAAGGGTAACTTAGTGTTTATTCACAACTACATATACTAAACTAGATCCTTCTGAAAATGGGGAGTAAAACTAAGGTACACAAAATAACTTTATAATTTATGGTATTGTTACTATTGTTGGTTTTTAAACAAAATAAGGCACCCTAGTTGTATACCCTGTATCTCACGTGCTTATCCTTTCCTCCACAGTTTCCAATAATTTCCTGAGGAATACAAAAAAATGTTATTTTGTCAGAGTACAAGTTCCTGTGCATGCCTTTAGGAATTCCAAGTCAAAATTAGATGTACTCATTGATATTCTATTACAATTGCTATAATAAAATACTACTGTAGTTATTGTGACAAAATTATACATTCCATAATAACAGAATCTACTTCTCACTTTGATAGGCAGCAAGAAAGCAAGAGATAAGCTTTGTGTAGTACTTAAGATTATGGACCCTAAAGTCACAGCAGTGTCTTCAGATTTAACTCTCCCACTTTCTCTTTGTGTGACCTTAGACAAATCTTCTAATCTTTCTGAAACTTAGTTTTCTCATTTAAAAATGAAAATAATTATAATGACCTATAATAGTAATGCAACTCTTAGGACTATTATGAGTATTAAGTGAATCAATACACATGTAGCACTTAGAGAACAGTGGTAAGCAACCAGTCTACAATAAGTGTTATCTATTTTAATATATACAAATATATGCAAATATATGTGTCTGTGGGTCTTAAAGCCTGTAAATTTTTGCAAGTATTTTTTTTTTTGATGATGAACCAATAATCACCCCTCAATAAAATTTTCTTATTGCATTTGAAATTATAGAATCTGGACTGCCACAGTAAATGCATCTTTGCAGAGGTGTCTCTAGCTGATTATGGAGACGTTTAAGAACAGGTCAATAACATAATATTTCTCTTCAATTAACTATACTATGTCAATAAATCTATAATATCCTTCATGGTTAAAGTAATATAAATCATTTGATGTTTTTAAGCAATATGGTAAGAAACAAGACAGCAGAAATATTTTACATGATGAATACAATGTAGCAAAATGGTACATTCCTTGTTACCATTTTATTTTATATTTTAATATATTTTTAAAGCTTATTTATTTATTTATTTATTTATTTTGAGAGAGAGAGAGAGAGCATGAGCAGGAAAGGGGCAAAGAGAGAGGGAGAAAGAGAATACCAAGCAGGCACCACACAGAGCCCAATGTGGGACTTGATCATGACCTGAGCCGAAATCAAAAGTCAACTAACTGAGCCACCCAGGCGCCCCTCCTTATTACCATTTTAAAACAACCTGTTCTCTGGGAGTTTTTGTCCTTATCCACTACTTTGTAGTTGTGTGACCTTGTTCTAGTTGTTTTGTTTTGTTTGTTTTTTAATCTGTATCTCAGTTTCTTATCAAAAGGGAGGAAAAAAGTAGGTAGCATATAATGTTCCTCACAGAGTTGTTGTGGAAATATAATGAGATGGCACATGTAGACACTTACCAGAGCTATAATACAGCAACATTCAATTCCTGAACTTGTTAATCAGAGTCCAAATCAAGTTACATCATTTCTTTTTCTATTTCTTCTTTTTTTTTTCCCCCAAGAGTAATCTTTTCAGATCTACCTTCAAAATACATTCTGAACTCCACCATTTTCCTTCATTTCTATGGTACATTTCAATTCAAGCTTTCAGCGTCTTTAAGCTGGGCTTCCTGCAAAGTTGCCATCTAAGTTATATCATGTTACTCCAGGGTTATTCTCATAACTATTTGCACTCTCCAGTGCTGCCTCACTGCATTTAAAATAACATTGAAAGTCTTTACTAAGATGTGACTCCTCTTCCACTTATTCATGACAGACCATCTACCTTCATCTCCTTGATGCTATTTGAATAAGTCAAACAAATGTTCACCTCATGACCTGTGCACTAACTGTTTTGGTTTGGCCAATTATTGCCTGAATATGAATCGTGACTCAATATTTTAGTTATTTAGGCCTCTGCTCAAAATTCATCTACCTCCTATTCCCTTGCTGTCTTCATTCTTTTTGTCACTGCTTGATACATAGTTGTGAGCTAAATGAGTGGAAGTACTCTTTTTTACAGAGTTATATCCTCAGTGCCTAGAACAGTGCCTGGTCGGCAGGAGGTACTAATATTAGTTAATAAATTTAATTGCTATTATAATAATTAAGGTCCATAATATATACATTTCTTTTTTTCTATTTTTTGAATTATAACTGTTTATATATTTATATATTTCAGAAAATAAAGTATTTGGAAGAAATTATATTGTCAAGAATCACCATTCCCCATCCTCATTCAAAGAGTCATAACTGAAATCTTTTGATGTATTTCCTTTCAGCATATTTTAGTGCATTTCTATATTAAAGAATTGAGATGGTTGGTAAAACAGAAATCATTACAGCTATCTAAAACAAGAATATTTTATTTTACATTTGACAGAGTGCAAGTGGGGGAGGGGCAGAGAGGGGGGTAACAGATGATCTGAAGCGGACTCTGCTCTGACAGGAGGGGGATGCTGCTGATGCGAGGCTGGAACTCACAAACCTTGAGATCACGACCTGAGCCTTAGTCAGAGGCTCAACCAACTGAGCCACCCAGGCACTCCAACAGGAATAAGTTTGATAGAGGTTATCAGATACTTATAAAATCATTGAGTTATGAGTAAAGAAAGGTACAAAAAGTCACTGTTAGCTCTCCAGTTGCTACTTCCTCTCAAGGTGTCAGGCAGTTGCAGGAATCACAGAAATCTTCAGAGGATGATTACAGCAGCTTACAGCAATAAGGTAGATGATTCATAGAAAAGCACCACAAAACACTGCAAAAATTTCACATCTGTCAAAGGGCATGCTTGTCCACTAATGCTGGAGAAAAAAATAACATGCCCCAAACTGTTTCTGCCTTATTCTTGTCCATCTCAATAAATGCTAACCCTTTCTCCCAGTTGCCCACATCAATTATCTAAGTGATATTAACTCTTAATCTCGCCCCTTGAAGAACTGTTTATTCTAATTCCAAAGTGATCTTAAATGCCCCCCTTCTTTCCATCTTTATTTGTAGCAATTTACCTCATTCCTCAATTGTTCCAACATTCTACATTCTTCCTTCCCTCTAATCCATTCTCCACATGAGTCAGAATTTTTGTGTTAACTTAAATGAGAAGCACTTCTATTATACTTAGGGTGATGTTAAATTTATGAAGCACAAGATAATAGCAATTGACTACATAAAATGAGTAAAAGTTTTAAAGGAAAATATGTATGGTTTTACTCACTAGAAGTAAATTGGATAAGGTTATCAAGCAAGCATTTGAATTGTGTGTCTGAAGCCCTGGTCAGGCATTGAAAATAATAATAAAAAAGCAGGGGGAATCAACAGAATTATTTCTTTTAAGAAGTCCAACCTAATGATGATAACATTTCCAAACCACTAGGTAAATAAATTAATTGTATTAATGTGAAAGAGTGAGTGATTAATTTATGAAACGGGGCTCAGAAATTCTAAAGGTGAGGAAAAAAAGCAACAACACAAAGTTGTAAAAAGAAAAACAGTAAGCTCCAGATGGTAAGTTTCTTTTTCAAATTGAGTTAGGTACTAGAAAAAAGTCTAAAACTTCACACAGTGATTCTAGACCTTAGCACTTCTGCTAATAAATTCTCACTAATTTTCTTAGTCTTTACTAGTTGAATGTTGAAAATCTGCTATCCTAACACAGATACACATACACACATACATACACATGCACACCCTCTGTCATCTGTCAAGTTCTAAAATCTTGACAATCACTATTTAAAGAAATTTAAATTTATAGGAGCTATTTATTATAGTTCTGTTTTCCCTGTATGTTTCTTTTCTGCCTTGGCTATTTGATCAGTACTTTTAGCATTCCAATTAAGTAACTTGTAGTAGTCCATATAACACACAAAAATTCAAAGTGATATAAAAAACATATTTGTTACCAAAAATATGCTGACCTAAATGTAATTATATTACAGTTTCTTTTTTAATTTTCTTTTGTCAAACCGTTTTTTTTGCATTTTTTTTTCACCTTACAGAAGCATTCTTTTAAATTCATCTGCTAATGCCTCTGAGGTCAAAACCTGTTATTTTTCCTCAATCCTTTGGCTTTAATATGTTATTTAAAGGAACCAGACATCAGCTTTAACATATCAAATGAAACCAACTATGACCCAGGTATAGGCTGACCCTTTCATAGTCCCCAGTTCTCTTATTTTATTTAACTAGGAACATTTGTTCACAGATACTGATAGGAAATTGACAAATGTTAACTGACAAGCACCTGGTACTTATTAAGCAAGATCTACAAGTAATCATAGATAATATACCTTTTTTCAGCAATAAAACTCAACACAAAGAAACTCATTAAAGCACTTTTGAAATATATGAACAATATTTATTGTAATGGAAATATAATCAAATCACTGATATTTCTAAAAACAAAATTTAATGATTTCCTCTCCCCCCCATCCCCACCCTAGAAACGACATCTTCATCAGTAAATCCACCAGTAACACTTGCTATCTTTAGTTCACCAATTAGGGTGACAATCCTCAGCAATCCCACTGCAACCAACCACTATCTACCCAACTCAATCTAGTGACAAATTAATACATGCTGATACAGAGATCACTATCATTGAGTACTTAAACTTTCTTCTTTCTAATAAAAAACAACGCAACTGAGATAAAACCATGATTTTTAAGTCAGTCTAATGTTAAATAAATAAATAGTAGCTTGACCTAAGAGTACTTGTACTAGGAAAAGAAAGGAGCTAAAAACAGAAGTAGAACATTGATTTGCCAGTGACATCTGATTTACACACTTATGGAACATCTGCTCTCTGGAAATTCTGCTGTTCCAAATGACCTCACAACTTCTGCCAAAATTTTTCAGATTATTTTATGTGGATCACTGGTGCAACAAAAGTGCAGTCAGAGGATATTTAAACTTATGCAGCAATCTGAATGGAACAGATATGAGCAAATCTTATCCAACAAGTATGGGGAGGGGAAGTAGAATAAATTAACTCTGCACTAAGTATATGCAAAAATATTCCTAAATATGGTACTCTTGAAATATTTTCATGTCTTTAATAAGATGGCTTTCGGGGCGCCTGGGTGGCTCAGTCGGTTGAGCATCTGACTTCGACTCAGGTCATGATCTCGCGGTCTGTGAGTTAGAGCCCCGCGTCCGGCTCTGTGCTGACAGAGCCTGGAGCCTGTTTCAGAGTCTGTGTCTCCCTCTCTCTGCCCCTCCCCCGCTCATGCTCTGTCTCTCTCTCTCTCTCTCTGTCAAAAATAAATAAACATTAAAAAAATTTTTTTAATAAGGTGGCTTTAATAAGCCATTTTGATGTCTTTAATAAGATGGCATTTTATTCAGTTACAGATAATCTGTAGAAGTTGGCCAGCTAAACGTTAAGACTTCCATTAGCGGTTAGTGGTCTATTGTAAGATGAACAAATATAGAGATGACCATTCCAAACATCGTAAGTAACTTTCTTTGAAAATAGCCCATTCTCCCTCAGTATTATTAAGTATCTGTGAACAGCATGCATCCCAACCCCATGCCCTAACCTCAGTGAAATATTGCTTTGGGAGGGGGGCCTGCACATACCATCTTCTAAAAACAAAACAAGTAGAGTATTGCATTATTCAGCTCAGGCTGCCATAACAACATACACTAGAGTGGCTTAAACAGGAATTTTGTTTTCTCATAATCCTGAAAGCTGCAAGTCCAAGATCAGGGTCCCAATATAGGTGGTTTCTGATGAGATGTCTTGGTTTGTAGGTGGTTGCCATCCCTTTGTGTACTCACATGACCTCTTCGTGCACACACAGAGGGAGTGAGCTAGATATAGTTTCTCTTCTTATAAGGACACTAATCCCATAGGATCAGAGTCCCTCATGAGCTCATTTAACCTTAATTACTTCCTTAGAGGCATCATCTCCAAATATAGCCACACTGCAGATTAGAACTTCAACATATGAATTTTGGAGGCATGCAAACATTTAGTCGATAAAAAGTATGTTGTGAGATAGAAGAGAAATAATGAGAGGAAAAAAAGAAAATTCAGGAGCTCTGTTTTAAGTATTATTTAAAGCTGTACATACTTTCAAATGTAAATATGATTCATTCAATTATCAACACAAGAAGTGGAGAATAACATGCAAGCTTTGAATACGGAAACATTTTTTATTTTAATAAACCTTGTCTGCCAAGTGTTATTATAACATATGTAAGATGGAATGGATTTCAGCAAAAATAGATACTTTTCAAATTAAACATAAGGATTCAGCATTTGGAACTTTTGAATTCTATACTAGTTGTTTAAGTAACACAAGCCACCAAAATAAAATCACAACAGAATGAAAGAATTTTTTTTTATTTATACAGCAATAGCAGCAGCAGTCCTCAATTCATGCAAAGTTCAGATACAGGTTATTATGAATCATGCTGGTACAGTTTTATGAGTAAAATGACCTTTGACCTTCACATTTCCAGATGTTACTATTTGCTGTTTAATAGTCAAAACAGAGCTCTGACCCACACTGAGAACTGGCAGGAACTCATAGTACAGTAGATAGGGCTATTTATTTTACATATCAACGGAGTTTGGGCGTGTCCCATATCAGTATATTCTCATAAATCACCACTATGCACATGTTTTAAGGATTCTTTTCAATGGCTGTGCATTTGTTCCCTTTTTGCTGTCTTCCATCTCACTGCGAGTAAATTGTTTCAACTGCATTAGTAGAGAATACAACTCATTAACTTCATTGAAGAAAGATTGAGAAAATCAGTTAACATTAATTCCTCTGCCTTTCTATGTATCAGAAGAAAAGTTTTGAGCACTCAGCAAATGTCAACGTAGACCAGAATTTAGAAGTGATGCTAAGTAAATGTGATGTAACATATGTCATTTAATTTAGGAAAATGGGTTTCAGATAAAATTTGTATCACTCACCTTTTTTTTTCTTCAATATTTTATTTAAATTCAAGTTAGTTAACATATACTGTAGCATTAGTTTCAGGGGCAGAATTTAGTGATTCATCACTTGCATGTAACTCCCAATATCCATTACCACAAGTGCCCTTCTTAATGCCCATCACCCATTTACCCTGTTCCTCCACCCACCTCCCATCCCTCAACCCTCATTTTGTTCCTGATAGTCATTATTCTCTTATGGTTTGCCTCCCTCTCTATTTTAGCTTATCTTATTTTTCCTTCTTTTCCCCTATGTTCATCTGTTTTGTTTCTTTTTTTTTTTTTTTTAATTTATTTTTGGGACAGAGAGAGACATAGCATGAACGGGGGAGGGGCAGAGAGAGAGGGAGACACAGAATCGGAAACAGGCTCCAGGCTCCGAGCCATCAGCCCAGAGCCTGACGCGGGGCTCGAACTCACGGACCGTGAGATCGTGACCTGGCTGAAGTCGGACGCTTAACCGACTGCGCCACCCAGGCGCCCCTGTTTTGTTTCTTAAATTCCACATATGAGTGAGAGCATATGGTATTTGTCTTTCTTTGACTAACTTATTTCACTTAGCATAATACACTCAAGTTCTATCCTCATCCTTGCAAATGGCAAGGTTTCATTCTTTTTGATGGCTGAATAATAATCCATTGTGTGTGTATGTGTATACATACATATAATGCATGTACATATATGTATGTATATGTATGTACATATATATGTATGTATACACATATACACACAATATATTTACATACATTATATGTATGTATGCACACTACATCTTCTTTATCCATTCATCACTTGATGGACATTGGATTCTTTCCATATTATGGTTATTGTGGATAGTGTTGCTATAAATATTGGGGTACATGTGCCCCTTCAAATCAGTGTTTTTATATCCTTTGGGTAAAAACTTAGTAGTGCAATTGCTGGGTCATAGGGTAGTTCTATTTTTAACTTTTTGAAGAAACTCCATACCGTTTTCCAGAGTGGCTGTACCAGTTTGCAGTGTAAGAGGGTTCCCCTTTATCTGCATCCTTGCCAATATCTGTTGTTTCTTGAGCTGTTAATTTTAACCATTCTGACTCATGTGAGGGGATATCTCATTGTAGTTTTGATTTTTTTCCCTGCAGATGACTGATGTTGAGCATTTTTTTCATGTGTCTGTTAGCCATTTATATGCCTTTGGAGAAATGTTTGTTCATGTCTTCTTCCTAATTCTTAATTAGATTTTTTAAAGTTCATTTATTTTTAGAGAGAGAGAGAGAGAGAGAGAGAGGGGGGGGGGGGGGGGGAGAGAGAGAGAGAGAGAGAGAGAGAGAGAGAGAATATCAAGCAGATTCCATGCTGTCAGCACAGAATCTGACACAGGGCCAAACTCACAAACAGTGAGATTATGACCTTAGCTGAAATCAAGGGTCAGATGCTTAACTAACTGAGCCATCTAGGTGCCCCAACTGGATTTCTTATATTTTGGGTGTTCTGTTTTAGAGTTCTTTATAGATTTTGGAGACCAGCCCTTTTTCCAATATGTCATTTGCAAATATCATCTCCCATTCCATAGGTTGCCTTTAAGTTTTGTTGATTGTTTTCTTTGCTGTGCAGAAGCTTTTTTACCTTGATTAAGTCCCTAAAGTTCATTTTGCTTTCCTTTCCCTTGCTCAGGAGACATGTCTAGTAAGAAGTTGCTGTGGATGAGGTCAGAGAGGTTGCTGCCTGTGTTCTTCCCTAGGGTTTTGACGGATTCCTGTCTTACATATAGGTCTTGCATCCATTTTGAATTTATTTTTGTGTATGGTATAAGAAAGCGGTCCAGTTTCATTCTTCTGCATGGTTGATGTCCAATTTTCCCAACACCATTTGTTGAAGAGACTGTCTTTTTTCCATTGGATATTCTTTCCTGCTTTATCAAAGATTAGTTGACCATATAGTTGTGGACCCATTTCTGGGTTCTCTATTCTGTTGTGTTGATCTATTTGTCTGTTTTATGTGCCAGTACCATAGTGTCTTGATGATTTCAGCCCTGTAATACAGTTTAAAGTCCAGAATTGTGATGTCTCCAGCTTTGGGTTTCTTTTACAACATTACTTTGCCTATTCAAGGTCTTTTCTGGTTCTATACAAGTTTTAGAATTTTTGTTCCAGTTCTGTGAAAGGTGTTCATCTTATTTTGATAGGGATTGCATTGAATATGTAGATTGCTTCGAGTAATATAGACATTTTAACAATATTTGATCTTCCAATCCATGAGCATGGAATGTTTTTCCATTCCTTTGTGTCTTCCTCAGTTTCTCTCATAAGTGTTCTATAGTTTTCAGAGTACAAATCTGTTACCTCTTTGGTTAGGTTTATTTCTAGGTATCTTATGGTTTTTGGTGTAATTTTAAATGGGATAGATTCCTTGATTTCTCTTTATGCTGCTTCATTATTAATGTATAGAAATGCAACATACTTCTGTGCATTGATTTTATATCCACTGACTTTGCTGAATTCATGTATCAGTTCTAGCAATTTTTACGTGGAGTCTTTCAGGTTTTCTACATAGAATGTCATGTAATCTGCAAATAGTGAAAGTTTGACTTCTTCCTTGCAGATTTGGATGCATTTTATTTCTTTTTGTTGTCTGATTTCTGAGGCTAGTCTTTCCAATACTATGTTGAACAACAGTGGTGAGAGTGGTGAGAGAGTTTCAGGTTCCTGACCTTAGGGGAAAATCTCTCAGTTTTTCCCCTTTGAGGATGATATTAGCTGTGGGTCTTTTGTATTTATGATGTTGAAGTATGTTCCTTCTATCCCTACTTTCTTGTTTTTTTTTTTTTTTTTATCAAGAATGGCTGCTGTGTTTTGTCAAATACTTTTTCTGCATCTATTGAGAGATCATATTGTTCTTATCCTTTCTTTCATTAATGTGGTGTATCACATTGATTCACGGATATTGAAACATCCTTATAGCCCAGGAGTAAATCCTACTTTGGATCAATGTACTGTTGCGTTTGATGAGCTAATATCTTGTTGAGATTTTTTGCATCCATATTCATCAGAGATATTGGTCTGTAATTATCCTTTTTAGTGGGGTCTTTGTCTGGTTTTAGAAGCAAGGTAATGCTGGCCTCATAGAATGAGTTTGGAAGTTTTCCTTCCATTTCTATTTTTTGGAAAAGTTTTAGAAGAATAGGTATTGATTCTTCTTTAAATGTTTGGTAGAATTCCACTGGGAAGCCATCCAGCCCTGGACTCCTGCTTGCTGGGAGACTTTTGATTACTGATTCAATTTCTTTCCTTTTTATAGGGCTGCTCAGATTTTCTATTTCTTCTTGATTCAGTTTGGTAATTTATATGTTTCTAAGAATTTATCCATTTCTTCAGATTGCCGAATTTGTTGGCATATAATTGCTAATAATATTCTCTTATAATTATTTGTATTTCTGTTGTGTTGGTTGTAAACTCTCATCTTTCATTTGATTTTATTTATTTGGGTCCTTTCTGTCTCTCTCTCTCTCTCTCTCTCTCTCTCTCTCTCTCTCTGTTTTTGTAACTCTGGTCAGCAGCTTATCAATTCTGTTAATTCTTTCAAAGAACCAGCTCTTAGTTTCATTTATCTGCTCTACTGTTTGTTTTTTTAATTTCTATATCATTTATTTCTGCTATGATATTTATTATTTCCCTTCTCCTGCTGGATTCAGGCTTTATTTGCTGTTCTTTTTCCAGTTCCTTTAAGTGTCAGGTTAGGTTGTGCATTTATGACTTTTCTTGCTTCTTGAGGAACCTGTATTTCTCTATACTTCCCTCTTAAAACCACCTTTGCTGCATCCCAAAGGTTTTAGACTGTCATTTTTTCATTTTCATTTGCTTCCATATACTTTTTAAATTCTTCTTTAAGTTCCTGGTGAACCAATTCATTCTTTAGGAGGAAGTTCTTTTTAACCTCCATGTATTTGTGGTCTTTCCAAATTTTTCCTTATTCATAACATTGTGGTTTGAAAATATGCATGGTATGATCTCAAACTTTTTGTACCAGTTGAGGCCTGATTTATGTCACAGTATGTGATATATGATCATAATGTTCCATGAGCAATCTAAAAGAACATGTAGTCTGCTGCTTTAGGATGAAATGCTCTGAATATATATGAATATATATATTGGACCATCTGGTCCAAAGTGTCATTCAAAGCCCTTGTTTCCTTGTTAATTTTCTGCTTAGATGATCTATCTATTGCTGTGAGTGGGGTGTTAAAGTCACCTACTATTATTGTATTCCAATCAATGAATTTTTTTTAAGTTTGTTATTAATTGATTTATATATTTGGGTGCTTTCAAGTTGGGAGCATAAATATTTACATCTGTTAGATCTTGTTGGAAAGACCCCTTTATTATGATATAATGCCCTTCTTCGTCTATTGTTAGTGTTTGGTTTAAAATCCAGTTGGTAGAGGGGTGCCTGGGTGGTTCAGCTGGTTAGGCGTCTGACTCGTGATTTCAATTCAGGTCATGATCTCACAGTTCATGAGCATAAACCCAGGACGAGGAAATCCCATGGTCACCCTACTCCTCTGCCATCTTAACTCCTTCCCCCATATCACTCATCTTTTTAATGTAAGAAATACATTCCCAAAATACAGCATGGAGGTGATTGTTAAGAATTTTTGTTTGTAAAGTTATTCTTATAGGAAGTGAATTTGTCCAATCCCTTAATTTATCTGTAATTGAGGAAAATTTTTTTACTTCTTTAACATCTAGCAGAAACTTCCATTGTCAAAACCTTAGACTGAAATCTCAAAATTGGGAAAAAACAAAAAAAGTAAATTGCTACCACATATTAATGTATATATTCAATACATTATCCAAAGACAAGATTTTCATAATCATTCACATGCCCACAACTTATAATATATTTGTGCCTCAGTGTATAAGGATATACGAACTAGTATTTGTTTAGTTTTAGACATATGCAATGCATTTGTATGTTTAACTAAACTGTTAAATCACTGCATTTACTTTTATAGAAAAAACTTTTAGATTTTATTAATACTATTATTTATGGTAAAGAAATAGTGTCTTTTGAAAAGATATATTGTTTCACCTAGCAGTTACATGTGTGGCACATTAAATGTTTTTTTTTTTCTCCTAATGCTCCACTTCTCCTTCTCTTTTTCTTTCTTTTTCTCTTCATCCTCTTACCAGTGATGAGTACATACTCTGTGGCATTATATCAAACATTTTATGCAGAATGTGTTATTAAATCGCAGCACATGTACAAGCAGTAATCATCCAGATATGTTATCTTTCTTCTCTTATTGAGAGGGACGTAAAAATTTAGGGAGATTAAGGAACTTGCAGACATTCGATTCAATTCAATATTGCCTTATTGGAGTTAATAACATTCCCTATATTTCAGTTTTTATATATTCTATAGGTCAAATATTCCAATAAAAGGCAAAAAGAAAGACTGATTCATTTGGTTCATAGTGAATGGAAGAATTAACTCTCAGCATACTGTAGTTATTTTCAGGTGTGGTCCCTGGACCAGCAAGATCAGATCACCTGAATTCTTGTAAGAAATGCAGATCCCTGGGCCCCATCTCCAATCTACTGAATCAGAAACTCTAGTTGCAACCCAGCAATCTATGTTTTAACAAGCCTCCCAAGTCATTCTAACTAAATTTGCAAACCAAAGTCTTTTGAGTAGCTCCTTTCCCTAACTTATTGCAATTTGCATCTTATGATTAAAATGGAAAAGATCAATACCTGATCTGGGAGAAAAATAGCTAATAATTAAGGAGAAATGAGTGGAAAGAAATAAGTGAACATCTACATTCCTGAGGAGAGGAAGATTCTCACTCAAAATATTTCTTAGCTATTGTTTGTGTCCTCAAATTTATGAATCTATGAATATCTATAGGTGATAGGTAGATGAAAGGCTGCATCGGGGTAAAGGCAGAAAGGATCCACAGAATACAGTGGAACAGGATGAGGATGGAATGCAGATATGGAAACTGAAAGAGGAATAAGCCACAACCTCAACAGAAGCTACTTTCTAAGGATGCTGAGCCATCCCAAGGACTTTCTTAAGAACTTTTATGCTTATTTTCTTTTGATTCTTTTATTTTTTCTTTTTTTCCTAATAGTTACTCTAGATTTTTAATTACTTAATAGGATTCACTTCATTTTACCCTCACTTCCATTAATTCTTGTTTTTCTCTTAATTGGCTTTCTAGTTCTGTATGTTTGTATGTGTGTATTTTATTTTAGAGGGGGAGGGAGAGAATCTCAAGCAGGCTGCACATGTGGAGCCTGACAGAGCTCCGTTCCACGAGCCTGGTGTCATAACTTGAGATGAAATCAAGAGTCATATGCTCAACCAACTGAGCCACCCAAGCACCCTCTTTATTTAAAATTGTATTTCTGTTTACCTAGATCGCTTTATTTATCTTCTCAATTTTACTCTTATGTTTTAGTTTTACTTATTCCAGGTATTTCTTAGTTGCAGAGAAATTATTTTTTCTTTCTTTCTATGTCTCTTGTTTTAAATTTCAACCACTTCAAGACACACAGAATAATGCAAACGTTTCTATACATATACATTCCAGTTTTGATCACTTGGCATTAGATTTACTTATGCTAAGATACTATTTAGGTCATTGCCTTTAGCCAGCAAAACAAGGAGGAACAATATGCTTAACTTTCCTGACCACATTTTTAAAAACTGAATCTCCTTCAGAACATCATCCGTCTCTATTCTCTGCTTTAATTTTTACCATAGCACTTAGTTAGCACTGCATTAAAATGTTTTAGTTACTTCCCTCTAGAGTTTCAGTTTTCTGAAGCTAGACATTTGTCTCTTTTTATTCACTTCTATGTTCTCAGGTTCTGTTTGTATGCAACAGCGGTTCAGTATATATATTTATGGCATAACCTAATATTTTTTTCTTACTAAACAATGATTTTTTCAACCCAGTTCTTCCTTTAGTATGTTGTTTTCCTCATCCTGGAATTTCCATGGATGAAGACTGATTAATGGTAAACATCCATAGTTTGTAAAAACAAAAATAAAATAATCACTTTCAATATGAATAATAGGTTAGCTGTTTTGACACATAATGTTTTTCAGTAATCTAATGCTATTTTCCACACTTTTATAAATGTTATGGTTACAGGTGAGAATTACTGTCTTTTCTTACATTGCTTTAAGATCATCTCCAACTTTTGTGATCTTCAGTTTCAGAAGTATCTAACTATAAAACTCCCTGTTTGGGACATATTGTTCTTCCTTAAAATGGTTGTGTCATCCAATCTGAAACATTGGTATTTTTTAGGTTATCAAACTGTGCCTCTCCTCCAGTAAGGACTCCTAGACTCCTAGTAAAAGTATTTTGGCCTTACTCAGTGCCTTCTAATCTATCATTTTTTTACTACTTTATGTTGCAATCTGTGTAATTTCTTTTTTTTAATTTATTTTTGAGAGAGAGAGAGAGAGAGAGAGAGAGAGAGAGAGAGAGAGCATGTGCGCACGAGTTGGGGGAGGAGCAGAGAGAGAGGAGACAGAGAATCCCCAGTAGGCTCCATCCACACTGTCAGCACAAAGCCTGATATGGGGCTGGAACTCACAAACCATGAGATCATGACTTGAGCCCAAGTCAAGAGTTAGATGCTTAACAGACTCAGCCACCCAGGCACACCCTGCATAATTTCTATTCTGGGTAATTCTTTAAGTTGATTGCTTCTCTCTTTAAGTCCAATTAATATGAAGTTAAAACTATTAAATCTTGTATTTAATTTTAAACTAAATATTTACAGGTATTCACTTTCAATACCTATACCTGGTATTTAAATACCTGGTTCTTTTTCACATATGTCTGGTCTTTTCTGAGTTTTTTCTTTTTAATTCCTTCTTTTATTTATTTAACCACTTACATATATTTTATAGTTTACTAATTTGTTTAGTGCTGGCTGTTGCTCCAAACACACAACCAGTCTCTCTGCCATATATTCCTTCCGAATGTAAACCAGGTCACTCAGGTGTTTTTGGCTGAGTGATCTTGCAAGAGCCTATTCGAGTATATAATTTCCTTTAATATCTTGAGTCCCTCTCCTCCAAATCCATACTGTTCTCTCCATTATGCAAGGATGAGAAAAAAGAGAATGAAGGTTTGTATGTTGGAAGCTTTTATCAACTAAGCCTAGAAGTGACATGCATCTGTTTCAGACACATTTCTTAGGCCAGAACTTGGTTATATGGCCATAGCCAACCACAAGGGAAACTTGGAAATATAATCACTCCACCTCTGAATCCAAGAGGAAGAACAGGTAGCCAGCTATGCCTCAGTCTCATCCAATAATTCTCTTCTGCTTTTCTTGACAGATTAATCACACTGTATGTTTCTGTCTGCTGCTGACATTATAGTAGCATGCTTCCTCTTGTATTTTGTTATTTTAGATTAAAAGCTTATATTTGGTAGGATTTTATCTCAGAAATCCTTCGCTGTCTGAGTTCCCAGACCTTGCAAGTAAAGTAGTATAAATATTAATACAAAATCTATGTGACTGGAAGCATGAGGTCACAAAATGTCAGAGGAAATTTTTTTTCTACACAATCAATAGCCAAACCTTGAACAGTCAATATTATTTTTATTTCCTGTTGAAGGTTTGCATTTTTTTTTGTTTACATTTACACAGAGCTTAGAGACCCTTTGAAAGTCCAGACTTCATGCCAGATTCTATTTCTCAAATTCTCACATTCCTTCTTGACGCTGTACCTACACAACCATTAGCACTCAAGCCCTTCAATGACCACTAATTAACAAATGCCATCAAGCACAGCTGAAGCATCAGTACTCACTTTCTGCCCTAGTGTTGAACTTACACTTTGTCTTTTAGATCATTGTCAGTAAAGCTTTTGGTACCATTATAAACACTGCCTTAACCTAGCACAGCTGCTGTATCGGTTCTTACTTGCTGCTCTTTGTTTTAGGCCCAGGATGTTATATTTAGAATCCTAAAATTTTCAGTATATATTTACAGTGATGTTTGCTATATCCAACACTGTAAGTGTTTTATCACAAGAGAATTTTCTTTTTTTTTTTTTTTAATTTTTTTTTTTAACGTTTATTTATTTTTGAGACAGAGAGAGACAGAGCATGAATGGGGGAGGGTCAGAGAGAGAGGGAGGCACAGAATCTGAAACGGGCTCCAGGCTCTGAGCTGTCAGCACAGAGCCCAACGCGGGGCTCGAACTCACGGACCGTGAGATCATGACCTGAGCCGAAGTCGGACGCTTAACCGACTGAGCCACCCAGGCGCCCCACAAGAGAATTTTCAAAGTAACTTGTCTTCTGTTTTTCTGAACCAGCTTTCCCCATTTATCTTCTTTCCCTTACTTTAATGATATTTTAACAATTTTAATAACCATGATTTATTTAACAATGTTTAAAGTTAGTTGATGTAATTGGTATTCTCCGAACATATATAAGATGCTTATTATCTGTTTACCTCCAGTTACTCCACTGCTTCCTGTCTTACACAATTTTCCTGTCCATAATTGTTTTTTTTTTATCTGTTTTAAGTTTTTGTTTAACTTCTAGTTAGTTAACATATAACATATAACTTGTTTAACTTCTAGTTAGTTAACATATAATGTAATGTTGGTTTTGGGAGTAGAATTTAGTGATTCATTACTTAGATATAAGACCCAGGGGTCATCACAATACGTGCCCTCCTTTGTATCCATCATCCATTTAGCCCAACCCTATCCACCTCCCCTCCATCTTTTTTTTTTAAGTTTATTTATTTATTTTGAGAAAGAAAGAGAGAGAGCAGGGGAGGGGAGGGGCAGAGAGAGAGAGGGAGAGAGAGAATCCCAAGCAGGCTCCATGCTGTCAGTGTGGAGTTCATCTCTGGGCTCAATCCCACCAAGCATGATTCATGACCTGAGCTGAAACCAAGGGTCAGAGGCTTAGCCAACTGACCCACCAAAGTGCCCCATATAAAATTTTAAAATATAAAAAAATGATGGAGGTGTACCTCGTTGGCTCAGTTAAGCACCCTACTCTTGGTTTCAGCTCACATCATGATCTCACGGTTCATGGGTTCAAGCCCCGCATCAGTTTCTGTGCTGACAGTGCAGAACCTGCTTGGGATTCTCTCTCTCCCTCTCTCTCTGCCCTTCTACCACTTGCTTTCTCTCTTTTTCAAAAATAAATAAATAAACTTCAAAAAAACTTTAGGTAGGCCTTAATTAGATTTCCCATATGTCTAACAGATTCTTTGATCACTGTTGCATCTAATATCCTACTCCTTCCTACAATATAGAAATACTTCTTCATGAATGACATCCTTTGTAAGTTTTTCTTCTTTTTATGAATGTCTGTGAGTAGGTGTAGCTTCTCCATTTTTTTTTCTTTATAAAATTGTCTATTTTGCCTACTCTTTTTTTTATCATAAGCTTAAATTCGCTTTATTATTCTTAGGTAAGTATTTATTTTATGCCTATTCTTACTGGTAGTTTACCTGCGATTGTAATTCTAGACTAAGAATCATTTTTTTTCCTGAGCACCATAAATATGTAACATTGTGTTCTTAATTTTACTGATATAAAGTTTAATATCAAACTTATTGGGGTTTTTTTGTATTTTATTTCTTGTTTTTTGTTTTGTAGTTGTCTTTTTCCTCAGGCTGTTTCTAAGAGGTGTTTCTAAGAACAATAGATTTATTGTTATTTTTCTTCTTTAGGACTGACTATACTTCAAAGATGTAGTTATTTAAGATAATTCTGGAATATTTTCACTTCGCCTAATGTATTGTCTCTATACTGTTTCCAAAGAAACTCCATTATATTATGTTACACTGCATAATTTTGTCTCACAATTCTCTTAAGCCTCAAAAAATTTTTCATCCTTTTTCATTCTGATTTGCCGTCTGCTTAGTCTTTTCTTCCAGTTAACTAATTCTGTCTTCAGTGTATCTAAGCATCTATTTTTACCCATATAATGTGTTTTAATACTTAATATTTTTATTTCTAAAATTCTATTTTTTAAACCTACATTCATTGCATCACAATATCTTATTTTTAAGTTTTAAAAATTTTGTCTTAATCATTTAATATTTTATTTTACTATCACTGCTTTAATAAATTCTTGATATTCTGAACCTACTTTTAATTGATATCCTTTACATTCAATCATGTTAGATTGTTTCTAATGGGGTTTGTAATTTTATATTTTTAGCTCACAATTTGTCATCCTTTTTTTATGGAAATACTGTAAAGCTTGTCAGAGGGCAAAACCAAGAACTCAGAGTTCAAATCCAACTGCCACAGGGAAAACAAACAAACAAAATAAAATAAAATAGAAGTCCAGAAGGAAGGACTGAGTCTTCTTCAAGGAACTGCTAACATGTACCTGGGTGTACTTTCAAATTGCTGTGGGGCCAATCACTTTTACATAGCATTTCCTTTTTCTTTTCTTTCTTTTTCTTCTTTTCCCCCCCTTTGCCCACCTTTTTAACTTGGTGTATCAATAACAATTATCCAATGCTTGGATCATATGTTTAGAGAGGAATGTAGGCAGAGAGGACAGAAAAGGTATCCCTTTGCTTCACAGTTCTTCATATCAAGAATATTTGTACATAGATAACTTCATCTGACCTGGATCTGATTTAGATTGAGATCCTGGGAATTGAACTCAACCTAATGCTGTAATAAAATATTATTTGGAGAGTCTTAGGAGAAGATAATGAACTTTTTTTTTTCTTGATTAATTAATTTAATTTAATTTAATTTTTATTTATTTATTTTTTAATATATGAAATTTATTGTCAAATTGGTTTCCATACAACACCCAGTGCTCATCCCAAAAGATGCCCTCTTCAATACCCATCACCTACCTTCCCCTCCCTCCCACCCCCCATCAACCCTCAGTTTGTTCTCAGTTTTTAAGAGTCTCTTATGCTTTGGCTCTCTCCCACTCTAACCTCTTTTTTTTTCCTTCCCCTCCCCCATGGGTTTCTGTTAAGTTTCTCAGGATCCACATAAGAGTGAAAACATATGGTATATGTCTTTCTCTGTATGACTTATTTCACTTAGCATCACACTCTCCAGTTCCATCCACGTTGCCACAAAGGGCCATACTTCATTCATTCTCATTGCCACGTAGTACTCCATTGTGTATATAAACCACAATTTCTTCTTCTTTATCCATTCATCAGTTGATGGACATTTAGGCTCTTTCCACAATTTGGCTATTGTTGAGAGTGCTGCTATAAACATTGGGGTACAGGTGCCCCTATGCATCAGTACTCCTGTATCCCTTGGGTAAATTCCTAGCAGTGCTATTGCTGGGTCATAGGGTAGGTCTATTTTTAATTTTCTGAGGAACCTCCACACTGTTTTCCAGAGTGGCTGCACCAGTTTGCATTCCCACCAACAGTGCAAGAGGGTTCCCGTTTCTCCACATCCTCTCCAGCATCTATAGTCTCCTGATTTGTTCATTTTGGCCACTCTGACTGGCGTGAGGTGATATCTGAGTGTGGTTTTGATTTGTATTTCCCTGATGAGGAGCGACGTTGAGCATCTTTTCATGGGCCTGTTGGCCGTCCGGATGTCTTCTTTAGAGAAGTGTCTATTCATGTTTTCTGCCCATTTCTTCACTGGGTTATTTGTTTTTCGGGTGTGGAGTTTGGTGAGCTCTTTATAGATTTTGGATACTAGCCCTTTGTCCGATATGTCATTTGCAAATATCTTTTCCCATTCCGTTGGTTGCCTTTTAGTTTTGTTGGTTGTTTCCTTTGCTGTGCAGAAGCTTTTTATCTTCATAAGGTCCCAGTAATTCATTTTTGCTTTTAATTCCCTTGCCTTTGGGGATGTGTCGAGTAAGAGATTGCTACAGCTGAGGTCAGAGAGGTCTTTTCCTGCTTTCTCCTCTAGGGTTTTGATGGTTTCCTGTCTCACATTCAGGTCCTTTATCCATTTTGAGTTTATTTTTGTGAATGGTGTCAGAGAGTGGTCTAGTTTCATTCTTCTGCATGTTGCTGTCCAGTTCTCCCAGCACCATTTGTTAAAGAGACTGTCTTTTTTCCATTGGATATTCTTTCCTGCTTTGTCAAAGATTAGTGGCCCATACGTTTGTGGGTCTAGTTCTGGGGTTTCTATTCTATTCCATTGGTCTATGTGTCTGTTTTTGTGCCAATACCATGCTGTCTTGATGATGACAGCTTTGTAGTAGAGGCTAAAGTCTGGGATTGTGATGCCTCCTGCTTTGGTCTTCTTCTTCAAAATTACTTTGGCTATTCGGGGCCTTTTGTGGTTCCATACGAATTTTAGGATGGCTTGTTCTAGTTTCGAGAAGAATGCTGGTGCAATTTTGATTGGGATTGCATTGAATGTGTAGATAGCTTTGGGTAGTATTGACATTTTGACAATATTTATTCTTCCAATCCATGAGCAGGGAATGTCTTTCCATTTCTTTAAATCTTCTTCAATTTCCTTCATAAACTTTCTATAGTTTTCAGCATACAGATCTTTTACATCTTTTGTTAGATTTATTCCTAGGTATTTTATGCTTCTTGGTGCAATTGTGAATGGGATCAGTTTCTTTATTTGTCTTTCTGTTGCTTCATTGTTAGTGTATAAGAATGCAACTGATTTCTGTACATTGATTTTGTATCCTGCAACTTTACTGAATTCATGTATCAGTTCTAGCAGACTTTTGGTGGAGTCTATCAGATTTTCCATGTATAGTATCATGTCAACTGCAAAAAGCAAAAGCTTGACTTCATCTTTGCCAATTTTGATGCCTTTGATTTCCTAATGTTGTCTGATTGCTGATGCTAGCACTTTCAACACTATGTTAAACAACAGTGGGGAGAGAGGACATCCCTGTCGTGTTCCTGATCTCAGGGAGAAAGCTCTCAGTTTTTCCCCATTGAGGATGATGTTAGCTATGGGCTTTTCATAAATGGCTTTTATGATGTTTAAGTATGTTCCTTCTATCCCGACTTTCTCGAGGGTTTTTATTAAGAAACGATGGTGAATTTGTCAAATGCTTTTTCTGCATCGATTGATAGGATCATATGGTTCTTATCTTTTCTTTTATTAATATGATGTATCACATTCATTGATTTGCGAATGTTGAACCAGCCCTGCATCCCAGGAATGAATCCCACTTGATCATGGTGAATAATTCTTTTTATAAGCTGTTGTATTCAATTTGCTAGTATCTTATTGAGAATTTTTGCATCCATATTCATCAGGGATATTGGCCTGTAGTTCTCTTTTATTACTGGGTCTCTGTCTGGTTTAGGAATCAAAGTAATACTGGCTTCATAGAATGAGTCTGGAAGTTTTCCTTCCTTTTCTATTTTTTGGAATAGCTTGAGAAGGATAGGTATTATCTCTGCTTTAAATGTCTGGTAGAACTCCCCAGGGAAGCCATTTGGTCCTGGACTCTTATTTGTTGGGAGATTTTTGATAACTGATTCAATTTCTTTGCTGGTTATGGGTCTGTTCAAGCTTGATATTTCCTCCTGTTTGAGTTTTGGAAGTGTGTGGGTGTTTAGGAATTTGTCCATTTCTTCTAGGTTGTCCAATTTGTTGGCATATAATTTTTCATAGTATTCCCTGATAATTGCTTGTAACTCTGAGGGATTGGTTGTAATAATTCCATTTGCATTCATGATTTTATCTATTTGTGTCATCTCCTTTTTCTTTTTGAGAAGCCTGGCTAGAGGTTTATCAATTTTGTTTATTTTTCAAAAAAACAACTCTTGGTTTCGTTGATCTGCTCTACAGTTTTTTTAGATTCTATATTGTTTATTTCTGCTCTGATCTTTATGATTTCTCTTCTTCTGCTGGGTTTAGGCTGCCTTTGCTGTTCTGCTTCTATTTCCTTTAGGTGTGCTGTTAGATTTTGTATTTGGGATTTTTCTTGTTTCTTGAGATAGGCCTGGATTGCAATGTATTTTCCTCTCAGGACTGCCTTCGCTGCGTCCCAAAGCGTTTGGATTGTTGTATTTTCATTTTCATTTGTTTCCATATATTTTTTAATTTCTTCTCTAATTGCCTGGTTGACCCATTCATTCTTTACTTTAGTGTTCTTTAACCTACATGCTTTTGGGCATTTTCCAGACTTTTTCCTGTGGTTGATTTCAAGCTTCATAGCATTGTGGTCTGAAAGTATGCATAGTATGATCTCAATTCTTGTATACTTATGAAGGGCAGTTTTGTGACCCACTATGTGATCTATCTTGGAGAATGTTCCATGTGCAGTCGAGAAGAAAGTATATTCTGTTGCTTTGGGATGCAGAGTTCTAAATAGATCTGTCAAGTCCATCTGATCCAATGTGTCATTCAGGGCCCTTGTTTCTTTATTGACCGTGTGTCTAGATGATCTATCCATTGTTGTAAGTGGGGTATTAAAGTCCCCTGACATTATCACATTCTTGTCAATAAGGTTGCTTATGTTTGTGAGTAATTGTTTTATATATTTGGGGGCTCCTGTGTTTGGCGCATAGACATTTATAATTGTTAGTTCTTCTTGATGGATAGACCCTGTAATTATTATATAATACCTTCTTCATCTCTTGTTACAACCTTTAATTTAAAGTCTAGTTTGTCTGATATAAATATGGCTACTCCAGTTTTCTTTTGACTTCCAGTAGCGTGATAAATAGTTCTCCATCCCCTCACTTTCAATCTGAAAGTATCTTCAGGTCTAAAATGAGTCTCTTATAGACCGCAAATAGATGGGTCCTGTTTTTTTATCCATTCTGATACCCTATGTCTTTTGGTTGGTGTATTTAGTCCATTGACATTCAGTGTTATTATAGAAAGATATGGGTTTAGAGTTATTGTGACGTCTGTAGGTTTCATGCTTGTAGCGATGTCTCTGGTACTTTATCTCACAGGATCCCCCTTAGGATCTCTTGTAAGGCTGGTTTAGAGGAATTCCTTCAGTTTTTGTTTGTTTGGGAAGACCTTTATCTCTCCTTCTATTCTAAATGACAGATTTGCTGGATATAGGATTCTCAGCTGCATATTTTTTCTGTTCATCACATTGAAGATTTCCTGCCATTCCTTTCTGGCCTGCCAAGGTCAGTAGAGAGATCCGTCATGAGTCTTATTGGTCTCGCTTTATATGTTAGAGCACGTTTATCCCTAGCTGCTTTCAGAATTTTCTCTTTATCCTTGTATTTTGCCAGTTTCACTATGATATATTGTGCAGAAGATCGATTCAAGTTACGTCTGAAGGGAGTTCTTGTGCGTCTTGGATTTCAGTGCCTTTTTCCTTCCCCAGATCAGGGAAGTTCTCAGCTATTATTTCTTCAAGTACCCCTTCAGCACCTTTCCCTCTCTCTTCCTCCTCTGGAATACCAATTATGTGTAGATTATTTCTCTTTAGTGCATCACTTAGTTCTCTAATTTTCCCCTCATACTCCTGGATTTTTTTATCTCTCTTTTTCTCAGTTTCTTCTTTTTCCATAATTTTATCTTCTAGTTCACCTATTCTCTCCTCTGCCTCTTCAATCCGAGGCATGGTTGTCTCCATTTTATTTTGCAGCTCATTAGTAGCATTTTTTAGCTCCTCCTGGCTGTTCCTTAGTCCCTTGATCTGTAGCAATAGATTCTCTGCTGTCCTTTATACTGTTTTCAAGCCCAGCCATTAATTTTTATTCTACATTCACTTTCTGTTATATTGTTTAAATCGTTTTTTGATCAGTTCGTTAGCTGTCATTATTTCCTGGACGTTTTTTTTGAGGGGAATTCTTCCGTTTCGTCATTTTGGATAGTCCCTGGAGTGGTGAGGGACAGCGGGGCACTTCCCTATTATGTCTTGAATAACTTTGTTGGTTGGCGGGGCCGCAGTCAGACCTGATGTCTGCCCCAGCCCACTGCTGGGGCCACAGTCAGTGTGGTGTGTGCCTTCTCTTCCCCTCTCCTAGGGGTGGGATTCACTGTGGGGTGGCGTGGCCTGTCTGGGCTACTTGCACACTACCAGGCTTGTGGTGCTAGAGATCTGGCATATTAGCTGGGGTGGATCGGCAAGGTGCACGGGGGCGGGAGGGGCAGGCTCAGCTAGTTTTTTCCTTTGGAGATCCACTTCGGGAGGGGCCCTGCAGCACTGGGAGGGAGTCAGACCCATTGGAGGGATGGATCTGCAGAAGCACAGAGTTGGGTGTTTGCGTGGTGCAAGTAAGTTCCCTGGCAGGAACTCGTTCCCTTTGGGATTTTGGCTGGGGGATGGGCGAGGGAGATGGCACTGGCAAGCGCCTTTGTTCCCCGACAAGCTGAGGTCTGTCATCCGGGGCTCAACAACTCTCCCTCCCGTTGTCCTCCAGCCCTCCTGTTCTCCGAGCAGAGCTCTTAGCTTATAACCTTCCAGATGTCAAGTCCCTCTTGCTGTCAGAACACACTCCGTCCGGCCACTCCGCTTTTTAAGCCAGACTAGGGGCCTCTGCTTGACCTGCGGGCCCCCCCTCTGCCCCGGCTTCCTCCCGCCAGTCCGTGGAGTGTGCACCGCCCCTCCGCCCTTACTACACTCTTCTGTGGGCCTCTTGTCTATGCTTGGCTCCGGAGAATCCGTTCTGCTAATCTTCTGGTAGTTTTCTGGGTTATTTAGGCAGGTGTGGGTAGAATCTAAGTGATCCGCAGGATGCGGTGAGCCCAGTGTCCTCCTATGCCACCATCTTCCTCCAAGAAGCCCAAGATATGAACATTTTGCAAATGGGAAGAACATACATAATTTGTATCCAAAACGCAGATTGTGGTGATTTTAAAACACATCCCACAAATCTTTTAACACTGTTGTCATTGAGGATAGTTTCTATGTCCCCTTCCTTTGAATCACAGCTGATATAAATAACTCACTTTTAACAAATAGACTATAGTGGATGTGATGCTGCGGGGCTTCTGAAGCCACCTCATAAAAAGGCAGTGTTGATTCTGACTTGTTCACCAGGATGCTTCCTTTTGGACCCATAGGACTATCATATCATGTAGGAGAAGGCCAAGTCATATGGAGAAGCCACATGTTGGTGCTCCTGTGAACTCTAGGTGAGTTCCTAGACAACAGCCAAAATCAACTCACAAGCATGTGAAGACTCCTCCTGCTGATCCCAGCCACCAACCATCGAGTCACTGGTAGCCATCAAGTCTTTATAAGCCTATGTCCCAGGCATCATGCAACAAATAAAATACTGCTACCATGCTTTTCCTGAATTCTAAGCCGAAAGAACCCATCAATATATAGAAACATTGTTTTCAGCCAGCAGCTTTGTGAGAATTTGTTTTACAGCAAGAATAACCCTATAGGCTTTGTAAATTTGTACTTCTATTTTAAGCCAGAAATTTGTGGCGCTTTATCCTGAAACTCTCGTGTAGCTTGGATTTAGAGTTTGTCTTGGCATAGAAATGCGATTAGTTGGGATGTAATTTTATATTTCTTTATCAGTTAGACTTTTCCTAGGTGAAGTTGCAGTATACACTGAAACCACACTTATTGGATGGTACACATGTAGTTACAAATTCTTAGAAGACGTCCCAGCCACAGTCCAACGTCGGGAGGGGGGGACAGAAATATGCTTGTCATTTCCCTGTGTTTGCTGGTGGATATTTTAGCCAATGTTTACATTGAGGATTATTTTTACAGTAGGGGTTTCATTTTCAAACATTGGCCCTTTAGCCTCCCAATACATAGTTTATATTCCTGTATAGATAGTAAAACTCAAACCTCTAGGTTATAGAAGAGCTCCCCATCCATCTTCACGTATCCACTGCTTTAGGGAGGTGACAACACCAACCTCAGCATCAGATCCTTACTGAGCTTGTTTTGAACTCTTTCTTCTTTATGGAAAATAAGGAATTGTACTTTCCTATCTATGAACTCAATTACATATGTACAAAAATGCTTGATATTTGCTTTGCATATCCAGTTGTTTATAATAGAAGAATTTTTCAGATTATCTACTCGTGCATAGTGCTAGCCTATCTTTTATTTTTGTTATGAACAAATATAGTATCTTTCAAAAAATATAGCTATATATGGAAAAAATTACATTGTCATAAATCAAATATTCACATATTATATTTTAAAGTGTTTCTTCTACAGCTTTTTGATTTTTTTCCTACACATATATGTTCAAATAGTGATAAATGTTTTATTTTACCCAAATGAAGTCATACCAAACATAATGTCTTGTAACTCATTTTGCTGAAAATATTTCATGGATAAGGACGCTTGTGTGGCTCAGTTGGTTAAGTGCCTAATTCTTGGTTTCAGCCCAGGTCATGATTGTGCAGTTCGTGAGTTCAGGCTGGGTTCTACACAGAAAGCACAGTGCCTGCTTAGGATTCTCTCTCCTCTCTCTCTGTCCCTCCCCAACTCGCTCACCCTTTCTAAATAAATAAATGGATGGTTATATTTCAAATATTTCAAAATTAAAAGCAGATTTGTGATGACTACCTACATACTTTCTTACATGCGGTCTATGTTTTTGCTTGAGGTACAATCTTGATTTATCCCCTAACCATTACTTTTGTATTTTATTTAGGCACATGTCTTTGTTATATACCTCAATTTATATAAAACTATTTTAACCCATCACCTAGCTTGTTAAGGAAGTTGTGCTGCCTTAGTCAACTGGAAACAGACTAGCAACATCCTAGATATTCTGGAGCTAGGCTGTTCAGTACAGTAGCCACTAGCCACCTTTGGCCACTAGGCACATGAAATGTAGCTAATCTGAATTGAGATATTCTGTAAAAGCTCGATTTTGAAGGGGCACCTGGGTGACTTAGTTGGTTAAGTGTCCAACTCTTGATTTTGGCTCAGGTCATGATCTTGCAGTTCAAGGAACTGAGCCCTGCGTAGGACTCTGGTGGCTGATGGTACAGAACCTGCTTGGGATTCTCTCCCTCCCTCTCTCCACCCCTCCCCTGCTCATGCACTCTGTCTCTCTCTCTCAAAATAAATAAACATAAAAAAAGATGGATTTTGAAAATTAAGTACAAGAAAAGGAAAGAAGATATCTCATTAATACATACACACTAAATACATATTGGAATTACAGTACTTCGAGATACAGTGTTAAATGAAATGCATTAAAATTAATCTCACCTCTTTATTTTTACTTTTGCTTTTAATGCTTACTACTCAGCATTATATAATAATTGTTAATATAGGAATGTACTAATTCTTGGGAGAATAAGGGATCACTGAAAGGCTAAATGGTAAATAGAAAGTTCTTTTGATAGTGAAAGTGCAGATCTTCATTTCAAGGGAAGCCAGAGGTGAGAATTACCAACTAAATAGGTTTGATTCTGGTCATGTTTGTCTTTCCACGTGATACTAGGTTTAGTTCAGCAGAATTGGGATGAAGTTTTGACCTAAGTAGTTTAGCAATTAGAAGCTCCTTTATAAAATAAATTCATATCTAGCTAAGAAAATGGTTTGTTTTTATTCTGCCCCCATGGATATATCTGAGAGATAAAATTAACATTAAAATGTCACAGTATACATTGTTGAGCCTTCAAAATACATATTTTTTAAAACACATTCATAGCACTTTTTCATTTTGAAACTTCTAAAAGTAGCTTTTTTTCAGATTCAAAAAAGGAAAAGAATTTGCCTCAACTTTTAATATTATAATGGATGAGATCAGAGATGAAAAATTACATAGCGTAAACATAATAATAAACATTTGTTTTAAAATTGCCAAATAAATACTTTTGCTATTATGAGATGATACTACTTCTATTATTTCTTTATCTCTTTCAGGATCATCACCATTATATATCACTATATAATTTCACCATTAAATTATCCCTGTTAATTTTTTCTTTACTGCCCAATATTTTCTCACAGAAAAAAAAAAAATACAACAGCTACTATCATCTACCCTAAGTCTATTCTACTGCCTCAGTGAGAAAAACATATTTAATACCAATAGCAAAGAATCAACAAATACATAAAAGTTATAATGCCTGGTAGCACATTGTTAAGTCATCTGTCATATGCATTATGGGTGCATTATTCCTTTTATGTTCTCACAGAAACATCTTTAGATTTATGTTTTCTTTTTTTAAAAAAAAATATTTACTTATTTTTTGAAAGAGACAGAGATGACACAAGTGGGGGAGGGACAGAAAGAGGGGGGGAGAGAGAGAGAGAGAATCCCAAGCAGGCTCCACACTGCCACAGCACAGAGCCCTGTGTGAGGCTCAAACTCACTGTGAGATCCTGACCTGAGCCAAAAACAAGATTCGGTTGCTTAACCGACTGAGCCACCCAGGTGCCCCAAAATTTGTAAGTTTTCTATACAAACTTTTGTTTTCCAGTGTAGTACTATTCAAATTGCAATCCCTATTTTCATAACATTTTTTAGAATACTCAGGTACAGCTTTTGAAAGCACATTTTAAAATTTTTTTAACGTTTACTTATTTTTGAGACAGAGAGAGACAGAGCATGAACAGGGGAGGGGCAGAGAGAGAGGGAGATACAGAATCGGAAACAGGCTCTAGGCTCTGAGCCGTCAGCCCAGAGCCTGACGCGGGGCTCGAACTCACGCACTGTGAGATCGTGACCTGAGCCGAAGTCAGACGCTCAACCGACCGAGCCACCCAGGCGCCCCTGAAAGCACATTTTAAAAAATGTACATTGCAAACTAATTTTTTGAAATGGTGTATGTTTTTGAAAGTTTCTAAAATTATTCCTAATTTATAGAAATATATTTTGTAAATATCAAGTAGTCAATTTAACATACATATATACGTTACCTAGAATAATACTTGACATTCATTCAACAAATATATATTGAATGAATAAATAACTTTTTGATTACTTTGGCAGATCCTGGTGGTTGGCTAATCAATTTCCATCCCCAAGGATGATCTGCCTCTTCCATCTGCCAACAATGAAAGCTAGAATAGTTATGTATCACTATCTCAGCCTCATTGCCCTGGGTGGGGGTGGGAGGGTCACATGACATAGTTTTCAACAATAAGATGTGTAGAAAGTCTGAAAGGGGTACTCATGAGAAAACTTTTGCTTCCTTATAAAAGGGATGGTTGTATGGTTATAGCTTGAACTACTCTGCCCCGTCTTCCTGTTGTTTAAGGTTATTTTTACTGGAGCCCTGATGGTCATCTCAGGATCTTGGGGAGAGGCCGTGAGAAGTGCATATACAGTAGACGGCAAGATTGTTGAGCTGCTATAGCTATTACCATCACCACCTCTTCTTGTCACTTGATAAAAATGAGAAAAAAGTAACCTAATTTGTTTAAGCCACTGATAACCAGTTTCCTTGATAGTGATCAAGATAATCAATAACATAAAGACCAAGATAATTGTAATATAATAAAATATTTGAAAGCCAGATGGTGGATAACACTCAAACACAGTGACTAAACCAATTCATTATTGTATTATGTTGCCTTCTTGTCTCAATCCTCTAATCTCTGCTTCCCTTAAAGAACAATACAGAGCCAATGACTGTGAGACTTCTGTGGTCACAAGTGTTTACTTTTATATGTTGAGCAAGATATGTCAGTTTCAATCCCCTTATACAAAAAGATGTACTGCAAAGAGTTAATCTATTAGGATGCTTAGAGAAAAACTTTAACATAATTTGAACATAGATTACATTCTCCTAACTTCAGATCCTTCAAATGATGTGATTTTTATTTTTAGGAAAGAAATAATGGTGAGAGGAATTTAATCCAATGATCCAATGTTTTTATCACTCATTTATTATCTCCACAATTAGAAAAAAATTCAATGATAGATAAACCTTATGTAATGATATAGTACTTACTAATGTTCATGATTTCCATAATAATTATACTTTCATTTTTGTCAATGTCTTTATCATTTGTTTCTCTCCATAGTATGATAGCTTAGGTGTTGTTTGACATACATTTTGCAATATTTAAAATATAATTTGTGAACACTGACACTTTCTGTGTGCAGCTGCCAGATGAGGGGTTTCCCAAAAAATGAATTTTC
The DNA here is from genome assembly GCF_023721935.1 of Panthera uncia. Lineage (NCBI taxonomy): Eukaryota > Metazoa > Chordata > Mammalia > Carnivora > Felidae > Panthera > Panthera uncia. The sequence goes on along the minus strand of NC_064809.1, from coordinate 103,945,697 downwards.
CAGACCTCTTGTCTGCCCTTGTATTGTAAAATAGTTCCCTCCAGATATTTTAGCAGTTCAGGAAATAATTTTGCTACCATTAGCTTCACCATGTTGGGTCAGAGGCGCTTCATAAACCCTTGCATGGTCATTTTAATTTTATGGTTTTTATTGAGAGAAAGTCATAAAGTAGTCTAAACCATAAAAGAATCAAAGACTAACATGCCTGTGCTTTACAAAGGCATATTTTCCATTATTTGAATATTTCAAGATCTGAACAAATTTATTGAATATGTCATAACCCCTTTTAAATTTCTGGATCATTAAGACAAGGCAAGAATAATGAAAAATGCCCACTGAAACCTCACAGGAAATTGCCTGAGCAAACTGAGTGGAGAAATATTAAATAATATTAGTATTAAATATGAAAATTATTTTACATTAAAATTCTAGTTGTGGAATATGTGCTATATGAACCATCCCAATGAAAACATGATTATTATTATTTTTTAGCCAGGAAGAAGTTTTTGTTTTAAATAATTGAATCTTCTCTTTTGTCATGAAGAGAATTTTATAATAGAATAGTCATAGGTCAAGTATTCAAGGTACAAGTTGTTTTCTGCAATGTAAGTAATCATAACTATATCAACAGCTACATTTTCCTCTACTTCCAAGGTAGAAAGATGTGTAACTATTACATATTCTTAATTGACAATAAAACATTTTCATATAATTAGATCCACTAAGTGAATCTGCTATTGCACTCTAAGAAAATCATTTCTTGAATATTTCATTATGAAATATTTCATAACTATAACAATAAATACAATATAGAATATAAAACAGATTATTAATACTTGTGAATCAAATTACTTAATAATAGACATTACATAGTATTTGAATGTCTTTATATCCATTCCTTTCTTTCTCACCCTCTAAAATTTATTTTTTATCATTCATTTCTTATCTTGATCATTTCAAATAAATAATGCTTATAAATTTGGCCTGTTGTTGATTTCAATCTATTTGAATCATATAATACATACTTTTGTAGTGAATATTTTTCATGTTTGCTACTATTTCTGTAGTTGTTTCTTCTTTCCATTTTTAATAATTTTCTGTGTTTCTCTTCCGGGTTTTTATTTTTCTTGATGACTCTTATGATATTTTGCTAAATTTTGTCCAACTTTTCAAAGATGCAACTTCTAGTTTATTTTCTCTGTTTGTTGATTTCAATTCATTAATTCTTGCTCTTCTCTTCATTTTATTTCTTAATTTTTTGCATAATTTATTCTATTTTGTTTGTAATATCTAAATCAGGATCCATGGTTATTATTTTTAGTCTTTGTTTCCTTTTAAATGTATGTATTAAGTGCCATAAGAGTTCCAATGAAGGGGCGCCTGGGTGGCGCAGTAGGTTAAGCGTCCGACTTCAGCCAGGTCACGATCTCGCGGTCCGTGAGTTCGAGCCCCGCGTCAGGCTCCGAGCCATCAGCCCAGAGCCTGAAAAAAAAAAAAAAAAAAAAGTCTCCCTCTCTCTCTGCCCCTCCCCCGTTCATGCTCTGTCTCTCTCTCTCCAAAAAAAAAAAAAAAAAAAATTTAAAAAAAAAAAAAAAAAAAAAAAAAAAGAGTTCCAATGAAGATTTTTTTTGTTTTAGCCTATAAAATTTGAATTATTTGTCTAACATACATAATTTCAGTGTGTATATATTATAGGTATTCTATTTTTCTTTAGCACTTGAAAGACATTGTTCTCCTTTTTTCTGCCACCTACGTTGTTGCTGAGAAGTCAACTGTCAGTCTAACTGATGTTCTTTCCTAAGCGATATTTTTTTTCAGTATGCTATTAAGATGTTCTTCTTGACTTTGATGCAATAGAGTTTCTATACAATTGGTTTTGCTTAAATGGAAATACCATTACATCTTGTTTGATATAATATTCATTCAGAACATTGTGTGTTACTTTGGCGAGCTGGTTAGCTCAACAGCTCGACACATCTGAAAGCTCACTTGCATGTATGGTACCTGCCTGGGAAAACTCAAACAGCTGGGGACTGGAACAGCTAGACTTCCTCAGTTATCTCTCTACATATGCATGTATTCTCTCCAGCAGAGAGAGAAGTCTTTAGGCTACTTATATTGCTTATATTGTACCTTAGAGCTCCAAAGGTACTTGTCCTAAGAGAGACAGTTGGATGGAATCTGTATTACATTTTATGACCTCTCCTCAGAAGTCACGTAGTGTCATTTCTGTAATGCTCTATGACATGAAGTTTAAGAAATATATCCAGTTTAGGAAGAGAGGGCTTTGTTAGAAGAGGCTGTGAAACAGGATATATATTGGTGAGGCCGTATTTAGAAATTGCAATCTGCTATAGGATGCAAACCACCTGTTAACTTTTCAGAAAATTTCTTGGCTATAGTTTACTTTAGAGATTCACATACATGGCTATGAGGAAGCCTCATGAGGAACACTTATGATTTCAAATTTTTAGGAGACTCTCATTCCCAATTTAAGACCAAGACCCATAAGTTCCCTTTGTGGATTTGGATTTCATGATGTTGTGGTGGTAAAGTTTATCATTCATTGAGCAACAGTCCTTTAGGTGAGGTCTCCTATTTCAACTACCTGCCCCACCCTAAACAAATTCTAACTCAAAGCCTTCTTTTTGGTCTTTTCATTCCATTCAAAATCCAAACTTGGTAGGTTTCACCTTGGGAGAGGAGTGGAATAGAGATAAGGGAACAATGAGCGGTTTTATAAATGTTTTATCCTTTAACATGAGTACTGATTAAACAGCTAAGTTCACTTTACAAAGATTGATGTGAACATTTCTAATTTGTGCACTTATATTATGTCTTCTGCTCTCCTTCAATAGAATTTAAAACAAACCAAAAAATGAATGAAAAGCTGTGGATAACAAGAGATTTGTAAATAATTTCATAGAGCTGTTTCCTATTTCAGCATTTTAATCCTTTGTGGTTATTTTCATTTTCTAAGTTCTAAAATTTCTATTGCTAAAAATGGATGAATGGAAATATAGAATTTCTCATAATACATTCTTTTGAAATGTCGCTATTTAACTTACCCAAGTCTACCACCATTTAAACTAGTTTTGGTTTAAACTATCAACATTCACAAAGAATGTTGTTTCCATGATAGAAGCAAGATTGTCATCACATTACAGTCAAAGAATGGATGTCTCATTTAAAAAAGAAAAGGAGAAAATTAGGTTTCCCAAAAATATGTGATAAAAAAGAAAGTATGGCATTTTTATTCATATAATTTACAAATTAATTTCAAATAAATCATTTGATTTAGGATTCTCACCCAAAAATATGTGATATTTATCTTATTACCACAGTTGCCCTATTGGTAAAATGGGTTCTACTAGCTCTAGGTAAACACCCTTCATTGTCTCTGGCTTGGTGTCTGGGATCTTATTATTTATATTAATATTTAATTTCTGCTATTGTTAATTTCATACCAAACACATATATAAGACTTCCATGTAAGGCCCTGAACCTATTGACACTCCATCAGCAAACTTGCTTGGATTTCAAAGCTTATGAAATCCAGTGAATAAGTGAGCAATTAATTATTACCAAGTCGTGACAAATTGGAACAGTAAAAACAATTCTAAGCATGAAGTGGTGTATGAAACCATTATAGTAAAGCAAAACTCAAATCTGATACTATCTGTTGGGGAAGTTGAGACATTGAGAGAGAGAGGGAAAGAGTGTTTTATGTATAAGAGAGACAGTTAATTGAAATTGAAGAGATTAAAGCATAAGGCAGGTAAACTTTCCACAAACAATGAGTTTCCAGCAATGATAAGATTGTATAAAAAGTTTCTTGGCATGATGCAAGGACACTTACGATTTTAGAAGTCACAGCAGGAAAAACTATTAGCAGTATAAATGAACACATAGAGTGCAGTTAAGCATTTCAAGACATATGCACATGGCAGCTTTTTAGTTAGAAGATAAAGTAAGATTCAGGACTTTAAAAATTGGCTTTTAAACTTACAGGTAAAAGGCAAATACAAAATAAAATAGAGCTTAAGGATTCTTTTTTCTTCTTTCATACCTGAATTTAATGACTGTGAAAATATATACATTAACTCTTTATGATAAAATTACATTATTTGGGAAAAGTTATAGTACCTTGATATATATATAAGTATATTGTTTACATACATAATTGTTTATCATTATTTAAAAACAGAATTTTGCTTCTCTTGTTTATAATTTATTTACTCATTGTCAGCGTAAGAAAATCCCCTGGGACATGTGAATGAATTTCATAGAGTACTCTAGGCTTTAAAGTTACCCCTGTTTTTTTTTCTTCTCCTGTATTTTTCTTTCTGAATCAGTTGGTGTTTTTGAGATTCCTATCTAGTAGGAACTCATTAATTTGTTATTTCCCTTACTTGTTGCCATATGCAGAGGTCTCCTGGAGTCATATAAATTATTTCAAAAACACATATAGAAATGTTTCTATTGTTAATGGGTGCCCAGTGCCTCCAGATCCTACCGAAGTCTATGTAATTTACATCTATTATTTATGTAATACAATCATGTGTTTCTCCTCTTAGAAGAAAATTGCAATGTCCTCAAATGTGGCCTCATTCGAATAGCTCTGGATATTCAAGTGTCCCGTGAATGAAACTTAGGAAAATATAAATTGACTCCTTCCCATTGAATATTACAGACTCAGCATTTTAAGTTCAAATTTAAGTTCAACTGTTAAGTGTAACAGTTGGGAAAGATTCTGAAATCATTCAGCAATGAAAAATATTCAGATTAATTATGAAACTGGTAATTTTTTTCTATGAATCTTCCTTTTTCATATGTCCCTATTACTTAAAATGTTCTACAGTTTATGGGGCACCTGGGTGGCTCACTGGGTTGAGCGTCTGACTTCAGCTCAGGTCATAATCTCATACTCTGTGAGTTGGAGCCCCACATCAGGCTCTGTGCTGACAGCTCAGAGCCTGAAGCCTGCTTCAGATTCTGTGTCTCCCTCTCTCTCTCTGCCCCTCCCCTGCTCATGCTCTGTCTCTCTCTGTCTCAAAATAAAATTAAAAAAAAAAAAAACATTTAAAAAATGTGCTACAGTTTACTCAGATTTTATGAATAGTGAAATGTTTCTGTTCAAATTCACCTATATCCTTTTACAATACAAAAAAAATAACAACAACAAACACACCATGAGAAATAATAAAAGTAAAACACTGACATATACTAATGTTATATTGAAGGCTGGAAACCAGCGTATGAGTCTGTATACATTATGTCACATTCTACTTGAGAAAGCATTAGGTAAAGGAGAAAGTGGAGTAGCAGAGGGGTTTATACCTGGGAATTCAGAGTTAACCTGCTGGGTTTTTTTTTTTTTTAATTTTTTTAATGTTTATTTATTTCTGAGACAGAGAGAGACAGAGCATGAGTGGGGGAGGGGCCGAGAGAGAGGGAGACATAGAATCCGAAGCAGGCTCCAGGCTCCGAGCTGGCAGCACAGAGCCTGATGCGGGGCTCAAACTCACAAACCGTGAGATCATGACCTGAGCCAAAGTCGGTCGCTCAACCGAATGAGCCACCCAGGTGCCCCATTAACCTGCTGTTTTGAAAACATCCAAAGTTCATGAGAATTGGCATCCTTGTGTACTGGCTTTAATTCCATTATATCCAAAGTGCCACAGCCATGAAACATAAAGTAAGAATTAGCTATAGGGGTGCCTCGATGGCTCAGCCGGTTAAGCGTCTGACTTCTGCTCAGGTCATGATCTCACGGTCTGTGGGCTCGAGCTCTGAGTTGAGCTCTGTGCTGACAGCTCAGAGACTGACGCCTGCTTTGGATTCTTTATTGCTCTCTCTTTGTCCCTCCCCTGCTTATGTTCTGTCTCTCTCTGTCTCTCAACAATACATAAATAAATGTAAAAAAAATTTTTTAAAGAATTAGCTATATACTTTGCCAAAACATGAATTTATTTATTGATATCCCTAGATTGTCTACAATGAGGTTTACCTTATATAGAAGCCCTTACTTGCTTAGTGAATGCGTCTACTTCAGAAAGCAAGTTCATCTACTTATCACTCAGCTGACTGTTTTTCCTTGATAGTTCCACAGATACTTGGAAACATGTTTGTTTCTTTATGTTTATTTATTTTGAGAGAGAGAGCATGAACAGGAGAGAGGCAGAGAGGGAGAGAGACAGAGAGAGAGAAAGAGAAAATCCCAAGTAGGCTTGGTGCTGACGTGGTTCTCGCTCTCATGAACTGAGATCATAACCCAAGCCAAAATCAAGAGTCAGATGATCTATGAACTGAGCCACCCAGGTGCCCCACATTTTTAAATATTACATATAAATACATTTGTATATATTCATATTATAAAATCGGTTACTATCTTTAGTCCTCAAATGTACTCTTTAGTAAATCTTTTTTTGTTAGCCATTTGTTAGTGGAAACTTTCTGCATTTTTTAATTTCATCTTTATCTTTTGTTTGGAAAATTTGAAAAAAAAACAAAAGAGAAAAATATTTGTGATACCCACACACTGGAAATATGATTAATATTTTAATGTATTTACTTCAGGTATTTTCCTTGATACAAATATTACAGGATTAAAGTGGTAGGAAAAATCACTTTTTTATTCTGCTTTTGGTGGTACTGGAGTGGCGGGGAAAGAGGTTGGTGGATCATATATATGGGGTTTAGGGTTGCGACATGGCTACAATTTGGGAGCTGCGAAGTCTTATGCAAGTTACTTAACCTTGCAAAGTCTCTGTCTTCTTGCTTGTAATTTTTTGAGGATAAAATGTAATATGTATATTACATATACAATATTATATATGTTAATACTATATATGTAAAGTTGTTAGCACAATACTCTATGAAAATATGATAGCTTTTACTACTGGAATTTTCTCTAATATTATATCTTAATAATTCTATGTCATTAAGTATACTTTGAAAATATTCATAAAACCTACAGAATAATTTATCGACTGGTTGAAGATACTTTATTAAACTCTGATATTCTCTTCTATAGAATTTGAATTATATTTATTTTATCATTATTTTAAATAATTTTAGCATTGATAGACTTGCATTCATCTTTATTACCTCAGGATAAATTGCTAAGAGTTGTATCTGCTCAATTGTTTTGTTCCACTTTTTTATTGGTCAGTTTGGTTTCAGAGTTACATTCCTTTAAGTACGATAGCTTTTAGAATGTCTTAAAAGTATATATTCGGGGCACCTGGGTGGCTGAGTTGTTTAAGCGTCCGACTTCGGGTCAGGTCATGATCTCGCCGTTTGTGGATTCTGCCCGCGATGGGCTCTGTGCGGACAGCTCAGAGCCTGGAGCCTGCTTCAGATTCTGTCCCCTTCTCTCTCTACCTCTCCCCCGCTTGTGCTCTGTCTCTCTCTGTCTCTCAAAAATAAATAAACGTAAAAAAATTTTTTTTAGTATATATTCATCAGACCATATTCCCTATCCTTATTCTTATTTTACAGATGTTTCCAGGAAATCTCCCATGAGATTATGGGATGTTCATCTTCTAGTATGTTCTAAAAATTATTGTATGTTCTGTATGTAATCATTCTGATTTCTAATTGCCTTTATATTTTCTTAGTTTGCTCTTTTTTCATTACTTTTATGACTCAATTTGTTGAAAGCATATTATGTATTTGATGAGCAGGAAGCAATATGCTACACATCTTATATGCTATTTTCATAGTTTTTATACAGACATTTTGCTAGACTGCACTTATGTCTAGGAAGTTTGTTGATGCTTTTGAGTTGATTATAGACCAATTAAACTTTTTAAATTTCGAATAGTGAATAATGGGAACTAAAATTTCACAGCATATGTTCTATAAAAACAATAAAATTAAAAATTGATGAGGGGCACCTGGGTGGCTCAATCAGTTAAGCGTCCAACTTCAGCTCGGGTCATGATCTTATGGTTTGTGAGTGTAAGCCCCAGGTCGGCCTCTGTGCTGACAGCTCAGAGCCTGGAGCCTGCTTCAGTTTCTGTGCCTCCCTCTCTCCGCCCCTCCCCTGCTTGTGTTCTCTCTCTCTCTCTCTCTCTCTCTCAAAAATAAATAAACTTTAATTTTTTTTAAAAAAAACTGATGACAATAGGGGTACCTGGGTGGCTCAGTTGGTTGAGCGCCCCACTTTGACTCAGGTCATGATCTTGCATCCGTAGGTTCGAGCCCCGCATCGGGCTTTGTGCTGGCAGTTTAGAGCCTGGAGGCTGCTTTAATTCTGTGTCTCCCTCTCTCTCTGTCCTGCCCCGGCTCACACTCTGTCTCTCTCCCTGTCTCTCAAAAAAATAAAATAAAATGTAAAAAAATTAAAAAGTTGATGACAATATTATATTTAGAAAATAAATATTCAGGTGTTGTAAAAATACATTTATAAATAGCCCATGAGTTGAAAATATCACAAGGGAAATTAGAAGATATTCCAAGATGTAAAAATGGAAATATTGATATCTGTGTACTACTAATAAAGCTGTAGAGGAAAAGTTATAGATTTAAATGCTTATATTGTTGAAAAAAACTAGGATTTAAGTCAGTGATCTAAACTTCTACCTTATAGAAGCTACTAATAGGAGTAATTTAAACCCAAAGTGTATATGGCTCAATAATATAAAGAGAAACCAACCAACAAAGATGAGCAAGATACTTGAGTTTTAAAATCCATTCAGTTCAAAATACTTTTTAATGTTCTTTTGATTTTTTTTTGACCCCTGGACTATTTAAAAGTGTATTATTAAGCTGCAGGAGTGGTGCATAGGGTAAATTTATCTTTCAGTTTTGACTAGGATAGCACTATGCTTATCTCTGGGGGTATCTGGGAGTCTGGTACTGGCTTGTGGCTTAAGATAAGGCTGAGATGGGCTCCAAATAATCCGTAATATGCTGTTTAAACTTTGAAATGCCCCTGGTGACACCCTTGGCAAGTTTGTTTACTTTATTTAAAGATGTGTCGATTGATGTCTTACAAGTTATTTTATTGGTTTGCTGATTAGCTTGGCTACTTGACCAGTAAGTAGATTTGCCAGATAAAATACAGGATATCCATAAGTTATTTGGCACCACCTTATATTTTTAAAAAGTCATTGTTTTTCTGGAAGTGGAATTTTACATGGATCTTATATTTTGTTTGCTAATCTGGGCAACCCTATCAGTAGGGCATCAAAGACTCTACTTGAAATATTTGCCTAAATTCTCTTGAAACAAAAATTCCTCACACATATCTTAAATGTTGGTAATCTAGATTCAAAGTGCTCGCTTTGAGACCAGTGACACCAGGGAAGTAATAATGAAAGTTCCTTGAATCTCAGGACTTGCCTGTATTTTCTTGAATTATATGTACTTTACATTTATTAAAGCTTTATATAAATATGCCCTGTTGAGTCTTGAGAATTCTTTCAGCTATTCCAACCTGTGAACTTCTTTTAAATATTTGAATATTATATTATATAAATATATAATATTTATATATGTTACAAGTTTTATATACTCTGTTTTATTATTTATATAATTATATAGCCTAATTTTACATATAATTGTATATTATGTATTAGTCTATATTTTAGTTATATATAAATAATTTCTAATATACATACATATATATATATAGAGAGAGAGAGAGAGAGAATATTAACGGAGTCAACTTGGAGGAGCTCTCACTGGCCAAAGATGCATAAATGAATACATGAAGAAATTGGAAAGCACTTTCTTAGAACAGAATGTTTCCTAATAAATATAGAAGGGCAATGTGGTTAGTTATTGTTAGATGCTAACAGTAATTGATAAAAGTTTGGTGAGAAGCAAAGATATTTATATAGTCATAAAATGTATCCCAAGAAATTAGTTATTAATTCCTAAGGAACACATAGTATCTCCTCAGAGAAGAAATTTGGTAGACTTTACCTTAAACAGATGATCAAAACCAACCGTTCTCTGTAATGAGACAGTTATTGATCATGTTCCTCCTAATTTGACCTAAGATAGCTACATTACTTAAGCTCTACTCCTGACAAAGAACCCGAATTAAGGACAGTCTACAAAATAGTGGGCCTATACTCTTTAAAAACATTAAAGGTAAGAAAGACAAAAAAAGAAAAAAAAAAGAGATGAAGTTTTCCAAATTAAAGGAGACTAAAATACCATAAAACTAAGTAAAATGCATGAAACTGGATTTGATCTAAAAACTGGTGAAAAAAATGTTCTAGAACATTTGACAAAATTTGAATATGGATTTCAGGTTTTAAATATTGTACCATAGTTAAATTTCCAAATAAGATGGTTAAACATGTTAAAATACTTATGCAAGAGAAAGGCTTTGTTTTGGAAGTACCTTCTGAAGTATTTAGGGGTAAAAGCATATGACAGTTTCAGTTTACTTTCAAGTATTTAAAAAATATTTTATCTATTTCTATATATAAATGATAGATATAGATACCTATATCTGTATTGTTTTCTCTTTATATATCTACCCATATATATATATTGGATATCTATCTATCTATCATCTTTCTATCTATCTATCTATCTATCTATCTATCATCTATGTATCATTGTCTAGAGTGAGAGAGAGAGAGAGGAAGAGCCAAATGTAAATAACTGGTAAATCTGAATAAAGGGTATATGAGTTTGTTTATCATTTTTGTACCTTTTATTTAAGTCTGAAATTAAAGTAAAAATCAACATTAGCAATTATCTATAATTTGGTATTTTTAACAAAAAAAAACCCACTATAAATCAGGAAGGATTTAAGTTATATCAATTCTGTTTCTTATTCCTTTATTGAAATTAGAAATGATACTACAGTTTCAATTAGAAGCTTCATGTTAATATGAGTTTAGTTACACAGAAGTTGGTCACCTCAGACATAACTTTGATTTAATATTGTTTTAATTTTATTATCTACTACAAATTTTACAAAAGTTAGTGTAATTTTTTTAAAAGAACCCATTTCCTAAAACATGAGCTATTATGCCACTTATGAAAGGAAACAAAAGAAAGAAATTAGTAAATGCTAATTTAGACAAGTGAGGAATGTCAATTTACTTTAAAACAATAGTAATTCCTCAGCTTCTAAATTGTTAACATTCATGGACTTTGCTTCCGGGGGTTTCATATTCAATGATCTCCCAATATACTTCTCAAAAGAGACACGAATCTGAGGAAATTGTTTTCATAATTAATCATAAATTATACTTGCTACTCTAAAGGCAATGATCTGTAAAAATTTAATTAAGAAATGAATAGTGTCAAGTCTCAATTCTGATTCAATGGCTCTTTGATTGATTCGTTCTATTGTATTTATTTAAATAAATATCTTGGCAATAAAATGGAAAAATATCATAGTGGCTGCCTCAGAGATTTAACCCTTATTCAGCTCAGAACTACTTATTTAGAATTTGGTAATGTTATGTAATTATCAAGATCCCACATAACTAAATCCAAGCCTTACCAACTTCTCAGTATGGAAAAGCGATTATCATATCATGCAAGAAAACAGTTAGATCATTCCCACTTGACTGGTTTTTTAAAGTCCAGGACTATGTCTCATATTTAGTTTTTTTCTGATAAACTTAGCACAGAGTCCCACTCATAGTAATACACTTTTAATGAATTAATAGATACATTTTAATGAATTAATTAACTATGAGTACAAGGTTGAAACAATGATCTTCATCCCAAGATACTTATTTGAGCATATACCATGTAATGCATGTAAGCACCAGTGTTGAGAATGTAATGCTGAATAATATCTTCGATTAACTTAGGGATGTTGGGCAACATAAAAACTTACCTGTCCCCTGGATCCTGTATTTAATCAATATTCCTATAGTACTGGTTGTTTGATTTCTTCCTCATGTTTTTTTTAAATATATTAACTTATTTTGAGAGACAGAGTGAGAATGGAGGACAAGCAGAGAGAGAGAGGGAAAGAGAACCCCAAGGAGGCGCCATGCTGTCAGTGCAGCTGGATGTGGGGCTCAATCTCATGAACAGTGAGATCATAACCTGAGCTGAAACTAAGAGTTAGATGTTTAACTGACTGAGCCACCCAGGCACCTCCTCATATCTTTTGACATTGTGTGTGCAAGTTTTCATAATGGGGAAGTTCAGGATGTAAAGAAGCACACTGCCACTGGCCTATGCTGGAAAGTTTGAAGGAGTACAACATTAAGAAAGTGACATATATGCTGAGATATAAAGAGTGACTCTAGTGTTAAATATAACACATAGGGTCAGCAGGGTAGTACAGGTTTACCTCAGAGATATTGTGGGTTCAGCTCCAGACCACTGCAATAAAGCAAGTAGTGCAATAAAGTGAGTGAAATTAATTTTTTTGGCTTCCTAGTGCACGTAAAAGTTATGTTTCCATTATACTGCAGTGTATTAAGTGTGCAATAGCATCATACCTAAAGAACAATGCACATACCTTAATTAAAAATATGTGATTACTAAAAAATGCTATAGCCATCATTTGAACTTTCAGTAAGTCATTTTTTTTTTTTTTTTTTTTTTCTGCTGATGGAGGGCCTTGCCTCCATGTTCATGACTGCTGACTGATCAGGGTGGTGGTTGCTGAAGGTTGGGGTGCCTCTTAAAATAAGAGAACAATGAAGTTTGGCATATCAGTTGATTCTTTCTTTCGGGAATGATTTATCTGTAACGCAAGATGCTGTTTGATAGCATTTTAGCCACAGTAGAACTTCTTTCAAATAGGAGTTAATCCTCTCAACCCTGCTGCTGATTTATTATATAATTTATGGCCTGGGGCGCCTGGGTGGCTCAGTCTGTTGGGCCTCTGACTTCAGCTCAGATCATAATCTCACTGTATGTGGGTTCCAGCCCTGCGTCAGGCTCTGTGCTGACAGCTCAGAGCCTGGAGCCTGCTTCAGATTCTGTGTTGCCCTCTCTCTCTCTCTCTCTCTCTCTGCCCTCCCCCCCCCCGTTCACTCTCTGTCTCTCAAAAATGAATAAACGTTAAAAAAATTAAAAATAATAATAATAATTTATGCAAGGGCACCAGGCTGGCTCAGTCAGTAAAGCATGCAACTCTTGATCTTGGGGTCATGAGTTCTAGCTCCACATTGAGTGTAGAGCTTACGTAAAAAATAAATAAATTAAATAAATGGTTTACGTAGTATTCTAAATCCTTTGTTGTCATTTCAACAATCTTCACAGCATTTTCATCAAGCGTTGATTCCATCTCACACCACTTTCTTTGCTCACCCATAAGAAGCAACTCCTCATCCATTAAAGTTTTATCATGATATTGCAGCAATTCAGTTACATCTTCAGGCTCCACTTCTAATTCTAGTTCTCCTGCTGTGTCTACCACATCTGCAGTTACTCCTCCATGTGGAATCAACTTCTTCCAAACTCTTCTTACTGTTGATATTTGCCCTCTGCCCATGAATGAGTGTTCTTAATGGCATCTACGATGGTGAGTCCTCTCCAGGTTTTCAGTTTACTTGGCCTAGATCCACATCAGAGGAATCACTATCTGTGGCAACTACAACCTTGTTTCTTAAATAAGAAGATTTGAAAGTCAGAATTACTTCTTAACTCATGGGCTACAGAATGGATGTTGTGTTACCAGGCATTAAAAAAACATTAATCTTGGTGTGCATTTGCATCAGAGCTCTTGGGTGACCAGGTGTATTGTTAGTAAGCAGTAATATTTTGAAGAATTTTTTTTCTGAGTAGTTGGTCTCAACAGTGGACTGAAAATATTCATAAAACCATGTTCTAAACAGAATGGTAAATTTGCAGAATAGTAAATTAGCATTGGACTCCACTGAAAGTCACCAGCTGCCTTAGCCCATAACAAGAAATTCACCCTATCCTTGAAGCTTTAAACACAGGCATTGACTTCTCCTTTCAAGCTATGAAAGTTCTAGTGCCATCTTCTATCAACAGAAATTTTCATCTCCAAGGAAAATTTGTTGTTTACTGCAGTGACTTTCATTAATTATCATAGCTAGATATTCTGGATAACTTGCTACAGTTCTACATCAGCACAAGCTGCTTCATTTTATACTTTTATGTTATGGAGATGGCTTCTTTCCTTAAACCTCATGAACCAACCTTTGCTAACTTTAAATTTTTCTTCTACAGCTTACTCACTCCTCTTAGCTTTCACAGAACTGAATATAGTTGGGACCTTACCCTGGATTAGGCTTTGACCTGAGGGAATGTTGTGGCTGGTGTGATCTATCCAGACCACTCAACCTTTCTTCATATCATGCTGTTTCACTCTTTTATCATTCATATGTTCATGAAAGTAGCACTTTTAATTTACTTCAAGAACCTTTTCTTTGCATTCACAACTCAGCTAACCAGCACCAGAAGACTTGTTTTCACCCTCTCTCAGCTTTCAGCATGCATTGTCACTAAGCTTAATCATTACATTGAATATCTACTAGATTCAAAGCAACATTATAGGGTCTGGACTATAAAAATAAGTTAGTTATAACAATATAAGTAATTTAGTGAAAAATGTGCATATAAAGTGTAAAAATCAATTTTGCCATGTAAAACTGAAATTAGATAACATGCCATTTTTGGAATTCAGATGAAATTAGCTTGAATTTTTAATAAAATTTATATTTTCAAACTTAGTCACATTCATTGTCTGATTGATTAAACTTTCTTTTTTTTAATGCCTTAAATTTAGTTGGTCAAATGTATTCCTATTCATATTTAGGATTTTTCTGTTTACAAAATCATAATAAGATTTTTGCTCAAGCTTAAATGATTGATTTCATTAACCCACTTTTAGTATGCTGCTGTCAGACTGATTTTAAATGCAAATATAAACATTTAATTTTAAATTCTGAGGATTGATGGCTTACCATAATATCTAAGGAATTATATATATGAAAATTTTAAAAATTACTCAAAAGCCTTAGTGTATATATATATATATATACACACCATATATATATGTATATACATATATATACACTATATATGTGTATGTACATATATACATATACATATATATATACATATATATGTGTGTGTGTGTGTATATATATATATATACATATATGTGTGTGTGTGTGTGTATATATACACATATATATATGTGTATATATATATATATGTGTATGTATATATATATATATATATATATATATATATATAT